>NC_091120.1:15635707-15988207 GCF_040183065.1 Periplaneta americana
CGAGGATTTCCCTCTAACTGTTCACCTTGTTCATTATTCACAGAATTCTACCAGGGATTTCATTCGTTTCTTGCACTTGGTTACGTGGTATCGGTCACACGGTTGCTCGCACAGTTCACACACACAGTTGTTCCCGGGTTCGTGGAAGCACTTGTTCTTGCATATTTTGTGGTGGTATAAATGCACCGCTATTGAGTTCACTAGGTGTCGGAGATCTTGATTTGCGTCGGTCCAGGATCTGTTTGTCATGGCTTCTGTTGTATAAAAATCCAACCATATGTCCCTTCCCTTTTTCTCCCTTTCTTGTAGAAGTTTCTTTGAGCTGTCGGTAGATGGGAGTCTCATACGTAGGTCTTCTATGAAGAAGGGTTCCCTGGCGAGTTCGTACACTAGTCTCGACTTTGTGTATTTGGAGATACCCAAGGTGGCTTTCATAAATCGTGACTTCACTGCTTCCAGAGTCATTAAGTCTTTTAGGCTCAGCTTTTCTCAGATGAGGTCTATTCCGTAGGTTGCGATGGGAACTATTTTCGCGTTGAACAAGGCCATGGCGGTTTTGAGTGATATTCTGGATATCGCCTGGATGTCATACATGTCTTTTGTGGCTGCTGCTGCTCGGGATTTTATGTGTATTCTAAATTACCTGGCGGTGGTTTGCAGAGTTAGACCAGGTATTTGAAGCTGTTAACTGTCCTGAGAGGTTCTGTCCTCCTTAGCTTCTTTGCCTCCGTTGCGGAATGTCATCTGTACCGTTTTTTCCATGTTAATTTACATTTTGTTTTCCCGTGCCCACTTCTCAAGCTGGTTGATTGCTCTTTGCATTCTCTTTGCTTTGCATTTAGGTTAATGCATTGCAGTTAAACCAAATACTCTACAATGATAATACCGGAAAGTTCACGGTAAAAGTGGCGATTGACTCGCCAGTGCTATCTAGCGGCAAGGATTGTAGGCAGCGAGGATGACGTGACGAATACCCCGATGAACTGTGATATGAGCTCTGTTCTTCAACAAAGACGTCATGTCGTAAGGATTATTCTTATTATAGTTGCACACAATGTCAGTTAAATGTTGAATTCTTTCTCTGGGTTTTGTAAAAACTACGCCTAGCAAAATATGCTAGATCTTTCTTTAGATTTCTGAAAGATAGAGATTGGGAGTAGTCATGTAAACACCAGTAGAATATTACTTTTCTGTTACAAGATTATTATTATTATTATTATTATTATTATTATTATTATTATTATTATTATTATTATTATTATTATTATTATTATTATTATTATTCTGCAGTTATTTGCTTTTATCTTTTAGGTGTGCTATGCTCATATGGGTAAATAAACGCAAAAGACAGACGTTAGTTAGCAAGATCTAATAGGTCGCGTCAGCTACTATCGCTATTTGCATCCTTATCTAAAATAAGAATGAAAACACAAACAATATCATAAGGAAAATGCGAACATCAACTAAAAACGTTGTCAACCTTCTAGACGAAACATCTGAAATTAGAGGGACAGAATATCTGTACAAAAGTTACAGAATATATTCAGATCATTTTTGATTATCGGACTTCAATAACCACAATTTGAAACATTAGGGGTAAATAAAACTAGAATGTAATAAATTGGAAAAGTTTACCGGAGTTTCAAAGACTGTTAATTTTTAATACTCTGCTTTTAATAACAGACTGAAGATAACAGTTCTTACTTCACTGAATTTTACAGCTCCTTCTTCCGAAACTGTGAGTCAAAATCAAAGCACAATGAAAAAACCGCGAAGGTCCCAAAGAAACATATTAAATCTTGCATCGAGGAGACTACGGGTTTTCTGATATCAGACACAAACGACAGACGATACTCCTGCATCATGTAATTAGATAATGCAGTAGCAATGACATAGGTATTGCCTATGTTAACTGAAACAGTTATGTATTAAAATGCATAAATCTACTTTACATTGTTCATACAAAACAAAATTTCTTTAAAGTTTCTCAGTATAAAAATTGAAACTCTTTACTTTTTTTAACCAAGTAGTGTGCCTTGCGATGCGTAACATAAAAATGTGAATTGTTGATTTTGTGAAGAAAGTGGACTCGTGTTTTTCATAATAAGTGATTCAGGTAGTTACTCGGTCAAATAATTTGCCTAGTCCTACACTTTAAAGGCATTATTCATATTTCACTAAATTAAGTTCATTTTTTTACGATGCAAGAAATCCTAAAAGATAAAAAATGGCTCAAGTGGAAATGACAGCTCTGAACATGGCTCAAGTGGAAATGATAGCTCTGAACACAGCAAGTTCGAATGCCGATTTAATTAAAATTGTTCAAAATGAATTCATTAGTCACAACTCTGCTTAAAAAGAAGGAACTGGAAAGACGATATTCCAGTTACGACAGTAATTTTGCCGCAATTTTCCTTTAATGTTCACCTCAAGGCTAAAGATTGTTAAGAAGAAAATTATGTTTACCAACAGTTAGATCTCTCAAAAATTGACTCCATGAATTTGGTATAGGCCTCGGTATAAATCGCACCATAGAATTAATTATTAAAAATACAATCCGATATTCTACCATTGAATGAAAAGGTTGTAACTATTATTGTTGAAGATAAAATGTCTTTGGAGGAAAATATAACTTATAATGCTAATAATAATAATAATAATAATAATAATAATAATAATAATAATAATAATAATAATAATAATAATAATAATAATAAAATAATAATAATACATTATTCAGCGTGACAATGAATGTTTGCATATGCTCCTAATTGAACCGTTCAGCAAAGTAAACATATTACATTTTGTCCGACAGAACAACAAAGAACTTCTCCTTCTCATTCTTTACGAAACCACCTCTTACTGCTTGTAGAGACAGAGTTTTTAGAGTGACATGATACCGCCACTGCTTGCCTTCACACAGCAATGTACAAGAAACTGTACACTTTGAGAGATCCATTGAATTAGGTATAGACAGGCCTAATCAACAAACTTTAACTGACGTAAAAATTTCAGAAGTGCAGTTTGCAAACAAAGCATTGTTTTTCATTATTCAAGGAATGTACAAAATTTTAAAGCAAACTATTAAGTTATTTTCGAAAAAAGATGCCATGTCTGCAGAGATTTTAAAATCACATCTGCTTGATGTAAAAGATAAAATACAAGATACATGCTTCATCCCTAAAGCAGCGACTGTGTCAGTATCTTCACTGACAAACATTTCAATGTTCTAATAAATTATTACATCAAAAATAAAATGTATAATCATTAGCTAAGAAACGAAATACGTAATGTCTGAAAGTTTCTAAAGTCATGCTCAACTAAATCAAATACAAGAATTGTCTCATTTCATTTTTATTTCAATAACTTTGTAACTTCTTATTAATTTAAAATGTTGTGAACTTTGTGACTCTAATTAATTCTATTGATTTACATTTTCTTATTGACATCAAATGCACACCTCTCCGTTTTTCCTTACGTAACCCAGCACGCCGCTAGGAGTGTATAACATTCCAAGCCGCTAGATAACAGCACAGTCACTTTTCGCCGCCTCTTGCAATGCTAAACAGGAAATCTTTCCAGTATTATTGTTAGAGAGTATTTGGTTAAACTAAGCAAAACAGAACTAGAAATTCAAAGTAATATATTTTAAGGAGGTTATGGGTGAAATTTCTATTTTATACATTTTTCAAGCTACGTCTCACCATGTTCATTTTTTTACACCTGAAATCATTACAGCAGAATTTAACTTGCGAATAAAACTAAATAGAAATATAAGAATCTGAAACTTAACTACATAAATTAAGAACACTTACCAAGCATAAGCCAATAGGTCTACACCAGCGGTGACCAAAGCTGGTGTCGTGATTACATCGTGTAATCATAGACATTCAAAGGGTACGACAGTTTCCTGTACATTGCTGTGTGAAGGCAAGCAGTGGCGGTATCATGTCGCTCTAAAAACTCTGTCTCTACAAGCAGTAGGAGGTGGTTTCGTAAAGAATGAGAACGAGAACTTTTTTGTTGTTCTGTCGGACAAAATGTAATATGTTTACTTTGCTCAACGGTTCAATTAGGAGTATATAAAAACATTTGGGGTGGTTGCCCCATCTCTTCCCAGTGATATGTTTGAAGTTTTTGCAGAATGTAGTTGTAGTGGTCGGATCCAGTCAATTTGGAATCCAGGATTACCCCAAGAAATTTTCATTTAAATAGAGTAGGCAGGATATGTTCCACTATCTTGATGTGTTGGCATTCGTTAGGCCGGGCTTGACAGATGCGAAGATATAGGGTGCTATTCATAGACATTTCGCAGCACGCGCTACGAGCGTACTAAGCTAGCCCCGGCTATCCACTCGTTACTAGTACAGAATTCAAATCATCCTATCGCTAACACTGGTTTATGAATACGAAAAACGCTGATCATCCACCGGAATCCCGCGCTAAAAATGTCTATGAATACGGCCCTAAGTGTTTAAGTGTTGACTTTTCCTGGCATTAACTTCCAATCCTATCCTCTCTAACCATATTGATATCGCTCTGATGTTGCCTCGAGGTAACCTGGAAATCAGATTGATTGTATTTATAATATGGTGCAATGTCATCAGTGGACTTCGTTGAATTGCCACACGCAGCATGCAATCAGGTTGCCTATGTACGGTAGTATAGAGGAGGTGAGGGACTCCCGGTCTCGTAGTAGCAGCAGTTCAATCAAACATACTACGAGAGTGTTGCTGTTCCAAACAATTTATCCTGGAATACCCTTACCCCCGCAGCCAGTCTTGACCCGTTGGGGAACGTGGTTGGATTCTATTAATTATTATGCAGAACATTATGGAAAAATAATGGAGGTAATTGATGCATTGGATAGCACAGAGAAGTTCCGCTGCTGCAGCTGTAAAATCATTGCTTTCTGAACAACTATTGGAAGATATTCTGTTCATTCATTCTAATTTTAAAATCGTGTCCAAAACCATCATCCTGTTATAATCATCGTCTAAACTACAACTCTCAGAAGCCCTTAATGTAGTGGATTAAGCATCACAAACCGTTATCCAAAATAACAATTCACTAATTTCAGAAAAAGTGAAATGTAAATTGAGAAACATTATTGCTAAAAATTCTGTCTATTCACAACTTCGTATTATAAATTATGTACTATCAGGTCACAACAAGATGTCTGAAGTTTGTGTACTAAAAAGTAGTGACTTTCCGTCCTTCAAATATGTACCTATTATATCGTGTGATGTTGAACGTACATTTTCCCAATATAAAAACTGTTTAAGTGACCATCGGAGGAGAATACTTTGCAGTCGCTCAAAATGTACGTAACTCTTCACTGTAATGTACATATTCAAGGATGATGCATCTTACATTATATTTTAAGAGTTAATATATCTCACTATAAAATAATTGTGTATTTACATGTTTAGACATTTCCTACTTCAATGATCATTCATTATATTTCTTGAATGCAGGATACAGGTTTTATTGTAACCGCAGTATACTGCTCAGTGTTTACATCAGAGACACGCCCCCTTCTCTTACAGTCTATACCGCGTGCACAGTAAACCTTACTAATCTCGTGGCAATTCCACGAAGTCTAGTCATCAGCATATACAGGAACATCACTTTATTTTTACCAACATTTTTAACATTAACCTGGATATATTCGGAAATACTGTTGCCCCCTTCCATTACAGGAGTTTGATGTTACTAGTGCAATATGTAAACAAATCATTTTACTAGGTATAGGAGGAGAGAAAAGTAGTGTATCCATTTATGTTGTAGGGAAATACGATATTACGATTTTCAGTTTGATCATCACTTTTACGGAATTTGTCAAAATACAGTAGAGCAGTAACATTTTTTTTTCAAAAACTCAACTTTTCAGGCGGCTATGTTCGTTATGTAATGTCTACTTTATTTAGCATATTAATTATTGGTGTTAACATACAATATAGAGAGTGCATTTAAATTGAGGGGGTCATAAGTAAAGGGCTGTAAGTGCACTTAAGTTACTTTTGAGAAAATGGGGTTTAAATATTTAAGCTTTCGTAAAACCGGCGAAATTTTTATTTAATTTTTAATGTGTGATGCGATTAAAATATCCCTTTGCCACTAAAATTTTAGATACTTTTGCTTACACTGGATGCACTTAACTCATGTTATTACAAATGTCACTAGCATTCCTTTGCTTCTAGCCACCTCAATTCAAAAAAAGCTAATCTGAATTTTTAAACAAGTTGCTGAAAATGGTTGCCGTTCATTACAATGCAGGCTTCAATTCTTTACGCATATTATTAAAAACATTTTGAAGCATATTCTCTGAAATTGAATTTATCGTTTCTTGAATATAATTATTTAGTACGATATTATTAATATAGGATCTTTCTTCTATAGAAAACGCAATCATATTTATGAAACACACTATACACTGCAGTGTTTACTTCACTGCTTGAAGACTTCGAAAGCAACAGCGGCCGTAAGTTTGTGTGTCTGACGGGAGCAAGGACATTAGTGAAGGGGTGAGAGTGAAGTACATTGAGAAATGCAGGTACAATAAAAATGCAAGTAAAAATAAAATGATGTCCCTGTAGAAGCATTTTTGTCACTTCAAGCGGTAATTTACTCAATGAGGGTAAGTATATATTAAAGAGGGAATGGAGCTTAAAGCTGATCCTTTGGGTAATCCGATGGAAGAGGTCCTCGTCTCAGTAACCGAAAAGCCTGGATGAAGTCGAATTTTCCTCTCCGTTATTAAAAGGGCTGTAAGCTGTAGAAAAGCAGGTGTCAGTTGTATTTGTGGAGTATCTGCATTAGAAGTCCAATGTGTACAGAATCATATGCCCTTGAAAGATCGACAAAAACAACTGACATCCTATTCTTTTGAAGTTTGGCTATTCTGGCTTCAGTAATAATAGTCATGACTAGACTTCGTGGAATTGCCACGAGAATCGTAAGGTTTACTGCGCACGCGGTATAGACTGTATGAGAAGGAAGCGTGTAACGGATGGAGTATGCCTCTGATGTAAACACTGAGCAGTATAGCCTACTGCGGTTACAATAAAACCTGAATCCTGCATTTTAGAAATATTATGAATGATCATGGAATAGGAAATTCTAAACATGTAACTACACAATTAATTTATAGTGAGATATGTTAACTCTTAAATGTAAAATACATCATCCTTGAATATGTGCATTGCAGTGAAGAGTTACGTACTTTTCGAGCGATTGCAAAGTGAACCTCCTCAGTTGGCCACTTAAACGACTTTTATATTGGAAAAGTGTACGTTTAACATCACACGATGTAATAAGTGCATATCTGAAGAACGGTAAGTCACTAGGCCTATTCTTTAGTACATCATTTATAATACGAAGTTGTGAACAGCCAGAATTTTAGCAATAACGTTTCTCAACTTACATTTAACTTTTTCTGAAATTAGTGAATTATTATTTTGGGTAACGGTTTGTGTTACTTTATCCACTATATATTATGGGCTTCTGAAAGTTGTAGTTTAGACGATTCTGACAGGGTGATGCTTTTGCACACGATTTTAAAATTATTAAAATCAATGAACAGAATGGTATTTTATATTCTGAAGTATTATATCGCGGCATGTTTGATTGAATTCTTGTCTGCACTGAACAAACGTTAAGCTTTGACTATTCGAACCACAGTAATGCAAAAACAAGTGCTTACATAGGTATACATTAGCTGTAGCTGCTCTATCTACTTGGACCGGTCACAACTCTTAACATGAACTGCTTATACTGTACTACGAGACCGGGAGGTCGCTCACCTTCTCTATACTACCGTACATCGGCAACCTGATTGCATGCTGCGTGTGGCAATTCAACGAAGTCTAGTCATGACATTCCAGGTAGTGTCATATCCTTTCCTGAAGCCGTATTGATTCTGAGGCCATAACCCGTATCGTTTCAAATAGAATGATATTCTGGACGCCAAAATTTTTTTCAAAAACTTTCCTTAGGACATTGCCCAGTCTATAATGAGTGGCTAGATCACCAACAGTATTGGGGTTTTGGATAGGTATTAAATAGAAATCCTGCCAACTAGCCGGAAGCCTTGGATGACATAGCAGACTAGAAAAAATTGTGTCCGGTGTTTTAAAATCGGACTAGTAAAAACAGATAAACCAGTATCAGTTGTACCATCTGGACTTGGAGCAGACTTACTTCGGTGACCTTTTACAGACGTGGACAAATTATTAGCAAAATTGAAGATTTTTATTATATATTTTTAGAAAATATGATTCTTAAATTTAGACTACAGTTGACATTTTTGTGTATTTCTAAATAATTAGCCAAATTGAAGATTTGTATTGTATATTTTTAAAAATTTAACTCTTCAATTTGGACTACATTTGATATTTTTGCATATTTACAAATTATTAGCAAAACTGAAGATTTTTATTTTATATTTTTACAAAATTTGGCTCTTCAATGCAGTTGACATTTTTGCTAATTTATAAATTATTAGCTAAATTGAAGATTTTTATTATATATTTTTACAAAATATGATTCTTAAATTTAGACTGCAGTCGACATTTTTGTGTATTTCCAAATAATTAGCCAAATTGAAGATTTGTATTGTATATTTTTCAAAATTTGACTCTTCAATTTGGACTACATTTAATATTTTTGCATATTTACAAATTATTAGCAAAACTGAAGTTTTTTATTGTATATTTTTACAAAATTCGATTCTTCAATTTGAACTACAGTTGACATTTTGGATATTTCCAAATTATTAGCAAAACTGAAGATTTTTATTTTATATTTTTACAAAATTTGGCTCTTCAATGCAGTTGACATTTTTGCTAATTTATAAATTATTAGCTAAATTGAAGATTTTTATTATATATTTTTACAAAACTTGACTCTTCAATTTAGCCTACAGTTGACATTTTTGCATATTTCTGTTTACTGTAATGATGGAAATATGCAAAATTGTCGACTGTAGTCTAAATTGAAAAGTCAAATTTTGTAAACAGAATTATCATAAAAATCGTCAATTTTGTTAATAATTTGTCCACGTCTGTATTATATTGGAGATTTCTTGATTGGTGATAGGCTGAAGGAGTGCCGTTATTGGGAAAACTGTACTCCTATGCTGTATCATCTTACTGTAAATCAGTAGCGAGCGAAATGGGTGACCAGTGCCGTTTTTGTAACCTATAAACCATTTGATGACTTTCCAGATATCAGATGATGATGAATGGGCAGTAATCTGAGTCGTATAGGCTCTCCAGGCTGACCGCTTATACTTGGCTATTAATCTTCTCACCTTTGCGTATTGATGTTTAACTGCAATGAAAGTAGCGAGAGAGGGCTGCCGCCGGAAAGTATTTAAATAAAGCTGTCTTAAAGCAATTTCCTTTTGGATATTCGAATTCCACCATAGAGGTTTGATTCTTAGAGCAAGTTTCCTCTTCTCTGTCACCGGATAATTTTCCTCCAGGTAATGGTAGATAATTTTATAAGGGTACAGTGCATCAGTTATTCATAGATTTCAAAAAGGCGTATGACTCGGTTAAGAGAGAAGTTTTATTTAATATTCTTATTGAATTTGGTATTCCCAAGAAACTAGTTCGATTAATTAAAATGTGTCTTAGTGAAACATACAGCAGAGTCCGTATAGGCCAGTTTCTATCTGATGCCTTTCCAATTCACTGCGGGCTAAAGCAGGGAGATGCATTGTCATCTTTACTTTTTAACTTCGCTCTAGAATATGCCATTAGGAAAGTTCAGGATAACACAGAGGGTTTGGAATTGAACGGGTTACATCAGTTTCTTGTCTATGCGGATGACGTGAATATGTTAGGAGAAAATCCACAAACGATTAGAGAAAACGCGGAAATTTCTACTTGAAGCAAGTAAAGAGATAGGGTTGGAAGTAAATCCCGAAAAGACTAAGTATATGATTATGTCTCGAGATCAGAATATTGTACGAAATGGAACTATAAATGTTGGAGATTTATCCTTCCAAGAGGTGAAAAAATTCAAATATCTTGGAGCAACAGTAACAAATGTAAATGGCACTAGGGAGGAAATTAAACGCAGAATAAATAAGGGAAATTCCTATTATTATTCGGTTGAGAATCTTTTGTCATCTACTCTGCTGTCAAAAAATCTGAAAGTTAGAATTTATAAAACAGTTATATTACCGATAGTTCTGTATGGCTGTGGAACTTGGACTCTCACTTTGAGAGAGGAACAGAGATTGAGGGTTTTTGAGAATAAGGTTCTTAGGAAAATATTTGGGGCTAAGAGGGATGAAGTTAGAGGAGAATGGAGAAAGTTACACAACGCAGAGCTGCACGCATTGTATCCTTCACCTGACATAATTAGGAACATTAAATCCAGACATTTGAGATGGGCAGGGCATGTAGCACGTATGGGCGAATCCAGAAATGCATATAGAGTGTTAGTTGGGAGGCCAGAGGGGAAAAGACCTTTGGGGAGGCCGAGACGTAGATGGGAAGATAATATTAAAATGGATTTGAGGGAGGTGGGATATGATGGTAGGTACTGGATTAATCTTGCACAGGATAGGGACCAATGGCGGGCTTATGTGAGGGCGGCAATGAACCTCCGGGTTCCTTAAAAGCCAGTAAGTAAGTAAGTAAGTAACTAAGTAAGTAAGTAAGTAAATAAGTAAGTAAGTAAGTAATGGTAGATAATTTTTTGGAAATCCCCTATGGACGCACTATCTTGTAATTTCTTCAAGATTTAAACGTAACAGGACTGCCAACATCGAACAATTGATCAACTGAACAAATGAGTTTAAGGCCATACACAGTAGAATAATATGTCTATTTTGTCTCCGAATGAAAATGCAAATCGGCTATACAATCATAGTAATAATAATCCGAATGTTATAAATCTGACAAATCCTGTAAATAATGGATATTAATAATATCTGTTTAAAACTGTCATTTGGCAAAAGTTATAACCAAAGAACATTCAAATCCAGAGTTTTGTATTACTAACTTTGAGAAAGAGGGTTCTCACGTAGTTCTAAGATATACCACCTACGACATTGGGCGCTGATCATCTTATTTCAACCCTCTGCCGCCAGATGGTGCTGACCGCAGTTTCACATCCCCTATTATACTGTATATTTGTTCATGTCATAATATTGTTTATGCTTGATCATGCCGAAATGCACTAATTATACATCTGGTAGCAGTCCTTTAATGCATGTCATTAAAGTACACCTACTCATTAAAGTACAGGTCTTCAGCCAATGATAACTCAGCTTACATATGTTCAGCCAGTGACAAGTCAGCTTTTTACCGTTATAAAACCGCAAGTATCGATTATTCTCGGATATGCAATCGAAAGAGAATTAGCGAAAAGTCACGGAGGCTGGAAATCCAATACTGTCGCAGAAGGTTATGTTCTGTTACTATAATAATTAGCGTTAATTGTAAATAATATTCAAATAAATTCAATTTGTCATCTCGTTTTTCAATGTTGAATTCAATAATCAAGGTTGTAATATTATAATATTATCAATTTTAACGGGACTACGTCAAGGTCAATGACATTATTGTTCCGCGGAAAAAATCAATACCTTTGCGTCTGCGCACATCTCACAATTCACGACCTACAACAAGATCACTTCCGATCTTGTCAGATGGAAATAAAATGTATACATCTGAATACCGGTAATTTTAAGTTGGAAATATGGTCGAGCATAAAAAGTCGTATGAAACTCGCTTATAATGGTAATTAAGAAGCTCGTATGGAAATTATGAAACTCGCTTGCGCTCGTTTCATAAATATCCATACTCGATTCTTAATTACTATCATTATAGGCTCGTTGCATAATGTACTATTATTGTGTTTTATTCTGAAATGAAATTAATTCTCAAAACTGACGAAAGATGGATTTTAGAAAATAGGAAAATTATGTAGGAAAATTAACGCTTTACTAAAAGTCACTATTTTTCTGAAAATCCTTGGATGCCAAGCTTCAAAATGACGGTCACTCATTGAAATCTGTTTAACCGGTTTCCCGTAATTCCCATTACCAGTTCAAATTATATAGCCTATAGCCTACAGATATTAGTCCGAACCTCAATCAGAGGTATTTATACCTATAATAAAATAGGTTTACCTAGCTCGAACTCAAGAAATAATGTCCTCACTTGCTTCGAAATACTACTAATTACTTCGAGGATGGAAAAATTATAACTACTACTAAATACTTATACTTTTTCCACACTGGAACTCAGGAAAATACGTCGTCGGCGATTCCATTGATGAACCGTGCACACTACAACATAACTGTCGCCATTTGTTTAATAATAATAATAATAATAATAATAATAATAATAATAATAATAATAATAGTTCTATTTTCCCTGGCGGAATTATGGCCATCAGGCCTTCTCTTCCACTCAACCAGGATCAACTCACATTATGTTCGGCTATTGTGAAAGTGCGTGTATAGATATGTATGCAATGTCTTCCCAATTCACTTAAGTGATTCCGGTTCAGAAGTACAACGATACGTGGTGTTCCCAAACCAATCCAAGTAGTGACTACGCTGAAAGTTGCTTGATTTCGGTGATCGAACAAGAACTGAAAGTACAGTTCCTCCCACATTATTAATTATACGGTGAGATTATTAAATTGAGTCTCATTAGGTAGAGAAATTTCCAAGCTAGATAACGTATGATAAAAAAATACTCTATATGTAACAACAAATTTGCAACATTTGTATAATTTATATCTCTTGCGTATGCTACGCATAGCCTAAAATTACTATATAAATGCCAATTATTGTAGTCTTACACTGTGTTAGTAGTTCTTGTGGCGGATGGGCGTGTATGGGGCCAAGAATTTTTGCATCTCTTGGCGTGGAGGAAGTCTTGGTATGGACTTTCATAACTGAGTAGAACTGAGTAGTCTTGTTTACTAGGATGGATACCTACTAGGACGTAATTCTTAAAGGTGAAATTTGCAATTCTACTCTGAGTAGACTAGGCTCGGTATGGACGAGAGTTGCGTAACCCTACTTGTAGGAGCGTAAAATCTCCTTGGGTTATATTTGCAAGTTTTTAAGTATCCACACCATTCGCTCACATTGACGAAAGCAAAGTGGGGGCCCGACTTGCCATCCCCCATATCCTTTTTCGTTGCTTTGTGTATGATGAATGACTGTCCGAAAATCATGTCACACTACTAACAGGATGCACATTTAGACAAAATTATTAGTTTGTATCATCTATCCTATCTAACATATTTTCATTATAATTTTCACAGCAGATAACATGCAGCATTTTATACAAAAATCTGATTATGATTTTATAAGGGGAACTTACCCCCCTTATAGGGCGTGCATTTAGACAAAAATTAAAAAATTGTCTCCTACATAACATGTTATATCCATGATACTTTACACATTGGTTACAAATAAGATATATTTATTGTACACAAAATCGGATTATTATTATTATTATTATTATTATTATTATTATTATTATTATTATTATAAAGAGGAACTACCTCTAAGTAGGGGGTGCATTTAGACAAAATTAATAAATTCTCTCCTCCATAACATATTTTCATGATAATTTATACAGTACTTCTAGGTAAGATATATTATATTACTGCATACAAAATCGGATTATTATTGTTATTATAAAAGAGGAACTACTCCTAAATAGGGGTGCATTTAGACAAAATGGCTTCTCTCCTATCTAACACATTTTCATTATACTTGACATAGCAGTTTTTTTAGTAGGTTATTTTACGACGCTTTATCAACATCTAGGTTATTTAGCGTCTTAATGAGATGAAGGTGATAATGCCGGTGAAATGAGTCCGAGGTCCAACACCGAAAGTTACCCAGCATTTGGTCATATTGGGTTGAGGGAAAACCCCGGAAAAAAACCTCAACCAGGTAACTTGCCCCAACCAGGACTCGAACCCGGGCCACCTGGTTTCGCGGCCAGACGCGCTAGCCGTTATTCCACAGGTGTGGATCGACATAGCAGTTACATGTAGCATAGTCTTATATCTATTCTATATAAAAAAATGTGATTATGATCGTAAAAGAGGGACTACCCCTTTATAGGTGGTGCATTTAGACAAAATTAATATATTTATCCTGATTTTTTATTTTACTTTGTTATTTAACGACGTTGTATCCACTACGAGGTTATTTAGCGTCGATGGGATTGGTGATAGCGAGATGGTATTTGGAGAGATGAGGCCGAGGATTCGCCATAGATTACCTGATATTTGCCTTATTGTTGCGGAAAACCTCGGAAAAAACCCAACCAGGTAATCAGCCCAAGCTGAAATCGAACCCGCGCCCGAACGCAACTCCGGAAGGGCAGGCGAACGCCTTAGCCGACTGAGCTACGTGGATGGCTAATTGCCTGCTACATTAGTAATATGCGTTACAAGAGCGGTATGTTGACGTTTTCATGTTCGAGGAAAAGATTGAAAAAGCGAAACGTAGTTGAGCTTTTTTAATTTCCGAGAACATGAAAACAAACATACCGCTCGTGTATCGTACATTATTTTGTGCGAAGATCGTTTAATACATACCTGAAAGACGAATTTCTAATTAGTTGCAATGAAGTCTCCATGTTGGTTTCTGTTTAATGACGGCAACTTCGGAACACCAAAATATCTTTCTTCAACATTGTTGCTATAAAATGTTTTCTGTGTTTACTATACTCCAGCAGGCCGTGATATACGTCTGTATTTTTTTCCCCCAGTCTATAAATGCGAACTTAAAACAAACGGTAAGGTTATGTAATGATTTATTTTTCATTTTAATATTTTAACAATATTATTTATATAACATATTGCAGTAATAACATCGGCATCTGGAATCTTGTTGATTTTTTCACGTCTTCCTTAATGTTGCTTGTATCAGGAATGCAATAAGTTTCATGAAGTAGTAGACTTTACTTAATTTTTGCAAATATTTAAAAACAATAATTAACATTGCAATTTAGGTGAAATTGCAGTGGTAAGTTTCCAATTTATAATTATTACAATGTTAAACGTCTCTAAAAATAATATGTTAAAAGCCTAAAGCAGTAAAATGGATGTCGCGCTTAAGCGGTAAGAAGAGGGAAATTGTTATGTGTGTTACGTTGGGAATACTGAATGTGGTATTTCACACTTACCGCGTATTGGTTCTGTGCGGAAAACAAGCAAATACGCACGATCTCGCACAAACAAATTTGCAGTTTCATGTTGGCAAAAAAAAAAAAAAAAAGAAACAAATGCTAGGGAAATAATAAAAATGAACAAATGCTAGGGAAATAATAAAAATGAACAAATGCTAGGGAAATGATAAAAATGAACAAATGCTAGGGAAATGATAAAAATGAACAAATGCTAGGGAAATGATAAAAATGAACAAATGCTAGGGAAATAATAAAAATGAACAAATGCTATGGAAATAATAAAAATGAACAAATGCTAGGGAAATAATAAAAATGAACAAATGCTAGGGAAATAATAAAAATGAACAAATGCTAGGGAAATGATAAAAATGAACAAATGCTAGGGAAATAATAAAAATGAACAAATGCTAGGGAAATAATAAAAATGAACAAATGCTAGGGAAATGATAAAAATGAACAAATGCTAGGGAAATAATAAAAATGAACAAATGCTAGGGAAATAATAAAAGTGAACAAATGCTAGGGAAATAATAAAAATGAACAAATGCTAGGGAAATAATAAAAATGAACAAATGCTAGGGAAATAATAAAAATGAACAAATGCTAGGGAAATAATAAAAATGAACAAATGCTGGGGAAATAATAAAAATGAACAAATGCTAGGGAAATAATAAAAATGAACAAATGCTAGGGAAATAATAAAAATGAACAAATGCTAGGGAAATAATAAAAATGAACAAATGCTAGGGAAATAATAAAAATGAACAAATGCTAGGGAAATAATAAAAATGAACAAATGCTAGGGAAATAATAAAAATGAACAAATGCTAGGGAAATAATAAAAATGAACAAATGCTAGGGAAATAATAAAGATAAACAAATGCTAGGGAAATAATAAAAATGAACAAATGCTAGGGAAATAATAAAAATGAACAAATGCTAGGGAAATAATAAAAATGAACAAATGCTAGGGAAATAATAAAAATGAACAAATGCTAGGGAAATAATAAAAATGAACAAATGCTAGGGAAATAATAAAAATGAACAAATGCTAGGGAAATAATAAAAATGAACAAATGCTAGGGAAATAATAAAAATGAACAAATGCTAGGGAAATAATAAAAATGAACAAATGCTAGGGAAATAATAAAAATGAACAAATGCTGGGGAAATAATAAAAATGAAAAAATGCTAGGGAAATAATAAAAATGAACAAATGCTAGGGAAATAATAAAAATGAACAAATGCTAGGGAAATAATAAAAATGAAAAAATGCTAGGGAAATAATAAAAATGAACAAATGCTAGGGAAATAATAAAAATGAACAAATGCTAGGGAAATAATAAAAATGAACAAATGCTGGGGAAATAATAAAAATGAACAAATGCTAGGGAAATAATAAAAATGAACAAATGCTAGGGAAATAATAAAAATGAACAAATGCTAGGGAAATAATAAAAATGAACAAATGCTAGGGAAATAATAAAAATGAACAAATGCTAGGGAAATAATAAAAATGAACAAATGCTAGGGAAATAATAAAAATGAACAAATGCTAGGGAAATAATAAAAATGAACAAATGCTAGGGAAATAATAAAAATGAACAAATGCTAGGGAAATAATAAAAATGAACAAATGCTAGGGAAATAATAAAAATGAACAAATGCTAGGGAAATAATAAAAATGAACAAATGCTAGGGAAATAATAAAAATGAACAAATGCTAGGGAAATAATAAAAATGAACAAATGCTAGGGAAATAATAAAAATGAACAAATGCTGGGGAAATAATAAAAATGAAAAAATGCTAGGGAAATAATAAAAATGAACAAATGCTAGGGAAATAATAAAAATGAACAAATGCTAGGGAAATAATAAAAATGAACAAATGCTAGGGAAATAATAAAAATGAACAAATGCTAGGGAAATAATAAAAATGAACAAATGCTGGGGAAATAATAAAAATGAACAAATGCTAGGGAAATAATAAAAATGAACAAATGCTAGGGAAATAATAAAAATGAACAAATGCTAGGGAAATAATAAAAATGAACAAATGCTAGGGAAATAATAAAAATGAACAAATGCTAGGGAAATAATAAAAATGAACAAATGCTAGGGAAATAATAAAAATGAACAAATGCTAGGGAAATAATAAAAATGAACAAATGCTAGGGAAATAATAAAAATGAACAAATGCTGGGGAAATAATAAAAATGAACAAGTGCTAGGGAAATAATAAAAATGAACAAATGCTAGGGAAATAATAAAAATGAACAAATGCTAGGGAAATAATAAAAATGAACAAATGCTAGGGAAATAATAAAAATGAACAAATGCTGGGGAAATAATAAAAATGAACAAATGCTAGGGAAATAATAAAAATGAACAAATGCTAGGGAAATGATAAAATTGTAAGATAAACAGCCATGATTGATTGAAACACATCCTTTCGTGCTACCGTTTTATTGGTCAAAAATAGTATGATGTAGTAAAATTGTAATAGTCACAGTAAACTGTATTGTCTTAAATTGACTGAGCATATTGGGAATTAAGTCATTTGCTTTTCCAAAACACGCTGTCAACTGCTTTGTATAAAATAATTTTTATCTCGGAAAGGTAACACAAACGAACAATATTTTATTAAACAATTTTGTTTGAAATATCTCAAAGAATAACCTCATGCAATTAATGATATACTTACGGTCAGCCTTTATATTCCTGATTTTCTTGCAGTAATGGCAAGTTAAAACTCAGTCTACTATATACAGTCACGAAGCTTGAGTTTTGAGGGTGCTGGAAACAATAGACTGTAACGGTACTATTTTGCATTGCCTGTAATGAGGCGATATTAGTGATCCTGGTGGTGAGCAACTATCTAATGTTTGCATATTTACTACGTATTGAGCTTCGCGACTGTATATACTAGACTGTGTTAAAAGTATTTCACTTCATCGAGAACATAATTTATTTCCTGATGCATTTTGGGAAAGCAATGAGCAATGGATGGCGAAGTTTCTGGAACTTGTTTAATAAGAATATCTCTCTATGCGGAGAGTAATTAATAACATGAAAGTTTGCAGGTTGGCTGCTCTTCGCGCCGCATTCCCGCATATTAATTACTTTTACCTGTGCGGATATTGGTCCCCTGTTGATTATAAAATGTAATTGAAAGCCTAGAGGGATATTACAGGTAATCTTGCAGCTTCGAAGTTGGCAATTGTATCTCAAGGGAAGAATGTAAGGCTGTTTGTAGAATTGTCTTAACACTCGGTTTCTTATCGCACATTTTGGGACCGGTGTTGCAAATACTTACCTGGGGTTAAGCGCCGCTCCAGGCTCGTTCAGTAGTAGGCTGTCGTCTGAACTTTACTCAATGCAACATACTCAGTCTCAACTAAACATAATCTCGCTTTAGTTAATCCTGAGTTGATATGATGATATCACAGTCTACTATATACAGTCATGAAGCTTGAGTTTTGAGGGTGCTAGAAACAATAGACTGTGACGGTACTATTTTGCATTGCCTGTAATGAGGCGATATTAGCGATCCTAGTGGTGAGCAACTGCCTAATGTTTGCATATTTTCTACGTATTGAGCTTCGCGACTGTATACAGGGTGTTAAAAAATACGGGGCATAATTTCAGGTATGTATTTCCTACATGTAGACAATCAAAATAGTTCATTACAACATGTGTCCGGAAATGCTTCATTTCCGAGTTACGGCCTTCACAACATTGAAATTCACCGGAACGTTTTTCTTTCCGCAGGTCGTTGTCATTACAGAAGATGTTCAAAATGTCCACCTCCTGCTTGAATACAGACCTCTCATTGCCTGCGAACACGATCCCAAACTCCAGGAGTATTGCGTATGTCCTCAGAACATGCCACAATTCGATTCCGAAGGGATTCCAAATCAGGCACCGGAGACGAATAAAGCAATGATTTTAAATGGCCCCACAAGTAGAAATCGAGAGGGTTCAGATCAGGTAAGCGTGGAGGCCAAGCAATTGGGCCACCTCTACCTATCCATCGATCTGGAAACCTTCGAGCCGAGTACCTGCGAGCCGTACGACTGAAGTGTGCAGGAGCGCCATCATGCAAGAAGTGAATGTGTTGACGATTGATCAGTGGAGTGTCTTCTAAAACATGAGGTATGGTTCCGGTGAATTTCAATGTTGTGAAGGCCGTAACTTGGAAATAAAGCATTTCCGGACACATGTTGTAATGAACTATTTTGATTGTCTACATGTGGGAAATACATACCTGAAATTATGCCCCGTATTTTTTAAACATTCTGTATACAATCACGAAGCTTGAGTTTTGAGGGTGCTAGAAACAATAGACTGTGACGGTACTATTTTGCATTGCCTGTAATGAGGCGATATTAGCGATCCTAGTGGTGAGCAACTACCTAATGTTTGCATATTTACTACGAATTGAGCTTCGCCACTGTATATACTAGACTGTGATGATATGATATATTTGGTCACAGCACTTCTTTACATGTAATGGTGTACCTCACATTTCTGTATCCGGTGCCACCATTAACATATTATTACAATGACACATTATTTGCAGTACACGTCTACACAAATACTCCCAATTACACTATGTACCTTTTTTATTTTTTTATTTTATTTTTATTGGGTTATTTTACGACGCTGTATCAACATCTCAGGTTATTTAGCGTCTGAATGAAATGAAGGTGATAATGCCGGTGAAATGAGTCCGGGGTCCAGCACCTAAAGTTACCCAGCATTTGCTCGTATTGGGTTGAGGGAAAACCCCGGAAAAAACCTCAACCAGGTAACTTGCCCCGACCGGGATTCGAACCCGGGCCACCTGGTTTCGCGGCCATCCTTTTTTTGTCTCCCCTTCAGTATTTCTCCTACATTTCATTTGCTATTCTCTATTTGTTTATTAATCCTAATATATCTAATATTGTGTACTCCTTTCAAACCCCCTTTTTCCTCTAACTACTATTCACTAAAATCTCAATTTTACTTTTTCTCTATAAATTATCACATTGAATTAATTGTCCTATTTGTTCTTTGATCTTTTCTCCTATCTTTCTCTTTTATTCATTTACTGTTCCAACGTTCAAATGTTAGAGCGCTTTCAGAATAAGAAGGCATATAAGGCGAAGCTAGTTCAGGCCAGTCTAGCTCGACTAGCCAGTTACAGTGAAGCGGTGTTGCCTAGTTAAATCGCCGCGAAGTCTCGCTGAAGCGTCGTGTATTAGTTTCTTTCTTGCGTGCACAATATTTATGGCTAGGAATTAATTTTAAGCTATGGCATTCGATAGAGCTCCGAATTCTGAATCCAACAGTACAAGAATGGCAATTGTATGTCAACTGGTTCGCGTGTTATCGCTTTCAGACTAAACAGAGATATCCAACCTACAGCATAGAACATATTTTGCTCTGAATTCCGTCTCTGTAAACGAAGATAAATTCTGTTTATTTTCAAATTCAGATGTGGACTGTTTTCTCTTGTGTGATGTGTAACTTACCGTAACAATATCTCTTGAAGGGATTGCAATTGGCTCTGGTGTTTCATCTGTTATACGCAAAGGGATAGTCCAACACTCACAAGCGAGGAGTATGGTATGTTTGTATATAATTTTTTAAATGACTAACTTATTATTCAGTGCGTGTCAGTTCTTCACGAACAAAGAATCTGACTGCAGAGACGTGTGGTTTAGAAGTGCATACGTTATCTCATATTCTCGGACAGGACAAAGAGACAATTAAAATAGGTGGTATACTTGAATTTACCTCTGCTGGAAAATATCGCAAAACAAACGTGTTAATTATTTGTACAATTTTCAGAACCGTGTATTACTTCATCGTACGATATTTTAAATACATTAGTAGTATGTGTTAGCAGTGCCATTATAATAGAACGTGGAAAGGAGAAGAAAGCTGAGAATAATCATAGGTACGATTTTCACTTTTCATTGGAATATTATAGACTACATGGTATAAGACGAAATATTGCATAAACATATGAGATATTTGGATGATATTGTAAACATAAACACTCCTGCCTCTTTTTCCATGAATTATACGAAGAGCATTAACAACATTCTTCCTTAAGAGCAATAGAAAACTTTATAAAATGAAGCACATTAACTACATTTCACTTTTAAAATAAATACAGGCATGCTAGGAACGAGGAGATTTTATAATTCCAAAACTCAATTTCTATTTTAAAAACGTTTCGATATATATTACATTTTATACGATTTTTTCTAATATACAATTTTATCTTCAATATATTAACGATATTATTGGATTACGGTTTTACATTCTCTTCTGTACAACTACCTTCACTCGTAGGTATATATTGCCACAGGTCAGAGTGATAGAACATAGAATCCTGGACTTCTAGGTAGGCATAAGCTTGAGGATTAAATTAAATTAGATAGACTTGATTTAATAAAGTAAAAGAAAGTAATCTTCAGTCTCAATAGGAGTTCTAAATTAGGCCTACATATGAACAGATATGCTTATATTCTTATAGCCGGATTCTTAGCCAGAATATGGAACACTGGACCTCTAGATATGTAAAAATTATATGATAAAATAAAATTAGATAGGACTAGACTTAGTTTATCAGAGAAAAATAAAATAATCTACCGTTCCACTATGAGTACTGAATTATAATATGAACACTCATTATCAAAGCTCGGAACTTGGGGACTTGTGTCTTTACACGTGGTTAAGCGACCGGACTCCAATATCAACAAACTCCCGCTTCCAGCACGGAGGTACTGTCAGGTCTGATGGAAGAACATATTGATAGTATTACGGTAGGTTTAAACACGTAATTTTTAGCATATAATATATAATAAAAATAAACATGAGAAATATATCAACTTTACTGTTCTCCTCTGTTCATTTTATTATAGTGTATTCGAATATTTCCGAACCCATAACTTCTTCATATGATATGAAACGAGAAAAATTTATTTCCACATCATATGAAGTGACGAGAGCAAACTTAAAGCACTGAATGTTTTCACTGTCACTGTTTTCTGGTCGATTTTCAGCACTTGCTAGCTGATCTCGTATCTGAGAAAAATAAGTAGGCCTATATCCTAAATTTTTCTCGAAAATAAGTTTCAATTTGTGTGTCACTATTAGGGCAGGCTCCTCTACGACTTGATCCATGGCTATGAACAGATTTTCCACTAATTTAAGGGACTGCAATGTCTTTCAATGAATGCCTCTAATTTATGTGTGGCACAACTTACAAAATATAAACTGTCCATTCGAAAACAAATACGGTACCTCCTCCGAATTCCTCGACGAATTCTGTACCTAAAGTTTAAAAAATGTATTTTTAAACTTCTATAATACCCATTCGAAAAACACGTATTTTCTAATTCTTCAAACAGACCGTTTTCCTGTAATTCTCTGAATGTCATTGGCTTCGAAATGACACAGTTTCCCCATCCGTCTTTCTGTTATTCGATGTGACCACTTTCTTAGTACACACGACTGTCCCTGAGCACTTGCAGCGTGAGATTTGTGTACATCGTACCTTAACCTTACTCATGCACACGACACACAAGTCCCCAAGTTCCGAGCTTTGCTCATTATGATTACGTTGCATTATAGCCAGATTCGTAACCAGAATGTAGAACCCTGGACCCCTAGGTATGTATAAGCTAGAGAATTAAATTAAATTATATAGGCTTCATTTAACGAAGGAAAATAAAAATACTTCAATACTAAATTACGTATCTACAGATATGTTTTCGTTTTGTTATCGCTAGGCTGCCCCTACAAACAAACTGTACCTTATCTTTCCTCTGGAGAAATAAACAATAATAAATTCAGCTTTGCTGTACAAGGAAGTCTGAGTAAGAATTAAAGCATTCTTTCTCAGACATTAGCAAAGTAAATTTCTACATATCTGTCACTTTATTTCGCAAGTCAGTGACTCCAAGAGCTGATCTATGAAGCGAAGTAGTAATAAAAATTGAGATGAGAATTACTTCAGTAAGAGTAATTATATTTAAACATTACACACAATGAAGAAACAGGTCTCGACCCGCTCGCTCAGCGAGAGGGCTGCAACTGATATGTTCTGTCCTGATCTGTTGTCTCTGTCTTCCACGTCCCGTGCATCGTGCACCGTGTGACAACGTCGAACTATTGCTAGCACTCAATTGGCTTCTTATTCTGAAACCGCTATAGTACTAATTTTATGCTGTCACTTGTTCACTTCTCTTAACCCTTTCTCACTATTTTCACTCATTCCTAATTGCGCTCACTTCCACTTTCTCACTATTCTGCTTACACCTAATCCATTGTCACTATTCTCACTTCCTATAAATACTTATATTTTATTCTACACATCTGCTTATACACTTCCTCTCTCCCCTATACTTCTGGATCTTTTACAGTTCCACTTTACTTGCACTTTTTGGTCACATCCCCAAATTTTTTAATCATATCTAATATCTTTGCCATATCCTCAGCTGTCGCAGGTTCTGACCTTTCTTTACTGTTCGTCTCTGCCTTATTTCTATCTCTGTCTTTCTTTTAGTCCTGAGTTAAACAAAGAGGAGGGAGAAATTTTATTCATCTCAATTGTGAAATGGATACAGACTATGTGCGAATTTGGTAGGCCTATATAATCACAAGAACTACAGGGTGATTCAGAATTCCTATTACACCTTTATAATGGCTATAAAGAATAACATAATGAGAGAATACGACCCATGTTTATATGACATTGTAGTCTTAAAATGTCTGGAAATAAGCTCTGTAAGTGGCGGCAACTCCTCGTGAATCACCCTGTAGAATAATAGAGGGATTAAAGAGATGGGTTCCATTTAGACTCACTTTCCAAAAATTTCGCATCAAGATGAATACCGTATAGCAGCAGTGGCGAAAATGTAATCGTGCCCCGAGCCACTGTGTAAGCTGCAACGTGCATAGCACCTATGGAGGGAGGCGGACACCCGAAGGGGAAGTGAAGTAACTGTCTGATTTATTAACGGATTTTCATTTTCTTTACGTCAAGCACTTAAATATAATTTTATACAGTACAAGGCTACAAACTAATGTTTAGTACGTGTAACAAGAAACAAATGAACAAGAAAACATACGACACATTATCACAACCTAAAATTAACTCTCTTCAGAATGTCTCTGCGACAGAGTTTCAAAATCAGGAATTATGTCACTTACTGCCAGTCGTAGTTGATCACGAAGGTATTTGTCTGTCACTCGTGATCTAAATTTGGTTTTTCTATTTTCATTGTTGAAACTAATTTTTCACAAACGTAAGTTGTAGCGAAATCGCCTCAACAGAGCAAGCGAAAGAACGAAGCTTCGGATATTTATTTTTTGGGAAAGATTTGAAAAGTTCAACATTTGTCAAGTCCTTACATCTAGCTTTCATTTAACATCACATTGTAAATCTGTGAGTTTAAATTGAAGATCTAACCGCATTATTCGTAAATCTGCTGAAAAACGATCTACATACAGAGATGATAATAATAATAATAATAATAATAATAATAATAATAATAATAATAATAATAATAATAATAATAATAACACTTAACCTTTTAATGTTCATGGGTGACATGTAGTATAATGCAGTTTTATGTTATACAACCGTTTTCCTCGTAATACTTGTGAACAAATAATACATTAAATATTCTCATCAAATTGGCAGCAAAAAAAAAATGCGTCCTCCCATCCTACTTGAATCTTTCGTTTTTGTAGAGGTACATGGTTTCGAGAGAGACATTGCGACGATACGCCACTCGCAGGTCAGAGACAAATACAGGGACATCATTTTATTTTTACTTCAACTTTTATTGTACCTGAGTTTTTGAATGTACTTCACTCCCACCCCTTCTACTAACGAAGTTCCAACTGTCCTTCACACAGAACCAAGGCCGCAGTACTGAGTCAGTGATTATAATACGTTTCAGAAATATGTTCGCGTTTTCCAGTGACGAAAACTTCCAATATTGAATCATATTTCCGCACTGGTCTGTCCTCCGTTTGCCTACGTCGCATCCCGATGTCCCCCACCTGCTTCTGCTCGCTCCACTGTAAAGACTAGTGGCTGGGCATTCTTAGCTCTTTTCTGAAAACATTAATTTCTGTTAGGAATTAATTGGACGTCTACGTAATATTATGCAATTGTTTAAAATAACTTAAATAAAAAGGGCCTCGTTAAGTAATTAACTATCACGTGATTCCCCCCCCTTTCTACGATCCTGCGACATAACCACTTGGACGGACAGTAGATAGTATGTCTGAGTAATTTTATCTGTCGGGCAGAAGTGAAGATTGAATTTACAGTACGTAAGGTACTCTTTTATAGAGTAGGTACAGAATTATTTCAACATGAGTTACTAAGTATGAAGGACGAAACTGGTAATTGGAATTAGATGCAATAGTCTATAGTGCGATAATAGACACAAAAGAACTGAAGCCTGTATCGAAATGAACGGCCACCATTTTCAAAAATGTGTTTAAATATCCATATATAATTATTTTTCATTTTAACTTCATTCTCTATATCGTACGCTAATGTGCTGTAGATAGTATAATACACACTGCATAATGAATACGTCCACATGGATAACTCAGTTCGTTAGTAAAAACACTTATTGTTAATAATACTGTATTTTGATTAAACAAAACCTAATGAAAATTATCACACTCAAAATCGCGATATTTCCTAGTTTACGTAAATAGATGAACTACTTTTCTTCCCTCCTGTACCTAGTAAAGTGATTTGTTTGTATTTAACGTCAGTATCATCGAACTCCAGTCGTGGAAGGAGGTAGATAGTATAATATACACTGCATAATGAATACGTCCACATGGATAACTCAGTTCGTTAGTAAAAACACTTATTGTTAATAATACTGTATTTTGATTAAACAAAACCTAATGAAAATTATCACACTCAAAATCGCGATATTTCCTAGTTTACGTAAATGGATGAACTACTTTTCTTCCCTCCTGTACCTAGTAAAGTGATTTGTTTGTATTTAACGTCAGTATCATCGAACTCCAGTCGTGGAAGGAGGTAGCAAACGGTGTTTCCGGGTCTCAATCATTAATCCAAAGGTATAGTCAGGTTAATATTAAAAATGTTAGTAAAAATAAAATGATGTCCCTATACAAATGGAACGGAGTTTGACTCCAGTGAGTCAGAGGGTGCAGGTTGGGGCAGGTAGGAAGCAAGAGAAATGCACAGCTATCATTGTATGTATGTATGTATGTATGTATGTATGTATGTATGTATGTATGTATGTATGTATGTATGTATGTATGTATGTATGTATGTATGTATGTATGTATGTATGTATGTATGTATGTATGTATGTATGTATTTATTTATTCACACTGCAGTGGGTATATACCCGGTGGCAGTGGTAACTAATTACACTCAATAATGACAATAATAAACTTATTAATTAAAAATACAATTAATAATAATACTAATAATTAATACTAACAATAATTAATAATAATAATAATAATAATAATAATAATAATAATAATAATAATAATAATAATAATAATAACAACAACAACAACAACAACAACAACAACAACAACAGGGAGTATAATAAATCAAATGAAACGATCACTTAAAATAACATTTGAAATAAATCTAATTTGTATCTTAAAACTAAGATCGAACTAAAACCTACGAGTATGATATGTTCATATCTGCACAAGTACCTTTCAAATTACACTCATTTCGCTGTCAACTCACTCACTGCACTGGAACTACGACACATTTCACTGATTCTATCCTGATTTCATTAACACTTCAAAAACATTTCACTGTTCAAATACTATGCACTGCCACTATAAACTATAAAGCTTCACTGACAGGAACACGTTTCACTGACACAACACACTTCACTTACACTGCACACTTCACTGACACGACATACTTCTTCACTGATACAACACACTTCACTGACTCAACATAATTCTTCACTGATACAACACTTCAATAACAACATATCATTTACACCATTTAAATACTGTGTATAATTACCGTCTATTAGTAAGGTCCTTAAGCCTATTTTTAAATACATTTTTGGTTGTTGGTAAAGCCTTTAGTAAGTCTGCAGGTAAAGCATTCCAGTCCCTGATAGTACGATTGAGAAAAGAAAACTTTCCAGTGTCCGTCCCCTGCCTTCTTTCCCTCAATTTATATGAGTGGTCGTTCCTTGAAGAGTAATTTGGCGGCTGCAACCTATTTTTTATTTCTCTCCAGGCAGGCTCACCTCTGTATGTTTTGAACAGTGCGCATAATCGAATTCGCGTTCTCCTGTCCGTGAGTGTGTCCCATTTTAATGGTGAATTTTTCCGACAATACTTAAGAGCCCGTTTTTGAATCTTTTCCAGTGTCTTAATATGTTCTAATCTGTAAGGATCCCAACATGCAGCACCATATTCCATTACTGGACGTACTAGTGATTTATATGCAATCTCTTTGGATTTATCAGAACCTTTTCTTAGTACAATGTGCTCGTGAGTCACATTTTCGCCACGGCTGCCGTATAGTCTCCAATTATGTCAACAGTGTCATTGAGATGTGTGCGACGTTGCCAGCTCTTCATGCCGACGCGAGGTACTGCTTAATGCGATGAGGCTCTATAAAAAGCGGACTCGTTTAGAAGGGAATGTTTTCTCTATATGTCGTTAATGACAACAGAGTCGTTTAATATAATGCTCGGGTCTTCTGCACGGAGTGATTATAATTTCACCGTGGCTCGTACATCTGCATCTCATTGCACCCCGCTCGTAACGGCTCATGAGATAATGAGGGCGCTTGTGAAGTCCGAGGAAGATAGCGTGGTCGCGATAGCGGCTCTTTATTAAGTGGCGCGTTCTGGTGGTGATTTTAGAAGGCATTAAAATTTGAAATGAAGCTTAATGGACGCACAGAACGTGGATAGCTAACTGTCACGTGTCCAAGTCTTCTTCAAAATAAAGAAACGCGCTATCAAAAAGCGAGCAGCAAGAAACGGTAAGCTGGCCGAATGTGTTCGCAGATTAAGAAAATAGGTTAAATTTACCACACATACTTGTAGGTTGGTTAGATGGTTCATTCTGAGTGCCTTTAGCTGTAGTACACTACAACCAAATGGATGCGAAATGAAAGCGTGAAGCTGCAATCAAGTTTGTACCAAATTGCGTGTAATAAAATAGATCCAAATGTACTGAGGTTGTAGTAGTAGTATTTATTTAGTAGTATTTATTTATTTAACCTGGTAGAGATAAGGCCGTCAGGCCTTCTCTGCCCCTCTACCAGGAGATTCCAACTATAATATGAACAATAAAATTACAATTGAGGTTATACAGGGACATCATTTTATTTATAGTTGTTCTTAGGGATTAGCAAATGGTCCCACAGACATCTCCGAACTAAGTCATGAAGTTTTGGTTTTTCGATATGTAGTGCATTTATTTTTGTCCTATACTTATTAGTAATGGTATCAAGAAGTAAAATTTGTATGTACCGAAATCTACTGCAGCTCTCCCAATCCACAAGTTCACAAGCCGCCACTGGTAGATTGCTTAGGTCTGGATTATTTTTCAATACTGAATTGTATAGTCTTGGTCCATAATTCCTACTGTGTCTTAATCCAGCTGTAGTGTGGCATTTAGGTTCTGCCAAAAGAAATGCTGGTTAACTTTCGGCGCTGGACCCTGGACTCATTTCTCTGGCATTATCACCTTCATTTCACTGAGACGCTAGAAAACCATCGCAGTTGACAAAGCGTCGTAAAATAAACCAGTTAAAATACTTGAATCGTATAATAAAAAAGTTTGATTTTCAGAACTTATTTTTGTGCGAGATCGTGCGTATTTGCTTGGTTTCCGCACAAAACCAATCCGCGGAAAGTCTAAAATTCCACATTCAGTATTCCCAACTTAACAAACACAACAATTTTCTCTTCTTACCGCTTAAGTGACATATTGATTTTACTGCTTTAGGCTTATAACATATTATTTTTAGAGACCTTCAATATAGTAATAATTATAAATTGGAAACTTACCACTGCAATTTCACCTAAATTGCACTGTTAATTATTGTTTTTAAATATTTGCAAAAATTAAGTAAACTCTACAACTCCACTAAAGTTATTGCATTCGTGATGCAAGTAAAATTAAGGAAGCCGTGAAAAAATCAACAAGATTCCAGATGCCGATGTTATTACTGCAATATGTTATATAAATAATATTGTTAAAATATTAAAATTAAAAAAAAAAAATTACATAACCTTACTGTTTGTTTTAAGTTCGCATTTATAGACTGGGGGGGGGAGACAGACGTATATCACGGCCTGCTGGAGTATAGTAAACACAGAAAACATTTTAAAGCAACAATGTTGAAGATAGATATTTTTGTTTTACAAATTTGCCGTCATTGAACAGAAACCAAGATGGAGATTTCATTGCAACTAATTAGAAATTCGTCTTTCAGGTATGTAATAAACGATCTTCGCACAAAATAATGTACGATACACGAGCGGTATGTTTGTTTTCATGTTCTCGGAAATTAAAAAAGCTCAACTACGTTTCGCTTTTTCAATCTTTTCCTCGAACATGAAAACTTCAACATATCGCTCTTGTAACGCATATTACTATTATGTGAAGTCGAAGTGGTATCGCAGAAATATAGCGGAATTTTAATATTATTCTTCAAACTCGGAATCTTGGGTGCCATAGGGATTAAGGGTTGATCTGTAGATCGTTGTTCCCTGTAGTAATAAGTGGAAATTCAACAGCTTCGACCTGCCTGCAAAGTGCGCTTAATTTATTTACTGCTGCAATCGAGAATCCATGCATTATGAACACACGTAGACCCACCTGCATATTACATACAGCGTATGCATTAATATACATGAATACACATTTACTCTGTGACGTGAACTTCATGAACGCTGGCTACAGTCTAATGTCACAATTTACCTGATATGCTCAATGTTTCGCTAATGCTTTGCACTCAACTTACTTCATACGTCCAAACTTCTATGTGGCTATAATATTTTGTTTGGGCTCGTGTAGGCCTACTGTATAACTCAGCATACTTACTTACTGGCTTTTAAGGAACCCGGAGGTTCATTGCCACCCTCACATAAGCCCGCCATCAGTCCCTATTCTGAACAAGATTAATCCATTCTCTACCATCATATCCACCTCCCTCAAATACATTTTTAAATTATCCTCCCATCTACGTTTCGACCTCCCCAAAGGTCTTATTTCCTCCGGCCTCCCAACTAACACTCTATATGCATTTCTGGATTCACCCATACGTGCTACGTGCCCTGCCCAACTCAAATTTCTAGACGTAATGTTCCTAATAATGTCTGGCGAAGAATAAAATGCTTGCAGTTCTGCGTTATGTAACTTTCTCCATTCTCCTGTAACATCATCCGTCTTAGCCCCAAATATTTTCCTAAGTACCTTATTCTCAAACACCGTTAATCTCTGTTCCTCTCTGAAAGTGAGAGTCCAAGTTTCACAGCCATAAAGAACAACCGGTAATATAACTGTTTTATAAATTCTGTCACATTTTTTGACAGAAGACTAGATGACAAAACCTTCTCAAACGAATAAAAAGAGGCATTTCCCATATTTATTCTGCGTTTAATTTTGTCCCGAGTGTCATTTAGATTTGTTACTGTTGCTCCAAGAAATTTGAATTTTTCCACCTCTTCGAAGGATAAATCTTCAATTTTTATATTTACATTTCGTGCAATATTCTGGTCACGAGACACAATCATATACATTGTCTTTTCGGGATTTACTTCCAAACCTATCACTGCATTTGCTTAAAGTAAAATTCCTGTGTTTTCCCTAATCGTTTGTGGATTTTCTCCTAACATATTCACGTCATCCGCACAGACAAGAAGCTGATGTAACCCGTTCAATTCCAAACCCTGTCTATTATCCTGGACTTTCCTAATGGCATATTCTAGAGCAAAGTTAAAAAGTAAAGGTGATAGTGCATCTCCTTGCTTTAGCCCGCAGTGAATTGGAAAAGCATCAGATAGAAACTGGCCTATACGGACTCTGCTGTAAGTTTCACTGAGACACATTTTAATTAATCGAACTAGTTCCTTTATTATAGTGTAAATAGTAAAAATAATAGCCTACATTCTAATGTGCACAGTGTAAATAAATTAAATTGTAAATATTAGTCTAGTGGTCCATGTTTTGTTCTAGCCCATTATACCAAACAAGATTCGCATGAGCCGTGAATCAAGCAGCCTACCTCGCTTGAATATACATGTCGTCGCCTACTTAAAAACTCCAGTAATACGTGCTCTTGTAGCCTCCTAGGACAAAGTACGGTCCATATTTATAACACTGGAGATAAATCAAATGGCTATGGAGAACAAAAAGAGAACCTCGAATTATTGAGACCATAAAATAGGGATTTTTTTTAGAGCTAGATGGCTGTTACGCCGATATTCTTGAAAACAAGTAGACCGATGAATTTTCCCTAATATAAAAACAAGCTACAGTGGCTCCCTTTAATATTCGGTTCGTGATTGATCTTACAGAATTTTGCTATTGATGTTTTGTTCTGTGTTCAAGTGAACCTGCATTTCGTTGCAGATAGAACATTTAAACACTTTGTACATACCGTTAAAAAGTTTACATCGAAAGTTTAATGTTTACGATGTAATAACAAATAATCGGTAAGTAACATCAAAGTTCACCCTCTTTAATATTCGGTTTTGATTTATTTGCTTCCAATCTAAGGCAAGTTTTCTGCTGACAGTATTGTAGGGTTCAGTAGCGAACGTGCAATCATTCGGCCTACACGTTGTGCACAGCTCAGGCGAGGTGGAGTACAAGTCGTAAAATGGGTCGCAAAGGAAAAAGCACAACTTTTGAACAGCGACAACTTGTGATCTATCATCACGAAAAATGGCTAAAATACACAGAAATAGCCAAAATATTACGTGTGAGTAAGAGTACAGTTGGGGATATAGTAAGAAGATACAAAAACGAAGACAGAATCGAGTCCATACCACAAAAAGGGCAGCCGAAAAAATTAACTGAACGTGAAGAACGCTCCATCCTGAAGAAAATAAAAGAAAATTCTCGACTAAGTGCAACGAAACTTGCAGCATGTGTTCGTGAGGAGTTTGGCAAGCAGGTAGGTGCCGAAACAATTCGAAGAGTTTTGAGGAAAGAAGGGTTTAAAGGGGGAATATGTAGGAGGAAACCTTACATAAATGAAATGAATAAAAGGAGGCGGCTTCAGTTCGCAAGGGAACATGTCCATAAAGAGGAGAACTGGTGGGACGATGTGATATTCGCTGATGAAAGCAAATTTAACGTCTTCTGATCGGATGGACAACAGTACGTGTGGCGTAAGAAAAATGAAGAACTCGAAAAAAAGAATCTATTGCCAACAGTGAAACTTGATGGGAGCAACGCCATGGTATGGGGTTGTATGGTGTAGGTGGGGTTGGTGAACTTGTTTCTATAGGAAAAAGGATGGATCAGCATGTGTATTTGGACATTATGAGAAATAATTTAAAACGAAGTGCAGAGAGTCTAAGAATTAAAAATAGTTTCAAGTACTATCAGGACAATGATCCTGAACGCACAGCTGAAAAAGTGCGTTTATGGCTTCTATACAACTGTCCGAACCCCAGCACAATCACCGGATTTAAATCCGATTGAGAATTTGTGGGAGGAACTTAATCGCAAGATCAGACTAACTCCTATCACTTCCAAGACAGAACTGAAACGGAGATTAAAGGAAGAATTGAGGAAAATTAGTCCCCAATTTACTACGAAGTTATCCAGGAGCATGCCAAGGCGTTTGAGGGCTGTTTTGAGGCAAAAGGGGTGTTCAACAAAATATTGTTTTGAACAAACCGAATATTAATGAGGCAATATTTTCTATTAGAAATAATGTAATAATGTTTATAACTTTTATTTATATAAGAGAGGAGATTTTTTCATTTAGTTGTAAATCTATGTAATTTAACAGAGAGTATACTTTTGCTTTTATTATAGTACAAATTTTTATTTTCATTAAATTTTTTGAAAATAATTAGTGTATTTATTTTAATCTTACATGTCAGTCAAACCGAATATTAATGGGAGCCACTGTACGTACTGTACGTGGTTGAAGTTGGCCACAGAATTTAATATCACATAACAATATGCTATAGCACTTTTATTCAATAAAATTAGAATTTATAATAATAAACTTAACTAGTGGCTTGTGCAGCAAATGCTGCAAACTAAGTTCATTAGTCGTTCAAATAAAGATTTTTCAGATTTATTTTCAATGAAAAATACCAGACATTTTGAAAGTTAGACCTATTTGTTTCCATAATAATGAAACATAGGCCTACTTCCTTTGAATGATTTTTTATGCCAAATACTTTTCCTTGAACTTATCCACCTTCAGTTTTTGAGTTTCAACGCGAAAACGCAAGTAACAATATCAGGACGATCAGTGGGTTTTTCATGTGGGAGTAAAGCAATAGCTATTTCAGGTCGTTGTGGATTGTAGGTGAAAGTTAAAAAAAGTCAGGTTTGCTATGCTTTCGAACAATAGACATAGCATCTTGGTATAGCTCCTGCATGTAGAGTTTGAAATGTAGAGGGTAAATCATTTGATCCTGCTAAGAGATTTTACTGAAATTTTGTAGGTCTCTTATTTTATCAGTAAGTAATATCTTTTGGTCTTTCCTTAGGAACTGTAATTTTTGCGCTCTCTCGATCCAATACTGAAGAGAATGACGCATACACCACACAGCCATTAAGTATATGAAAAATACCCAACCTCACTTGATTAATAACTATAAAAATATTTGATTTTTAATAACAATATTATCTTACGGAAGTTTTGTAGTTATATAGCCGCCACTCAGTAAATTACAGAAATGAAGATCTAATTTAAGATATTCTCTACATCTACTTATATAACCCCAAAACGTTTCACTTTCATATCATCAAAATAACATTAATATGTGTAATTAATGAAAAATAGTCACATCATGGTATTAACTATAATAATATTTAATTTATAATGGTAATAATGTCATCAAAACACCTCAAAGTTTGTAGATTTTAATGTCCAATACGCAGCTGTACTCAGAATTACACATCGCAGAATCACACATATAAATTATTTTAGTAAGTCTTGAAGTTTTTAATAACCAATTGAATTTGAACTCTAAATATGTCAGCAATCCTGTATTTCATGGCCTTCGTGTAATAGCCTATTGTTTATTGTTGTGTGTGTTTTGTTTTATTCTGAAATGCAATTAGTTCTCAAAACTGATGAAAGCTGGATTTTGGAAAATAGGAAAATTATGTAGGAAAACTAACGCTTCACTGAAAGTTACTATTTTTCTGAAAATTCTTGGATGCCAAGCTTCAAAATGACGGATCATTCATTAAAATCCGTTCAGCCGTTTTCCCGTAATTTCCATTACCAGTTCAAATTATTGATATTGATATTGATATTTGTCATTCAACTTTACAATTCACAGTTATGGTGGACCTTCACATTTCTGTTTTTCGATTCACCATCCCTTTAATACATATAACTCTTTTCTATTAAGGTATTCTTTGCCGAGAATTTCTTGATTGCTTTCTAATGTTCTATTATGACTGAATTGCTATATGTCCTTCCCCCTCTATCCTCTTCTATTCTCTCCCTCCTACCTAGACTGTTTCCCTTCCATTCCTAAATTTCCTATTTTATTACCCCTATCCATATATTTATTTCGATAATACTCCTACAGTTATAGTACCCCTGCTACTACTCCCAATCTAAAACATTGAAAAACATCAAATATCTAATTCACTTAAATTACACTTCCAATTTCTCTCTCATTCCACTTCACATTTGTTCAGATATCATTGTATTCATTGTTTGATAGTTTATCTTATTACACTCTTACCCTATCTTCTTACACTAATACTTTCTTCTCTGTTCCTTTTCTTACACTTTTGCCACCCCTAACTTTTCTGCACTCACTTTTTAGCACTCTTCTTCTTCGCTATAACCTCTCCAACGCCCTATCTATTCAGTCCTCACAATCACTAATATCTGGTAGTCGCTTCCTTCCTACACTCGTTCTTCTCATGTCTTCTCTTGCATTTCCTCCATTAGTCTTGTCTATGCTCCTGAGTTCAAATTATATATATAGATATTTGTAATAACGTATAAGTAGGCCTATATATTTTTAATCGTTAACCCGTCCTTTGTCAATAGCATAAGCTACGGTCGCTAGTGGTCAGGCATTTGACAGAAAAATACGATTTTATGTTGTGGTAATGTTGTGCATTGTCTTCTCTGAGAGACTGAATTCTGATGTGGGTACAGCCTCCGTACCCACAACACCCATTTTTCCTTCTATTTGATGGAATCCATACATTACAGATCGTAGTTCTTCCCTTGAAGGAAATGAAATATAGCGTGGACTTTTCGACAAATCTTTAATAATGTTTGGACTTTTTCTATTGCTGGTTGTCACAATAAAAAAAAAATTAAGACACAGCGTTTCGAAGGGTGGTTCTCCCTTCGTCTTCCCTAAACATTAACGATCCACCATTGCTTTCCAACACCTCATTTAGATCAATATCTTTAATAATACGTAGTGGTGTGGTACGGTTCATTCATTCACAGTATCGTGCCCAAGGGTAGGTCTTTCACTGCAAACCCAACATCCTCCAGTCTTTTCTATTTTCTGTCTTCCTCTTAGTCTCCGCACATGATCATGTGGTAAGATTAATGTTATAAATATCACCAATCACCATGTTTTTATTTTATTTTATTTTATTGGATTATTTTACGACGCTGTATCAACATCTAGGTTATTTAGCGTCTGAATGATATGAAGGTGATAATGCCGGTGAAATGAATCCGGGGTCCAGCACCGAAAGTTACACAGCATTTGCTCGTATTGGGTTGAGGGAAAACCCCGGAAAAAACCTCAACCAGGTAACTTGCCCCTACCGGGAATCGAACCCGGGCCACCTGGTTTCGCAGCCAGACGCGCTGACCGTTACTCCACAGGTGTGGACTTCACCATGTTAAATATCCCTGTAGAGTACGATCTTAGCGTTTTAAAAGTCTATTTAGGTGAGACGGGATTATTTCTATTAGTAGGAAATTTCAACTTTTCATTCATTCTATTCATTAACCATTCATTTTTGCGGACAAACGAAATCTCGAATTCTCTAGCCCTGTATTCTTCAGAAGCACACACATTAACGCTAATTTGACGTTGGTCTCTGTTTAAATAAGCTAAATACAACATTTCGTCTTCAATCCATCGAATCGTGCCACAATTTTATTGGAACTTGACCCTGATAATTGATAAATAATCACCCCAAGTTTTACCCCAGTAAACTACCACGTTTAAGAGTCACTAGAGTCCACACCTGTGGAATAACGGTTAGCGCGTCTGACCGCGAAAACAAATGGCCCGGGTTCGAATCCCGGTCGGGACAAGTTACCTGATTGAGGCTTTTTCCGGGATTTTCCCTTAACCCAATATGAGCAAATACTGGGTAACTGGGACCCCGGACTCATTTCACCGGCATTATCACCTTCATTTAATTCAGACGCTAAATAGCATGAGATGTTGGTACAGCGTCGTAAAATAACCTACTAAAAACCAACAGTAAATAAGCAGCAACCGTCCAGTCAGACGTCAGCACAGAGCGGAGTGCTGGTGTGGGGTGGAAGCATACGACTGCAGTGAGCAGGTAAACAGGTTCACTTTGGACGTCTATGACGTAGGCCTACTGCATAGATGGCCAATATGAAACAGATCTCCGGTTCTGTCGAAGGCAGCAGAGCGTTGTGGTCAAAGAGGGAAGGAGATACAAAGTTACAAGCAGGAATTTTCTCTGTCCGTTGCAGACTTAGATTTTCCGGAAATATAATATAAATATTCTTGTACGCATTGTACAATAGCTATGTTACAAATTATTCAGTCTAGAACTGTTCACAGCTGTTCTCTAAATGGTCTAAATCAACTCAACTAATGACATGAATACATTTGTTTTACATATTTTATTAGCCTGGAAACCTGTATTTTTGTTATTGTCAGTTGATTGCACTAAGAAAAAACAATTTATTTTGTGTAATTTTCCTAAATTTAATCAATAAGAATGATTTTTGTTCTCTCTTGAAGGGTATGCAACATTTTAAAATAATTTAATACACAAACACAACTATTACATGAAATTCTCAATAGTCTTTATAGCTTTATTCTCTTCAGCTCTAAACACAAATAACAACAATCCAGTTGCCAGGCGACGATAGAAAACAAAAGATGCGAAAACAAATGAATGAGGTATATAAACATCTGAATACTCTTTCAAATTTAAGCAACACAAGGTAAGGGTGCCATTTGAAATTTGAAAGTGATGGAGGCTGGGGATAAGGGGATGAAAACTAATATGCAATTAAGACTGGTTTTAAACTTCCCCCTCAATATCTAAATTGACGTGTTTTTTGTTTAATTAAATCCTATTTAAATTATATAGTTATTTAGACTGGAAAGTTTGAAATGAACGTTTTGTATACAGAGTGGCCACAAATTCCCGTTACCCCTATAAATACCTCAAATATACACACTATTTATGTAATTCCGGTCATATTGCAGATATAAATCTACTTTACACTAAGTTGTGTCCAAAGGATCAGTATGTCCCCCATCATTCTCCTCACACAAAATAATGAATCACCAGGTTCCGTGTGGCATTCGCCTCAGCATTGCTGGTGTAATCTGTTTGTATATATTTGTATATTGTATATATTTATACAGTTTTGGCCGATGAATTGTATATGCTTTAAATTGAATAGTAATCTATATACCTAACTCTATTGATAAATTGTTTGTGTTTGCAATTTGAAGTAGTTCGCATGATATGTATTATCAATTTCTGTATATCGCAACTGGTTGGATTGTTTATGCCTTAAATTTAATTAACTTACTTGTTTTGTATTATACATATAGCTCAACTGATGAATGATCGTTTGCGTTTGTAAATTTAATAATCTGATTGGCTATGTATTGTATACTTTTAGCAGAGCCATCGATGTAGCCCAGTCGGCAGACTCACTGGGCTGCTGATCCGGAGCGGCGTTCGGGCTTGGGTTGGATCCCCTTTTGGTCTTTGGTTTCTTCTGAGGTTTTCCACAGCCGTGGGACTGAAGCCGGATGGTTTGTGGCGAGTCCTTGGCATCAACCCCATTTGATTAGATTACCCCCATTGATTTGATTGCCTGGTTGGGTAATATATGCCGGGTAATATTTTGGCGAATCCTCGGACCTCACCTCATCTCACTACATCTCGCCAAAATATTGTAAAAAATTGCACAAAATTGTAGAAAATTACTAAATTGCAAAGCTATAAAAATTTGTAAAAATTGTAATTGTAATATTGTAAAATTTTGACTTGTTCCACATCTTAAAGCTTCATTGCTCATGTAAGATATATGGAATAAAAAAAATGACTGAATGAAAGCGAGTCGTACGGCGTCCTTCAATTCATCAAATGGTATCATACCGTTCCTGTGCAACAATTCTCAAGATGAAACTCCACAGAGCATTGTCACAGGTTTCCACAACACTGGATTGGCCGTGGGCCACCCATCTTACCAGATCCTCTCAACTATTCACTTTGCAGTCCTGACCTCACAACCTGTTAGGCCCTAATTTGTTGGGATGAAATTTCTGCACGTTTAAAGGACAAAACTAAAATTGTTTCATTTGCCGTAATACACTGTTCTTTTAAATTGACTGAGCATAGTGGGAATTAAACCAATGCCTTTCTCAAAACAGGTTATGGAATATTTACAATAAAACAGTTTTTATCTCGAAAAGGAAGCAAAAACAAACAAAATTGTATTGTACTTAACTTTTTTGTTTGAAATATGTTAAAGAATAACCCCTGAAATTAATGACATTACTTACGGTTAATTCTGTATTTATATACTGTTTGTTTTTCTGAGTATAGTGGATAGGGATTTAACATTGCCATAAAAAAGCATGCATAAAACAATGTTTAAAAATTAGCAGACTTTCACAGTCTGTAAAACAAGAGAAAATAATATTTTATGGTTACTAAGTCAAGGCACAGTCTAATATATACAGTCACGAAGCTCAATACGTAGGAAATATTCATCCATAGATAGTTGCTAACCACTAGGATCGCTACTATCGTCTCATTACAGACAATGCGAAATAGTACCGGCACAGTCTATTGTTCCTAGTACCCTCACAACTCAAGCTTCGTAACTGTATATACTAGACTGTGGTCAAAGCCTGATGTTCTTTTGATTTACGACTACAATTGTCAAAGCCTGCTAATTCCTGAACATGGCTCACTGATTCATTTATTTCTTGAATGTTTTTATACATGGGTTTCTTATGACAATGCTAAATCTGTATGCCCTATACCCAGAAAAAACACGCGTTACAGTTTATGGAGTGATAATAAAATGAAAACGGTTCATGTATTCATAGTAGTCTATGTTTATAATAAATAAATTACAACTACTGATGAAAAAACTGAAGAATATAAGAGAGGAAACGAACAGGAAGTAAAAGAGGAAGGAGGAAGAAAAACGTAGAATTTGACGAAATATAAAGGACAAAAAAATGAATAGAGATATCGCTGTTCTTACATGTATAAACGAATAATAAATATTTGAAAAAAAAATGACAATCGAAATAAAGCAAAATATTATGATTTTTGATTACTTTTAAGTGCTGCTAATCAGATAGAGATGCATTTAATATTAACCCAATTTTGCAGTTGCGCCATTGTTATTCCGGTACAGCGATATATGATTCAAGATTGATAGCACATAGTATACACGCCATATTTAAATGTTCCGTCACACAAATGGCGGAAGAGAAAGAATAAAACTTTAAAAGAGGAGAACTTACGAAATTATGCATGTACTTATCGTTTCTATTAATATTTTATTTAATATAATTATATATTAAAGTCATTTTTCATTCCCATTTCCCAATTAGGTGACTTATTCAGTTAGTAAAACATAAAACCCGATTCTCGACTTTTCGTTCGAGGATTCGTGGAATTCTAGAAAGAACAGCATTGAAGATTTACTCAATTTGAAAAAAAAAAAAAACAACCATTGAATCGTTTACACCAATAACAGATTTAATTTATAATTGAGTAATAAAATTATTTCTATAACAAAATATATTAGTATTAAGTTTATTTATTATTGTATCAGTAATTACTGCATCGTGCCATGTAGGCACATAGAGGGGGTAGTACTTTCAATTGGAACAGCGTATGGGTTCGGACACCAGCGTCTTTCGGCCGCTCGACAGTACTGCTAGTTCCAGCGTCGAGAGAAGACGTAGCCTGCTGTTACGTTGGTATCGTATAATTCGTAAGATTGGGATTTCGTGTCAAATTCATATTAACTTTTCTAGCTTTCCAGAAATATCAAAATGAAATTACTGAGGTACAAGCGAGAGGGGAGATCTAGTTTAGAATATTTATATTTCGTTATAAAAATAAAAAAAAAGCGATTATATTTCAGTACATATAAATCTAAAGATTAATTTCGTGATATTTAAAATAGTTTCACTAAGATTCGTGTGTGTTAGTTTCGTATACTTTATCCCGATTAAATTAATGGATTTATTTCGAGAGTTTCTCCGAAACCTTGAAAATTTACTTCAAATTACTAAACTTTCGAAGTTATCCCACTCAACTCGACTTCCTGACTCCGGAATGTAGAATCCAGTATCGAGGTACTGTAGTATGAAATGATTGAGCGAAATGTGATCGAAATTTTACTTCACATATATTAAAAGCTAACTTGGTTTATAATGACCGGCATTATTGCGTCTTTACTATAAACTTCTTTTGCAATGGAATTACGTTCGAATAAAAATCGGCGTACTCAAATTAAAATGTACACGACGGACTTCCAGTTTCAAGTATTTTACTTAAAAAAATGAGGAGCGATATTCCACTAGATACAAAGCTGCAGGTAAATTCCGTGCTTTGATAAATACTTTAAATGCGATTAGAGCGTCTGTACATTTCGCCCAATATTAGCCTAAAACATAAACTCCACGTAAGTTTCCGACTAGGCTCTCCATAGTGTAGAATTTAATATCGAGATGAAACTAAACCTGATTGGGAGAAAGTTGATTGGAACTTTTCAAATCTTGCTTGTATTGCAAGTAGCAAATATTAGATGTAAGAGTAGTTTATAACGCCTGAGGTTGCATATTTATCTAATTAAATCAACTCTAGGTAGACGTATTTACTGTAAATTCGAAGTTTTAAAAAGTTTAATTACGATCGAATATCAAAATTAGCGTACTAAATTATAAATTATAAACGACAATTTCACTTTCGAATATTTTAGTTAGAAAAATGTGAAGCAATATTTCATTAGATACAAAGCTACAGGTAATTGCTGAATCATTTTAATGCTATTAGTGTCAATTTCGCGTAAGATACATTCTTTACAGTACTGAACTTGTGTACAACATTTTCTCTAATATTAAAACTTCCCACAACGCAAGTCACCCTATTTGACTTACTAGTGACTATCCACAGTATAGAATCCAGTGCAGAGGTGAAACGAAACCTGATTGGGCAAAAGTTGATTGGAATATTTCAAATTTTACATTGCGAGTAGCAAAATTAAAATATGTAGTTTATAATGTCTGACATTGCGTATTTATCTAATTAAACCAAATCTAGCTAGACGTATTTACTATAAACTCAGTTTTGTAAAGTTGAATTACGTTCGAATATCAAAATTGGCGTACTCAAATATAAAATATAAACAACACTAACTTTTGAATATTTGTTAGAAAAATGTGAGAAGCAATATTTCATTAGATACAAACCTACAGATAATTCCTTGTTTTATTGAATAATTTTAATGTGATTAGCGTCCATTTCGCGTACGGTACATTCTTTACATTAGTAGGGCTGTGTACAGCATTTTCTCTAATACTGCAAGTTCCCACAGTGCAACACCGTCACCCTATTTGACTTACTAGTGACTATCTGCAGTATAGAATCCAATATATACTGTAGGTGAAACGAAATCTGATTGGGCAAAAGTTGATTGGAACTTTACAAATGCTTGCTTGTATTACATGTAGCAAGTATTAAAGATGTAGTTTATAATGCCGGACATTGCGTATTTATCTAATTGAACTCTAGATAGACCTATTTACTGTAAACTTCGTGTTTTGAAATTGAATTACATTGGAACATCAAAATTAACGTACTCAAATGTGAAATATAAACAATTTCACTTTCGAATATTTTGGTTGGAAAATGTGAAGCAATATTCCACTAGATACAAAGCTACAGATAATTTCTTGTTTTATTGAATAATTTTAATGCGATTAGCGTCCATTTCGCGTACGGTACATACTTTACATTACGGCGTTTTCTCTAATAAAACTTCTCGCAACGCAAGTCACCCTATTTGACTCGCTAGCGATTATCCGCAGTATACAATCCAATATATAGGTGAAACGAAACCTGATTGGGCGAAAGTTGATTGGAACTTTACAAATGCTTGCTTGTATTACATGTAGCAAGTATTAAAGATGTAGTTTATAATGCCGGACATTGCGTATTTATCTAATTGAACTCTAGGTAGACCTATTTACTGTAAACTTCGTGTTTTGAAATTGAATTACGTTGGAATATCAAAATTAGCTTAATCAAATATAAAATGTAAACGACACTTCCACTTCCGAATATTTTAGTTAGAAAAATGAGGAGCAATATTCCATTAGATACAAAGCTGTACATAATTCAGTGTTTTATTGAATCGTTCTAATGCTATTAGCGTGTCCATTTCGTGTACGATACATACTTTACATTAGTGGGGCTGTGTACAGAATTTTCTCAAACATTAAAACTTCTCACGACGCAAGTTACCCTATTCGACTCATACTAGCGGCTATCCGCAGTGTGGAATCCAGTATAGAGGTCAAACGAAATATTGAGAGGAAAATGGACGGACTTTTCAAATACTTTTCTTAGTAGTAACAAATTAAGAGAACGTAGTTCAGGGTGTTATTGCTGTATGTTACCTACAATTTACCATTGTGTAATACAATTTATTAAGTTGTCTGCCTAAACCACAGTTTATGAAATGTGGTCCGAATTATGAAGTTAGTGTTAATCTATCGCAGGTGAATATATACGAGGGAACAAAAATAGTGCGTTAAAATTGATAACTTGGTCAAAAATCTGAAAGGGTTGTGCACAAATATTTGCTGAAATCGTTCGTTTTACATCGGATTCTTAATCTGTTGTAAACTCTTGATAGAAATCTGAAGCTGTAGTTTTATGTAGGTATCTGCGATTTCACTCGTATCGCAAATTCGAAAATCTACATACTGCCTTAGTTTCTTGGCTTTCGCTGTGATATTTGGGCATTTGTCCTAAAACTTGACATGTCAAATGGCTGTTTATAATTGTTATACTCCGAAATAGACCTGCTATAACATGAAAGAAAACATATCCACTTCTTACCCATTTACAGGAATATAACATACATTTTGTCGATAAAAGAAATCCGAATTGGATTCTATTTCATGATTTTTTATTTCGTGTGAAGTACTTATTTTATCTAATTAGCAGATAATGAATATGGCTCAATTAACTGATAAAACCTTCTTTCCCCGTTACAACTTAACCATAAGGAGTAATATAATTTTCTCAATTTTACATTAATTTTGAATCTGAATTTAGCCACCGGTGTGGCTCAGTCGGTTAAAGCGCTTGCCTACCGGTCTGAAGTTGCGCTCGGGCGCGGGTTCGATCCCCGCTTGGGCCGATTACCTGGTTGGGCTTTTCCGACGTTTTCCCTAACCGTAAGGTGAATGCCAGGTAATCTATGGCGAATTCTCGGCCTCATCTCGCCAAATACCATCTCGCTATCACCAATCTCATAGACGCTAAATAACCTCGTAGGCTAGTTGATACACCGTCGTTAAATAACCAACTAAAAAAAAAAAGAATCTGAATTTCGGAAAGAAACTTGAAGCTGTAGTTTGCTATACATAGAAAGTGTAGGGGGTAGAAGTGCCGTCCTTTTCACAGTCGTCGGGGACGGCCTACAGAATAAAAACATGTCCATATAACAAAGGACCAAAACTAGATAGTTTTCCCAGAAAAAAAATGATTTTATTCGCGTTATATTGCTTACATTGTTAGTAAAATTACGAAAACAATTACATCAGTAGGCATGTCTAGCAAAGAGTTAATATTAGTTTAAATACATATTTATGTATTCTATTGCGTTTTCGTGAAATTAAATAAAAATGCATGCTTAAATTTAATATTCTGGCGTGAGACGTAGCAACGTGTTCAGCAGGCTGTACTCTGCACAGACGTAGGTACGAGTCAGCTGAGTTCAAGCTCCCTGTCCATAGGTCTACTGCCGAGCGGATGACAGTTCAGTACAGGGTATTCGATAAATAACTTAATGTCATTCACAATTTAGGAATATCATATGTTATTAATTTATGGATAGTCTTCGTAATTCTAGTGAGGCAAGAAGGATGTACAGTCAATATTTTCCGCAATGAAGGTTATCTAATCGGCGAACTTTAGTAGCGGTTTTTCAACGATTATTAGAAATTACGAGTCTCTTACCTCGTTTCGAAAATCACACAAACGGAAATTTCTTTAAAAATGATGCTGCTTTATGGAAGCGGGAGAGATTGAAATGTTGTATTTAAAAAAAGTACGTATGATTTTGTGCAGTAAAAGACTTATTTTTAGACGTACGTATCTCAATATTGTTAAATAAAATGGAAATTTACCCATTAATGAGATTGAAGGTTTGTATTTGCTGTTTGGTGTAAATAACGGTCCGCCCCTGCATTAGAACAGAGCGTCTGTTTTGTACCGGTATGTCTGTACCCGCTTGAGCTGTACTGTGTACTTGTAACCCCCTCCTTCCCATCCAGCAACGTTACCAAACTCCTAATATTGTAAATTTTAATATTTAGTTAAATATTGCAATTAGAAGAAAATTGACTTTTTTCTTTGACATGAATAATCATAAGTTAAAATGGCACTTATACATCTTACACCCTATATGAGATTTTACTGAAGTTTCGCAAATTCGAAAATGTAGTCTGTTAGGATTGTTATATTCTGAAATATTACAGCATGAAACGTAGGACAGTTCTAGATCAATATAATAATAATAATAATAATAATAATAATAATAATAATAATAATAATAATAATAATAATAATCTATTTAATCTAGCAGAACTAAGACCGGTAGGCCTTGTCTTCCGCTCAGCCAGACTCTAATTCTAATTGAATAAAATTGGTTACATAGTTATAAGTTTAATATCTAGGCCATACATGAAAGTAAATGAAATTTGGATAAGTTGTTAGTGTGACAATAATAAATATTGGTAAGAAATAGTGATGATGATGATGATGATAATAATAATAATAATAATAATAATAATAATAATAATAATAATAATAATAATAATAATAATAATCTATTTAATCTAGCAGAACTAAGACCGGTAGGCCTTGTCTTCCGCTCAGCCAGACTCTAATTCTAATTGAATAAAATTGGTTACATAGTTATAAGTTTAATATCTAGGCCATACATGAAAGTAAATGAAATTTGGATAAGTTGTTAGTGTGACAATAATAAATATTGGTAAGAAATAGTGATGATGATGATGATAATAATAATAATAATAATAATAATAATAATAATAATAATATAAACAGTTCGTCTAGAACACTAAACTCATAGGCTATTGAATTTTTTTATTTCTACTTAATTACTTCTATATTTCATTACCTACTCAGCAGACGTTGAATGTGGTGTCATTAGGCCTAATTAAAATTTATTGATGAAACCTCTTCTTCCCAATCTTAACCATTATAACTTCTTTTAATTAAGGTATTTTCTTACGCATCTGAATTTTCATCTAGCAGTTGACGAATAGTCAAAGGCACATCATACTGTGGATGTTTGGAAAAGTTACCCTGGACCTAAAGTATTAGACTCTTAGGACAAAAATCAACATTTTTTCTTAACGTTTTTCGAACTTTGGTGACATTATTCTTGGGAGTAAACTAAGTAATTTATATAATTTAAACTTTAAAATCGAATTTGGAAGCCCAAAGGTAAAATGCTTTTGAAAAATTTTAATAATTTTGGACACCCTAACTCCATTAGAGATTGTCCTAGGGTAACCAACTTTTGCGAAAATGATCCCAAACATATGGAGAATGTTAAATAACCAAAATTATTTCTTGAACCATTAAAAAGATGTCAAATTATACAAGCATTTTAGAAAAAATATACATATATTTGTATATTGATATCTCAGTGAAGTCTTTTGCCCAATTGAAAGTCTACTTCTTGTCCGTCGGAAGGACAATAAATGTCGGAAAATGTGAAATATGAGAAAATACACTGAATATGGCATAAGGTATAGAAAGTATAGGGTGCGTATTATAAATGTCCAAATTATGAAACTGAGATTGAGCGCAAGTTACCTATACATTAAAAAAATAGAAATGATCTTCGAGATGATAAAAATGTTATTTTCAAAATTTTGAAGAAATGAGACATTTCTAGAGTAGATGAATACCCTAAAATTCAAAATATACTGTAGTATTGCATTAAACTAAGTTAATTGGAAATGCCTCATATTAGCTAATGTTGCATAGTAAATTGTTTTGTCCCCCATTTACTAGAACGAAATTCAACGCACCATATTAGGAAAGTTACTTCGATTTTGAATAAACATGTTTCAAATATAAAGACTATTACAAGAGATTGGAATCTTTATCTATTTGGCAACTTACTCTCAAGTGAATTTATGGTGTTTCATACTAACATGCTAACTTGTTTGCACATGCGCTTCTTCTCTATTTCTTGCATGGCCGGCAACTGCTTTGTAATATTACTAACATATGCCATACAATTCATTTGAGAGAATGCAAATAAATTCTTTGTGGAAGTAGAAATTTTGATGCATAAAATTGCCTGAGAATTTTTGCTACACCAGCAATAGATTCTATTTTGAAAAGGGAAAATTTTTCGAAATCTTACTTGAAACATATTATTCAGCACTAAGGATTTCAGCCATTCAGTATTAAAATTGTCTTTACTTGAAATACAGAAAATTCATTCTTCGTTCCAATGGGCTAATGAGCCACATTTGTCATTTGTTTATAATGTTTTTAACGTTTCCTGCCGTTGCTATGACAACAATAACATTAGATAAATGTTACTATAAAGTCTCATTCCTCTGCAAATTCCCATGTATCGTTCCATACATAACTTTTCCCCTGCTTAGTTAAATTCTTTAAAGAAAAGTTTGAAAGAACCTTAATCGGTAATTATAAAAATATAGTCGTGATAATTATTTTATTTTAAAGCATTAAAGCATTCAGTTTAGGTCTCTTTTTGCTTTTTTTAAGGTCGTATTTCATATTTTTTTCAGAAACTAAAATTACTGAAAAATGGAAGACGTGTTTAAATTTCGAAAATTTCATGAAATATTGCAACATTAAATTAAAAAAAATGCTAAAAATGACAATTACTAAGAAAAAATAAAATGATTTAATCTTCAGGAACCTAAACAATATCTATTTCATGAAATATTGCAACATTCAATTTAAAAAAATGCTAAAAATGACAATTACTAAGAAAAAATAAAATAACTTAATCTTCAGGAACCTAAACAATATCTATTTCATGAAATATTGCAACATTAAATTAAAAAAATGCTAAAAATGACAATTACTAAGAAAAAATAAAATAATTTAATCTTCAGGAACCTAAACAATATCATATTTCATGAAATATTGCAACATTCAATTTAAAAAAATGCTAAAAATGACAATTACTAAGAAAAAATATAAAATAATTTAATCTTCAGGAACGTAGAGCAATTAGATCTAATCTGTTTACCTATCTACCAAAAAGCATGCTATGAAAGACATGCTTAAAACTTGAAAACAAACCTAACCTGTCGCTGATCCTCTAGCTTACAAAAAATTACTATCTACTGCATTTACCTACCTGCGAAAAAAATGTACATTCAAGACTCGCCAAAAACCTGTACAGCTTAATCTGGCACAGATTCTCGACCGTAGAAAAACTCGCTTATTACAAATTTCTACAATTTGCATACACGTATTTATCTGACAATATGCCGTGTCTTAACAGAGAATGAAGTTCTTAAAATATTCGACAATGGCCCCTTTGAAAATCCCAAAACCGTTCACTCTTTATTAATTGCATACTCACAAACCTGCCGTTAAAATTGGTGGCCATTGATCAATTGGACATCGAAAAATAGACTGAAGTAGAATTATCTATTGACAACGACGCACAGATCACATCTACTACAAAACGAGTAAAATAAAAAAAAAAAATCGCACAAAATCACCCGTACTTTTATTGCTTGTCCGTCGCTTAAATAAGAGCTCTCAAACCGACATTAACTTTGAAAATGTGTTTTTGTATTTATCGGCGTTATGACGGTAAGGCCCAACAGTTGCGTACCAATTTCAGTTTCTATTGTCACTCTTCACGTAAATCGTTTCACTTTTGTTACTTGAAAACTGATCGTTATGTTCATTGTGAAAGAATTTTTTTCTTGTAATATTGCCTTCGCTTTTTCTGAAGAGGTCTCATTTTGTTTTCATAAATATATACACATTTCCAGTGTTCTTTCGTGGCATTCTTACGTACTGAAAATGCAGTATTAGAATTTAAAGTGCATATAGCAAATTTCTATTTGAGTAAAACTTACAAAATAATTTTAATGTGCAGAATTTGGTAATGAAATCACCAAAATATAATGAATGCAATTACAAATAAATGTTTGCTAACACAGCATTTAATAAATGGACATTACAGTATATTCGAATTAATATCGAAAATTCATACGGAAAATTTCTAATTTCTATAAAAAATTGTCCGTAGTATTTTAGAAGGTGGATACTTCGTACAGCTGTCAGCAGCAGAAAAAAGATTGGAAAGACCCTCTATTTGACTCTCATTCCGCTCTGAATAATGGAAAAACTATTTTGGGAAACTAAGAGTGCACAAGTCAAATAGAAATGATCGGGACGAAATTTAAATACAATCTGCTAAGTCATCATACTCAAACCCACACTTTTTGAAGTCGAAATTTTGATAGAAAAGCTGAAACATTCTCCAGGTATCGATAAAATTCCAGGAGAATTAATACAAGAGGGTGGAAGCGCATTTAGTGAAATTTATAAACTTGTACTTTCTATTTGGGAAAAGGGAAATTACACCAGAACAATGGAATCTGTCCATAATTGTACTTATCTTTAAGAAGGGAAAGACCAACTGTAGTAACTATCGACAAATATCACTTACAAAATTTTGTCCAATATTCTTTTAAGAAGATTAACTCCGTATGTAGATGAAATTATTGGGATCATGAGTGCGATTTTAGGCGTAATAGATCGACTATTGATCACATTTTTTGTATTCGACAGATATTGGAGAGAAAAAAAAATGGGAGTATAAGGGCACAGTACATCAGTTATTCATAGATTTAAAAAAAGCATACGACTTGGATAGGACATTTTATATATTCCTATTGAGTTTGGTGTTCAAAACAAGCTAGTTCGATTAATTAAAATGTCTCTGTGAAACGTACAGCAGAGTCCGTATAGGCCAAATTTTGTCAGATGCTTTTCTGATTCACTGTGGGCTAAAGCAAGGAGATACACTGTCACCTTCACTTTTTGAATTTTCTCTAGAATAAGCTATTAGGAAAGTTCAGGAAAATGAAGAGGGTTTGGAATTGAACGGGTTACATCAGCTGCTTGTTTATACGGAAGACGCTAATGTGCAAGGAGAAAATCCACAAGTGATTAGGAAAAACTCGGGGAATTTTACTTGAAGCAAGTATATTTGGAAGTAAATTTCGAAAAAACAGTTTGTCTCATGACCAGAACATAGTACGGAATGGAAATATAAAAATTAGAGATTTATCCTTTGAAGAGGTGGACACATTTAAGTACCTCGAAGAAACTGTAACGAATATAAACGACACTCGAGACGAAATTGAGTAGAATAAATGAGACATGCCTTTTATTCGGTTGAGAAGTTTTTGTTATCTAGTGTGCTCTGAAAAAATGTGAAAGTTAGAATTTATAAAAGTTACATTACCGGTTTTCCTGTATGGTTGTGAAACTTGGACTCGCTTTGAGAGAGGAACAGGGTTCAGTGTGTTCGAGAATAAGGTGCTTAGAAAAATATTTGGGGCTAAGAGGGATGAAGTTAAAGGAGACTGGAGAAGGCTACACGCACGTATTGTATTCGCCTAACATAATTACGGACATTAAATCTAGACGTTTGAGATGGGCAGGAAATGTAGCACGTATGGGCGAATCCAGAAATGTATATAGTGTTAGTTGGAAGACCTGATGGAAATGTCTTTTGGGAGGCAGACGAAGATGGGAGGATAATATTAAAATGTATTTGAGAGAAATGGGATATAATGGTAGGAACTGGATTAATCTTGATCAGTATGGGGATTGATGGCGGGCTTATATGATGGCAATGAATTTCCGGATTCTGTAAAAGCATAAACTTTCAACCACAGCTTCAGGTTTAAAGTGGCACCACATCTGGTTACTAACCTGTTTTTAGTGCAGATTTGTATCAGAAAAACTCGAAGTCATCTGACTTAACAGTTCAGGACTCATCCAGAATGTAGTGGTCTTCCACGTCTTATTTTTGTGTAGAAATCAGTTGCTTAGAAAACAATTAACTACCGGTATTGCATAAATTTGTATAATTAGGTCGAATTTTAGTAGTGATTTGTCCGGGATTAAAGGACGTATCGCTATTAATACATAACTTTTAGTAACTGTTTGAAGTTCACATAGATTTTCACTCGGCATTAGCTATTCTGAAATTGTAGGTAATACAGGTTACAATCTACGAATTGATAGCCATGTTTTGCTTTTTGAGATTGTCGTCAAAGCCCCGTATTCCCCAAAGCAGTCTTTAGAAAACGGAAGTTATTTAAAACATTCAAATTTTATGCTAAAATATTTATAGGTCTACCTAGAGTAATATAATGAAAATATCGTATTTAGAATTTTGTTCCAGGTTAAATAAAACTGATTTGATTACGCAGAAAATCTAGGTTCTAATTTGCTATCACAATAACAGATAGGATGCCATAATTCAGTTTTCTAATGTTTAGAAATATTTCCAGTAGGTCAATGAAGAGCAGTAAAAGCTCTTAAGACTAAAAAAAATTCATACTTCACGTCTTTAAAACTGAGGATACGGAATGAAGCTTCTGACAACGTTTGACCTCAAACGATGACATGACATTTGGGATTGACGTGACACTTAAAGAACAAATCGAAAATGAAATTGATATTGTAAAAAAACAGTGGAACATTCTGAATTCGGTAATAATTCTAGTTTTTCTAGTGGACTACTGTCCACAATGACTCGGAAGACGTGGGGAAACTCTAGACTTTAATGTAAAGTACCGACATTTGTTAATTTTGAGATCTTATCCCCATTATTGGATACTTTTCCATATTAAGGATCAAATTCGTGCCAATATGGGATACATGATCAAAATACTGCGTAAATTTCGAAGTTTCTTAGGAAGAAAAAAGGCAAAAAAAAGTCGCTTTTGTCGGTTTCGCAATTGCAACTTAAAATGCAGCTCCTAGAACCAGTTGATAAAAGTATCTGCGTCTTCCATAATTAGATTGAAAATTTTCCAGTAAAAATCTTCTCAAAGCAACGTAATTTGCTATCGGTATAGAAAACTAAATCTCCTTTTGTATAGAGTTGTATCTATTACGGCGAGCATATTACTTGGCTCTGGAAGTCTGTTGCCATAGCAATTCAAATTTCATCTATTGCAAAAGAGATGCCTACTGCATTAAACGTAATGCAGAATTGAAATGTTAATAATTCTTTTACATTGCTGAAAAATTTTGCTAATAAATTGAGAAAGATGGTAGATGTCCCTAAAAGATCTAACATGAGACTGGAATATCCAAATCTCAGCTGTTGTATTGTAGCGTTTTTACACTAATTTGATATAAAACCTGTATCAAGCAATGGACGTGACACTAATTTGTGTAGTACCTGAATTACTTAATTATATTTTATTACATTACATTATATTATATATTATATTAGTTTTATGGTTATGTTTTTATTATTACTGTTGAACAGAAATACTCATGGACTTGTGTCCGCGAGATTTAGTATCAAGTAGCAATATTAAGATTCAGTTTCTGGCTGAGTGGAAGAAATCCTCAAGGACTAGTGTCCGCCAGATTATTAGTATTAACTAGCAATATAAGATTTAGTTTCTGACTGAGTGGAAGAAATCCTCAAGGACTAGTGTCCGCCAGATTATTAGTATTAACTAGCAATATAAGATTTAGTTTCTGACTGAGTGGAAGAAATCCTCAAGGACTAGTGTCCGCCAGATTATTAGTATTAACTAGCAATATAAGATTTAGTTTCTGAGTGGAAGAAATCCTCAAGGACTAGTGTCCGCCAGATTATTAACTAGCAATATAAGATTTAGTTTCTGGCTGAGTGGAAGAAATCCTCAAGGACTTGTGTCCGCCAGATTATTAACTAGCAATATAAGATTTAGTTTCTGGCTGAGTGGAAGAAATCCTCAAGGACTTGTGTCCGCCAGATTATTAACTAGCAATATAAGATTTAGTTTCCGAGTGGAAGAAATCCTCAAGGACTACTGTCCGCCAGATCATTAACTAGCAATATAAGATTTAGTTTCTGGCTGATTGGAAGAAATCCTCAAGGACTTGTGTCCGCCAGATTATTAACTAGCAATATAAGATTTAGTTTGACTGAGTGGAAGAAATCCTCAAGGACTAGTGTCCGCCAGATTATTAGTATTAACTAGCAATATTAAGATTTAATTTCTGGCTGAGTTGAAGAAATTCTAAAGGACTTGTGTCCGCCAGATTATTAGTATTAACTAGCAATACCAGGTTTAGTTCCTGTCTGAGTGGAAGAAATCCTCAAGGACTAGTGTCCGCCAGATTATTAGTATTAACTAGCAATATTAAGATTTAGTTCCTGGCTGAGTGGAAGAAATCCTCAAGGACTAGTGTCCGCCAGATTATTAGTATTAACTAGCAATATTAAGATTTAGTTCCTGTCTGAGTTGAAGAAATCCTCAAGGACTAGTGTCCGCCAGATTATTAACTAGCAATATAAGATTTAGTTTCTGGCTGAGTTGAAGAAATTCTCAAGGACTTGTGTCCGCCAGATTATTAGTATTAACTAGCAATACAAGATTTAGTTCCTGGCCGAGTGGAAGAAATCCTCAAGGACTAGGGTCCGCCAGATTATTAACTAGCAATATAAGATTTAGTTTCTGGCTGAGTTGAAGAAATTCTCAAGGATGTGTCCGCCAGATTATTAGTATTAACTAGCAATACAAGATTTAGTTCCTGGCTGAGTGGAAGAAATCCTCAATGACTAGTGTCCGCCAGATTATTAGTATTAACTAGCAATATTAATATTTAGTTCCTGGCTGAGTGGAAGAATTCCTCAAGGACTAGTGTCCGCCAGATTATTAGTATTAACTAGTAATATGAGATTTAGGTCCTGGCTGAGTGGAAGAAATCCTCAAGGACTTGTGTCCGCCAGATTATTATTACAATTAATGTTAGTTTTGTTTTACCTTGATATGAAATTATTGTATTAAGGAGCAATTATTGTAATATTTTGAGAACTGTTCCATGTCATCATGCAAGCCTGTTAACCAAGCTTGGAAGCCTACTATGGTCTGAGGTCCCCCGCTAAGTGATGGAGTCATCTGTAAACGGTGAGTAGGAGAATTTAATTTTCTCTACTTTTGAAGGGACATAATCACTTTAGGATGTTTGAAAACTTATTTTTTGCACTATCGTTTTGTTGTATTTACAGCTGTTGTCAGGCCTTGAAAATTGGAATTCTCACATAGAAATCTGTTACTAGGGAAATCATCTCCCATAACCTAAAACTACACTGAAATAGCCCATTACAGTACTGTTACTGAGTGACCATTTCAGTGGAGTTGTTAGAGGGCTTTGACATAATATTGCTCTAAATTTTTAATTCAAAATATGTTGTATTTGCAATTTTAAAAATATGATCGTGCAAAATATGTTGTACAATTCACTTTTGTGAAGTGCATTAGAAAATGTCTGAAATTGGAAAACTCTCTGCTCGTTTTTCGAAAGTTTTTCTCGAGTTTGTAAAGAAAAAAAAAACTTCCCAACATTGTATCGTAATATACTATTTTTGTTGAATGGACTTTCCTCATTAGCATGGTGGAAAAATGTTTCTTTGTGTTTATGTAGGAAAACATGTAAACATCTCTAATACTACTCCAGAGTTACAACCTAAAACGCGACTCTAGAAATTGACTTTGTGATTTAAATATGAATTGAATATTTCTTTTTCAGCAAGTTCATCACGTTTCCCGCACCTTAAATTTTCAAAATCCATTTCCCTCATAATTGTCACATACTTTAAGATGAATTTATACAATTTTGCATGCAACTGTACTTCGTACTGGAGAGAACAGAAATCTGCTTTTAGCAATAGTTTATCATTTCTAGTTATTTTTCCATTAATTTTTATGTAAAAGTGAAACTAATCCATGGAAAGAAATTGAAGGAAAATTTTGTTCTTCATCTGATAAGAGTATGATTTTAATAAAATCATTAAGAATAAAATTAAATGATAATTATTAAAAATTATGTAAGATATCATGGAAACAAATTTTCCCTGCACAAATTTACATCCCAATTAAAAAATATAAGCACACTTGACAATTCTTTTATTGTAAAGTGTTCATTAATGTAAAAGTGTTGATATCATTATATCAAATCCCAGCCAAAAAGTAACTCAGACTTTGTAAAAATTAAATTCTGAATGTTGCTGAATTTATACTAGTGAAAGGTGTAAAATTTTAAACAAAAAATGACTGGCTGCCATATGCCAACTTCCCTTTGGGAGTCTTGAGTGAATTCCATTATTAGCTTAGGTTTACATTTGTACGAATTTCTTAAGCAAGACTGTTTTTAATTTGTTTTGTTTGTTTTTTGCTTTTGCGTCTAATCTACAACAGATATATCAAAGGGCTAAGTTATTAGATGCAGAATAAACATTCTTTGACTAGTTGTGAATCAGGCCATGCTCAAAGTGAATTTCAGACGCATCACGCTACAGAAAAACGGTCATTTTTTGTGTCTAAGGCTCTATTCAAAATGAACCGTAAGTAATGTCATTAATTTCAGGGAGTTTTCTTTAAGACATTTCAAAGTTTAATTCAATTTTACTCGTTTTTGCTTCCTTTTCGAGATAAAAATTGTTTCATATGAAAATTTTCATAGCCTGTTTTGGGAAAGCCCCCCGATTTAATTTCAAATATACTCCAGTCAATTTGAGAGAAGTGTATTATGATAAATGACTGAAAGAATTTTTGTCCCTAAAATGTGGAGAAATTTGATAACTTTTCGGTCTGCAAAGCGTAGAAGGTTACATTTGTTCGGATCAAATTCTGCACATTTGAATGGCGAACCTAAAATTCTTTCAATCGTTTCTCATAAAACACTGTTCTCTTAAATAGATGTAGCATATTGGGAATTAAATCAATGGCTTTCTTAAAGCACTCTATGAAATGTTTATTTTAAAAAAGCTTTTTTTTTTTCTAGAAAACGGAGGAAAAAAGAGTGAAATTTTGAGAATTTTTGTTTGAAATATCTCGAATAATTCCCCGAAATTAATAGCCTTACCGTTCATTCTGTATACCCCTTAATTTGATATGAGAATCTCTAGCATGAAATGTTTATTTTAAAGAAGCTTTTTTTTTTTTTTCTAGAAAACGGAGGAAAAAAAGAGTGAAATTTTATGAGAATTTTTGTTTGAAATATCGCGAATAATTCCCTGAAATTAATAACCTTACCGTTCATTCTGTATACCCCTTAATTTGATATGAGAATCTCTAGCAAAGAAAGGGTATAACATTGCCCGAGGTTTCAATATGACTTTCGATTTTTTCAGACTGGAGTCCCCTGATGTCCAATGATGTCCCAGGATGTCCTCTACAAACAGTGAGTTACCGCCAAGTGCAGCGTCTCGAGTAGTGTTTGAGGGTTGTACCACGGCGCCGTATCGGGGTATGCACGCCATTGCTAGGTTTACAAGTGTGGGCATCGTATCCGGCCCTAGATACGATGAACGATTACTGTGGCCGCAGGTAGCACGACGTCGATGCGGGCGCCGGTTGATTATCAGGGCCTAGGCTTAAGAGTCACGGCGGAACCCTGTGATGGTTATTTTTTTTGCTACTTCATAAGTCTTTTAGTTTGTAAGGTCCTCCGCTTCCTCCACGTCAGGCACACTCAACGTTGTCTTGCAATTGGTGATACTACGTACGTCGTTATTGATGGGGTTTAGCTTTGCATCCATTAGCCTTCTGCCGGCAAAATATGGATTGTCCTTAGCCTTCTGTTGGCATAACATGGACGTTCAATCAGGAGTGTTTAGCCTGTAAGATGCTTTTTTTTCATCACAGGGGGAAACCGTGGCGATCGAACGCTTGCACGCCTAGTAACTTTTTTTTCGTTAGCCTGATTAGGCGACAGCCCTCACACATACACAGTTCTATTTCGGCGGGTTGCCGCAGGACTCCAGTGATGGCGTAGGACGAGCCCTGCCACTCAGGGTTCCAGGGACGGGGGGTACCAGCGTAAAAAAAAATATAGCTAGCAGATAGAATGAGAATCAATATTTAGAAATTCTGTTCAAATATTAGTGTTTTGAAACGCTGACACACACACGCACACACTGTATAGAGAGAACTTTTCATTAAGGTTTTAGGCACATAGAGATCAGGTTTCGTTATAACGTTGCGGAAGCAAATTGCTTTAGATTTCATCGATTTGATACTCGTGAAATGCAAAAGACGCATTTGAAGAACATATTCAACTTGGTTTCCTCATATACCTTACTCAGTAAAGACAAATGTAATGAAGTAAATTACAAAATGAATATACATAATGTAAATGTAACTAAGTAAATTACAAACTGAATATACGTATTGTAAATGAAATAATGATAAAGTAATTGATAACTCAAACTGAATATCTATTTGAAAGGGCAGTAATATTTTTCATAATGCATAAAGTAATCGAGCCCTTAGTAGACAATACATGTAACGTCTATGAGGAAACTGTCGTCGATTTCGTCGATCTCGCCGATTTGATCTATGCGAGGAAACTCGTCGATTTCATCGATCTCGCCGATTTGATGGATCACGAGGACGAATTCGAAGAACATTTTCTATTGGTTTCCTCATATACCTTACGCAGTAAATGTAATGAAGTAAATAATTACAAACTGAATATGCATAATGTAAATGTAATGAAGTAAATAATTACAAACTGAATATATATTGCAAATGAAGTAACGATAAAGTAATTGAGAACTAAAACTGAATATCTATTTGAAAGGGCAGTAATATTTTTCATAATGCATAAAGTAATCGAGCCCTTAGTAGACAATACATGTAACGTCTATGAGGAAACTGTCGTCGATTTCGTCGATCTCGCCGATTTGATCTATGCGAGGAAACTCGTCGATTTCATCGATCTCGCCGATTTGATGGATCAAGAGGACGAATTCGAAGAACAATTTTCTATTGGTTTCCTCATATACCTTACGCAGTAAATGTAATGAAGTAAATAATTACAAACTGAATATGCTTAATGTAAATGTAATGAAGTAAATAATCGCAAACTGAATATATATTGCAAATGAAGTAATGATAAAGTAATTGATAACTCAAACTGAATATATATTTGAAGGGACAGTAATTTTTTCATAATTCACAAAGTAATTGAGCCCTTTGTAGACAATACATGTAACGTCTATGAGGAAACTGTCGATTTCGTCGATCTCGCCGATTTGATGCAGATATATGCGAGGAAACTCGTTGATTTCATCGATCTCACCGATTTAATCATCTCACCGATTTGATGCAGATCAAGAGGACAAATTTGAAGAATATTTTTATTGGTTTCCTCATATACTTTACTCAGTAAAGACAAATGTAATGAAGTAAATAATTACTAACTGAATATTCATATTGGAAATGAAGTAATGACAAAGTAATTGGTAACTCAAACTCAATATCTATTTGAAAGGGGAGTAATACTTTTCATAATGCACAAAGTAATTGAGCCTTTAGTAGACAAAACATGTAAAGTCTATGAGGAAACTGTCGTCGATTTCATCGATCTCACAGATTTGATACGAATTTGAAGACTATTTTCTATTTTCCTCATATACCTTGCACAGTAAATATGAATGTAATGAAGTAAATAATTAAACTGAATATGCATGTACTTAAACATGGCATAATGTGACAATTATTGTAAATGAATTGACAGAAATAACTTAAAATTCAAACTGAATACCCATTTCAAAAGGGCAGTAATATTTTTCATAATGCATAAAGTAATTGAATCTTTAATACACAGTACACGTAATGTCTATGAGGAAATATTTTTCATCGATTTCGTCGATTTAGCAGACTTCTGATGGAAGTTGAAGAGGACGGATTTGAAGAACATTTTCAACTTGGCAAGTGTGTATTTATTTAAACGTGGCATGTGATTGTAAATCAGGTAATGACAGACGTACATAACTGATATATAATTAAAACTAAATATTTCAAAGGACAGTCATGGAGTCCTATCGAAATAATTGAGCCCTTGCTGGGCAAAACATGCAACTTCTGTGAGGAAACATTTTTCAGATTCATTAAGCCTAACTTTTTGAAATTTTGTAAAGCTGAATTCGAAGTTTCTCACAACTTGTTAGGAGTTCAATCTTGGTGTGGTGTTATGAACTTTGAGTACAATAATTTCAAGCTCTATGTATTTTCTCGTAGAATATGCCACGCGATATATTTTATTAAGTTATTAAGTTCTAAATGAAAGTAGAAATTAACTCAAAATTGCTTAAATTAAGCTTTCATTGCAAAAATTGTCTTGAGAAAAAGCTAAATATCTACGAGCAAACGTAACTTTGATAGGTACTGTCTTTTCGGCCTGTTAACGAGATTGTAATTCTATAAATCTTTAAATTTTTCTAAAGAGCCTGAGAAAAGGTTAGGTTTCTTTCGGCTTGTTCAAAGTATATCATATTAAACTTTATATTTTAATGCTTGATGTTGACATATTTCTCTTTCTCTTTCAGGTCCCGCCCATTGTCCCGTGCCTCAACGTGGCGGGCGGGTGTAACAAGGAAGGGTGCAAAGCTCCTGTCCTAACGGAAATTAAATTGTTAGCAGTTGCATCCTTCCTTGGCTAAACGGGACAAATTATTTCAGTGCTTCTTATAGTGTAAATATTCCACAGGGCTGAATGGGAACCGATAGAATGTTGAAATTTGTTTTATTGGAAAATATTAGGAAGTGGAAAAAGATAGTGAAATTGATTACTCGTGTGTTGAAATTAATAAAAAAAATTAGTTTTTAAAATTTTCCAGGCCACCGGCATAGCTCAGGTGGTAGCGCGTTTACTTACACGCCCGGAGTTGCTGTCGGACATGGGTTCGATTCCCGCTTGGGCTGATTACCTGGTTGAGTTTTTCTCCCTCCGAAGTTTTTCCCAAACGTAAGGCGAATGTCGGGTAATCTATGGTGAATACTCTGCTTTATTTCGTCGAATGCAATCTCGCGATCACTAATTCCATCTAGTAATTGATACGGCGTCATTAAGCAACCAACTACAAATTGATCTACATGACTGTAGGGAAACCAATAGTCTAAGATGTCGAAAATTTGTTTTCTTGGCAAATAGTGAGCTGTGGAAGATGGTGAAATTAAGGACAATTTGTTTAAATTGACCAACAAATTTTCAGATTTTTCGGACTGCCGACTTAGCTCAAGCGGTAGCATGTTTGCGTGCTGATCCGGAGCTGAGCTTGAGCGTGGGTTCAATTTCCGCTTGGGTTGATTATCCCATTGGGATTTTTACGAGATTTTCCCCAGCCGTAAGGTGAATGTTAGGTAATCTATGGCGAATCCTCGGTCTCATTTCGCCAAATACCAGTTGACTATCAACCCTAATCACATATCAGATTGACCATTTCAATTTTATGAAATGGGAAAAGAAAGTGAACCACCAGTCACAGTCGAGAAGGCAATTTAACGTCCGCTAGATGGGAGCATAGTTGTTTCATGCAATTCCATACGGTTATAACATGACTTTTGCAGTCACTAGATGTCAGCATACTGAAATTGATAAATGGTTGCTTTGAAAGTCCATTACATTGATCAATCTGTTAGTGATCAGGACTGTTACGAATTGCATTGACGGTAAATAACTCAGTAGTTGATACAGCATCGTTAAAGTAAGAACAACATTTTCGTAATATAATTTTCCCCATTAAATTTTGAACTTCTCTATATAGGGTGTTAAAAATGGCATTCAGTATTTTGGGAGGTAGTAGAAAAATGTGTAATAAACATGGGTCCAAATATTCTTATGTTGAACAAGTACTCATTGTCTCGGAAGTTGCTAATTTTAGGACTTCTGTATATGGGTTTTTAAATTCAGATCTTTTAAATGTACCTGGTTGAGTATAAATTGCCGCATCACCAGGTTAAAGCTCTTTTATCAAAACTACATTTTTTACTTTGGTTATTTTTATGTTCAACATGGCCATTTCACTATTAAATTTGTTGTATCTTATGTTCCAGTTTTTACCGGTCGTTCCAATACACGTAGGGCGTACTCCCAGGACGTGCTGGTACACAGGAGATGCAGCTTCTTCCACCGCGGTGAACCGGTACATAAGTTTGAGTTACTAAACCAATTATTGTTACTTTACTTCACATTGATCAATAGGCCTAAACAAATATAGCTCCTGTTAATTATACTAGTTCATTAAAATCTGTATTCAAAGCATGATATATTCAGAGCCCCTATTAACTTCATATGAGTCACACTATTAACTAAAATTCACTGAAAGAATTCGTTGGAAATTTAAAGATTAAGACCTGTATAATTAATATTGTATTAATATTATTGCATGTTAAATAGTTAAATTGAATTGGCATTCACTACTTTAGTTTGATTATAACTGTAAACCGGATTTCGTATAATTAAATTATTATATTCCTATATATAGACTCTAGGTAGCTAAGAGGAAAATGTCTGCGTATAACTCTTAAGTTATGTATTCTGCTTATTTTTAAATGTTTTGTTGTATTATACTATAAGTTGCATATATTGATTTATACAGGGTGGAAGTCGTGTAATTGTACAGATTGAACGGGCAATAGAAAACTTTAAAATAAAAAAAAAAACTGTACAGATGGACCGTAAGTAATGTTATAAATTTCAGGAGGTAATTCTGCGAAATATTTCTATAAAAAAAGTTTAATAAAATTTTGCTCTTTTTTACTTTCTTGAGATATTGTTTTATATGAAACCTATCATAGCGTATTTTATAAAAACAAAAAATTGAATTCCCAATATGCTTCAGTCAATTTTGAAGTGATATACAATAGATTTTTGCTAATCTTTGCGAATTAAGTGATTCTGATTAATAATATGCGGATAAAACAATCACGACAAATCGCGAAATAGAGTTCTAATAGCGAAATATGAACATTCGCGAATAATAATAATAATAATAATAATAATAAAATTTATTTATTTATTTATTTAATCTGGCAGAGCTAAGGCCAGTAGGCCTTCTCTTCCGTCCAGCCAGACTCTAATTCTAATTGAATACAATTATTGGTTACCTAGTTATTACATTAATATCTAGACCATAAAAGAACATGAAAGTAAATAATGAAAGTTGGATAAGTAATGTTAGTGTGACAATAATAAACATTGGTAAGAAATAGTGATGATAATTTAAATATTTATTCTGTGATATATAACCATTAAACATTGAGAAACCTGAAACAGCTATTATTGTTAACAAGAATTGTTAGAAAAATATCTCGTTAGTCTATTCTTAAATTGGTTTGATGTCTGATAGTCCCTGACATTACTCGGTAGGGAATTACAAAGTCGAGGAACAACGTGTTACTATTAAGTCGTTTGATAGCGAACTTCATATTGAGCTTTTCGGATTTTTTTTTCCACTTGAATTTGTTATATTATATCCAAGTAGCCTACTTTACATGGTATTCAAAGTGTTCTGATTACGTTACTGAACTCAAAAGACGGAGAATTCAATATTTCACTAAACATTTGAAAGTGTTAATTTGAGGGCTGCAAGTTTTTTCGTTTTAATGAATGTGTTAGTCTTAAACCAACAAATATTGTCTATTGGCCATACCGAATATTTAACAGAATCCAGTCCACACCTGTGGAGTAACGGTTAGCGCGTCTGACCGCGAAACCAGGTGTCCCAGGTTCGATTCCCGGTCGGCGTAACTTACCTGGTTGAGGTTTTTCAGGGGTTTTCCCCTCAACTCAATATGAGCAAATGCTGGGAAACTATCGGTGCTGGATCCCGGACTCATTTCACAGACATTATCACCTTCATCTTACTTAGACGCTAAATAACCTAAGATGTTGATAAAGCGTCTTAAAATAACCTACTTAAAAACAAATCCAACGAACCTTTAATGTTAATTATTTGGGAAGTAATATACATACTGAGTTAATACCTAAATTCCAAAATAATTGTATTTTTCAAAATTTCCATTAATCTTTGCCAAGAGTACAAATCAGTTTCCAACAATCTCCGCACACACCAATATTAAAAAAACACAAATGATAAAATAGTCCACACCTGTGGAGTAACTGTTAACGCGTTTGGCCGCGAAACCAGGTGGCCCGGGTTCGATTCCCGGTCGGGGCAAGTTACCTGGTTGAGGTTTTTTCCGGGGTTTTCTCTCAACCCAATATGAGCAAATGCTGAGTAACTTTTGGTGTTAGACCCCGGACTCATTTCACCGGCATTATCACATTCACGTCATTCAAATACTACATAACCTAAGATGTTGATAAAGCGTCGTAAAATAACCTACTAAAATAAGAAAATAAAATTTCCATAAATACCTGCCCCTGATTATGATTGAAAGAAATTTAGTCCTTCAATTGTGCAGTTTTGAACAGAACAAATGTAGCTTTCCGTTCTGCAAAGGAATTTCACAAAACTGAAATTCTTTAAACCATTATCGTAAAACATTGACCTCTTAAACTGACTGAGCTATTGGGAATTAAATCAATAGCTTTCCCGAAAACACGCTATGAAATGTTTTTATTTTTCTCGAGAAGGAAACAAAGTGAGTTTTATATAATATTCTTATTGAATTTGGTATTCCCAAGAAACTAGTTCGATTAATTAAAATGTGTCTTAGTGAAACTTACAGCAGAGTCCGTATAGGCCAGTTTCTATCTGATGCTTTTCCAATTCACTGCGGGCTATAACAGGGAGATGCACTATCACCTTTACTTTTTAACTTCGCTCTAGAATATGCCATTAGGAAAGTTCAGGATAACAGAGAGGGTTTGAAATTGAACGGGTTACATCAGCTTCTTATCTATGCGGATGACACGAATATGCTAGGAGAAAATCCACAAACGATTAGGGAAAACGCGGAAATTCTAGTTGAAGCAAGTAAAGCGATAGGGTTGGAAATAAATCCCGAAAAGACTAAGTATATGATTGTCTCGTGACCAGAATATTGTACGAAATGGAACTATAAAAACTGGAGATTTATCCATCCAAGAGGTGGAAAAATTCAAATATCTTGGAGCAACAGTAACAAATATAAACGACACTCGGGAGGAAATTAAACGCAGAATAAATATGGGAAATGCGTGTTATTATTCGGTTGAGAAGCTTTTATCATCTAGTCTTGTGTCAAAAAATCTGAAAGTTAGAATTTATAAAACAGTTTTATTACCGGTTCTGTATGGTTGTTACACTTGAACTCTCACTTTGAGAGAGGAACAGAGATTAAGGGTGTTTGAGAATAAGGTTCTTAGGAAAATATTTGGGGCTAAGAGGGATGAAGTTACAGGAGAATGGAGAAAGTTACACAACGGAGAGCTGCACGCATTGTATTTTTCACCTGACATAATTAGGAACATAAAATCCAGACGTTTGAGATGGGCAGGACATGTAGCACGTATGGGCGAATCCAGAAATTCATATAGAGTGTTAGTTGGGAGACCGGAGGGAAAAAGACCTTTAGGGAGGCCGAGACGTAGATGGGAGGATATTAAAATGGATTTGAGGGAGGTGGGGTATGATGATAGAGACTGGATTAATCTTGCACAGGATAGGGACCGCTGGCGGGCTTATGTGAGGGCGGCAATGAACCTTCGGGTTTCTTAAGCCATTTGTAAGTAAGTAAGTATTTTGAAATGTTCTTAGGAAAATATATGGGGCTAAAGGGATGACGTTACAGGAGAATGGAGAAAGTTACACAACACAGAACTGCACGCATTGTATTCTTCACCTAACATAATTAGCCACATTAAATCCAGACGTTTGAGATGGGCAGGGCATGTAGCACGTATGGGCGAATCCAGAAATGCATATAGTGTGTTAGTTGGGAGGCCAGAGGGGAAAAGACCTTTGGGGAGGCCGAGACGTAGATGGGAAGATAATATTAAAATGGATTTGAGGGAGGTGGGATATGATAGAGACTGGATTAATCTTGCTCAGGATAGGGACCGATGGCGGGCTTATGTGAGGGCGGCAATGAACCTCCGGGTTCCTTAAAAGCCAGTAAGTATTTTGAAATGTATTGCCTGTTCTGAAATAGTACATTATGCAACGAGCCTATAATGGTAGTAATTAAAGGCGAGTATGTTTATGAAACGAGCGCAAGCGAGTTTCATAATTTTCATACGAGCGTCTTAATTACCATTAGGCCTATAGGAAAGTTTCATACGACTTTTTATGCTCGACCATATTTCTAACTTGAAATTATTCATAAGTATTCATGTTATTCTTATGTGACTGGGGAGCGGAACTGACCATGTGCAATATCTCGTAAATTGTGAGATGTGCGCAGACGCGAAAGTATAGATTTTTTCAGAGGAACAAATGTCGTTGACCTTGATGTAATGTAGAGAATAACATGAACTAATTTTGATATAACCTGGAAATTGATTTAGAATTGAGAAACGAGATGACAAATTGAATTTATTTGAATATTATTTACAATTAACGCTAATCATTATAGTAACAGAACATAACCTTCTGCGACAGTATTGGATTTCCAGCCTCCGTGACGTTTCGCTAGTTGTCTTTCGATTGCATATCCGAGAATAAATCTATACTTGCGGTTTCATATTACTACAATGGCGTTTTCTGATTGGTGGAAGACCTGAACTTTAATGAATAGGTGTACTTTCAGGTCCATTAAAGGGTTGCTACCAGGTGTGTAATTACTACATTTCGGCATGGTCGAGCATAAAAGAAAATAAGTTGGTAATCCTGGTTTCCTCCTCTAATATGCATGTAAATCAACAAATAATGATCAGGTATTACGTAAGTTGCCAGTTAGATTCACAATTAGTATTCATATCTACTTAAGACTACAGCTGAAAAGTGATTTTTAATAATGTATTTGTTCAGAAGACGGGGTGGATTTATTCCACTAGTATTCTAAGAATGTATTTCTGGTTTCTGTATTTGAACGCAGAGGTTATTGAAATATCAATTGCATCATAGAACAGGATGTCTGTACGTAATACCAATGCTTTATGAAAGTGCCAGTTGATAATCGTCAAGGCCTCCAAATCTTGAATGTGAAACAATGTAGTAGAGGAACAAAACTAAATGTTATACTAAATGTTGGTTACACATACATGATTACTTTTAATCATATTCTTGCAGCTACATTGGTATATCACGAAAATAAATAATTCAGGTTTTTTGTTCATTGTTAAACAAAGTTTGGCCAATAAAATGTTGAATGTATGAGGTAATTTTCTGTTACTTTCATTCATAGTTTTCTTCTATTGCAAATCCAGCATTCTCCAATTCTTTTTTCCGTCTTCCTCCCCACATACGATCCATTTATTAATGCTTATGATTTTCTTTTCCGTTGTTGGTAACTCTATAGCATCTATTAGATGCTTTATGGTTGTGCTAACAGATTGAGTTACTTGCCAACAATGTGACGCTGAAACGTGTGTTCAGGTTACTGCCCAGCGACAGTCCTGATGTATTTTTACATTTGTAGTAGTATTAGTAGTATTTATTTATTTATTTAATTTAACCTGGTAGAGATAAGGCCGTCAGGCCTTCTCTGCCTCTCTACCAGGAGATTCAAACTATAATATGAAGAATAAAGTTACAATTAGTATTAAATCTAAAATTACAATTATAATAAAAATCAAAGTACGAAAAGATTACCTCACTAATTAAAGCTAGATAATTTATCATAGAAAAACAAAGAATATTTTATATTTACTGAATTACAAATTAAACCTAGAATAACAAAATTGTATAGTGATGAAATTACTGGATATTGAAATATTTTGTGATAGATTAAGGAAACTATTTACAAGAAATTGTGATTTGTGATCATTGGTTAATTAATATTAACCCATCACACTCACATTCATACAAATTTCCAGACTCTAGACACCCAGGGAATTCCTCTTCAAGAAAAATTCACCGAGAGCCTAGCCTGGGAATCGAACCCGGGACCTCCTGATCTGGAAGCCAGCTTATGATTTCTGTACCCTAATTTTTTCCGTATAAATTAACTAATTTTCTGATTTATTATTCAGTTAAATTTGTATTCAAAATAGTTTGGAGTATTGAAGATATAATACATTTAATTTATATAGGTGTTTTAGAATACAACCGAAGAAATTGACCTAATTATAGAGGAATTAATGTAAGGAACCCAGGGTCTCTGACAAAAAAATGAGTTTAAATTTATTAACGGATAAAAATTTGCTCAGACGTCGGGGATCGAAATCGGGTCTCCGTTCTACGCACTTAGCGCTCTAACCACTGAGCTACGCCGAAATTCAACCCACCGTACCGGTTGGAATCCTTTTCATTCGGTTTTTCCTCTTAGTGGTCCACTCCGTGTTCGACTTTTATACAGGGACATCATTTTATTTTTACTTCAATATTTATTTTACCTGAGTTTTTGAATGTACTTCGCTCCCACCCCTTCTACTAATGAAGTTCAACGTCCTCCACACAGATCCAAGACCGCATATACAGTCATAGTAGCCTTACGGTCATAGTAAACAGTACGTTCCAGTGACGAAAGAGCTTTCCATATTGCATCATTTTCCATTTGCCTACGTCATATCCCCCCACCTGCTTCTATTCGCCTCTCTGTAAATGCTAGTGGCTGGGGTGTCTTAGCTCTTTTCTTGGAACATTAATTTCTGTTAGGAATTGGACGTCTACGTAATATTATATCCCTAAAAATGTTTAAAATAACTGAAATAAAAGGACCTCGTTAAGTAATTAACTGTCACGTGATTTCCTCCCTTTCTACGACGCTGCGACGTAACCACTTGGACGGACAGTAGATAGCATGTCTGAGTAATTTTATCTTTTCGGATCGGGCAGAAGTGAAGATTGAATTTACAGTACGTAAGGTCTCTTTTATAGAGTAGGTACAGAATTATTTCAACATGAGTTACTGATACGAAGTACGAACCTGGTAATTGGAATAAGGTACAATAGTCTATAGTGCGATAATATGCACATTAGAACTGAAGCCTATACCGAAATGAACGGCCACCATTTTCAAAAATGTGTTTAAATATCCATATTATGATTATTTTTCAATTTAACTTCATTCTCTATAGTGTACACTAATGTGCTGTAGACAGTATAATATACACTGCATAATGAATACGACCACATGGACAGCTCAGTTCGTGAGTAAAAACACTCATTGTTAATACTGTACTGTATTTTGATTAAACAAAAACCTAATGAAAATTATCAAACTGAAAATCACAATATTTCCTAGTTTACGTAAATGGATGAACTAATTTTGTTCCCTCCTATACCTAGTAAAGTGATTTGTTTGTATATTACGCCAGTATCATCGAACTCCAGTCGTGGAAGGGGGTAGCAAACGGTGTTTCCGGTTCTTAGTCGTTGATGGAAAGGTATAGCCACGTTAATATTAGAAATGTTAATAAAAATAAAATGATGTCCCTGTATGTTGACATATATTTGAAGTCTAATTGTAAACACCACAGATAATTCTGTTGTACCAAAAAATTAATCTGTACATAGAAAAATGAGTAATCAGCAGTCATAGGAATTTCGTACCAAAACATTGCTTTCAGGTTGAATGCAGCTGGCGTATAGATCTATTGCAGCAGCTTGCTATCTGTTCATATAAACTACTCACGCTGCAACTCTGGGTGGATGACTTTAGTCATTACAATATGCATAATAGAAGCAGTTTCATTACGTATCGTTTACAGTGGAGTTGTACGCTTGTAATGAGAGGTTTTCAACGTGATGGAAGTTAACTCCTCAAATCACAAGGAAGTTGAATTCAGTACTTAAAGAATTACTGGTGACCACAGTAAGAAATGGAGAAACATTTTACTGGAAATTTTGAAAACGCTATTAAGTTCGTAACAGTTTGGCTTCATGAAATCTCTAAAGAAGTCCGAAACCATTTCGCACCATTCCACGACTCTAAAAAGAATTGTTTAATTTTAATACTGAAATACGAGTATCAAATGTAAACTTTAACAACTGATAACTAGAGCTAGGAAGTTGGTACCAAAATTATTAAGAATCTGTAAAATTGCCGTCAAGTAATGAGACAGCACGCCACTGTACTGATTATTTAGCCTCATTCGTTTCCGTTATTGTACCTATTTTACAATGGGATTATAAACGAAGACTCTGATGTAATGGACAACGCGGCAACCTCAGGCTAAAAGATAGGCTTATTCTGTCTGGTAATTTTTTAATCTCGATATTTTATTGAGATCTCTGAATTCATTTTTTCTCAACCATCAAAATATATACTGGGTGTTCATTTCAAAGTGTCATGACGTCACTGTTGTCAGCGATTTGAAGCGAGTTTCAGCTTCTGTGTCGGAGAAGTTGCCTATTAATCAAGGCGTTCAATCTGAACTTGAGAACATGTACGGTATGACTTCAACTTCGTAGCAACAATGGCGGCCTGTACGGTCTATGTGCTACTATAATCTCTTTCGAACTGTGTTTTGCGCGGCCAAGTCGTACGCAGGGTTTTTGTTATCGACTGCGTACGGTAACATTCCACAATACAAATCAAATGCTCCGTGTCCATGTTGACCGTCGAAGTTAATGTCAACAAACACATAAGTTATCGTCTTAACCCTCTCCCCATATCCCGACAGTAAGAAAAAACTCACCTCAGTACATGTTTCCAAACAGTTCACATTCCTGCCACTACCGGCATTACCGTACGTATCGGTAAGTACTCTTCAGAATGAACGCCGTACTTGCTAGGCAACTTCTCTGGCACATAAGTAATACGCCTCTGCGGAAGTGTAGAAAGATTGAATTCTCTAGGCTCATCGACTAGCCACGTGACGGCATACAGCGAGCCATGACACTTTGAACTGAACACCCAGTATTGTATGTACTTAATATGCTTTCTGCAAGAGTATACTGTATAGTACTAGCAAAGTCTAGTATATAGTCACGAAGCTCAATACGTAGTAAATATGCAAACATTAGATAGTTGCTCACCACTAGGATCGCTAATGTCGCCTCATTACAGACAATGCGAAATAGTACCGGCACAGTCTATTGTTTCTAGCACCCTCAAAACTCAAGCTTCGTGACTGTATAGTAGACTGTGGTACTAGTCAGTGGTTCATTATAGTTCACTAAAGCTGAAGTCCGTCGTATTGGACTCCTATGAAGCTGTTCGATATTTCGAGACGCGCTCGCTTTTTGGTTGCAAGTGTGAAGATTGCACGACTTTTTTATGGTTTGTATTTTCTTGCATTTTTGTCCCATTTTAACGTTTGTTATATGAAATCCGTTGTGCGCAGTTTTTAATCGTTAAGCCAAAATAAGAAGAGAGGTTTGGAAGTAAATCCCGAAAAGACGAAGGAAACACAGACGTTAGGTCCTTTTTTATAATGTCCACAATTTTAACGTCCATTTTATTATGTCCATTACACTATGTCCATAAGTATATGTCCACTTTATTTTAGTCCAATTGCATAAATTTTATATCCACATTTTTACGTCCACTACATTATTGTACAATATATTAAGTCTTCCTACAAACTGACTTCAATTCCCTCCTCAATCTCTTCTGCCTGTTCATCTTCATACAGCTTCAGATTATAACTAATAGCTTTGAGGCAAGTTCTGATGTGCCTTTCATCGTTGTAGTGGTTGTAATTCCGAACAATCTCTTCTACTCGACTTAAATTTTGTAGGTACGATCTTTTAAAAGGGTGTCGCACATTCAAATGCCCTCCAAGCAATTGTGTTATTAAAATTTCATTATTCCTTTGGTTTTTCTTGATAAATTCCATGAATTTCCAGACCGACGCGTGATGTGTGACGATGAGTTTCTGAAAGCGATTGTGCCAGACCTAGACTACGTTAGTTGTTCGATGTTGTCCTGCCAGAACCTGATTATAAGTGTTCCATATTTCAGGTGCGAATCTTCTTCTTCTTCCTCGAGCAGGTGTTCCTCGGATGTAAGTTCTTTCCATGTACAATGCTAAATCCATTACGTCAGGCTCAATATTATCTACTGGGTGTTCAGTTCAAAGTGTGTCATGGCTCGCTGTATGCCGTCATGTGGCTAGCCGATGAGCCTAGAGAATTCAATCTTCCTACACTTCCGCAGAGGCGTATTACCTATATGCCAGAGAAGTTGCCTAGCAAGTACGGCGTTCATTCTGAAGAGTACTTACCGATACGTACGGTAACGCCGGTAGTGGCAGGAATGTGAACTGTTTGGAAACGTGTACTGAGGTGAGTTTTTTTCTTACTGTCGGGATATGGGGAGAGGGTTAAGACGATTACTTATGTATTTGTTGACATTAACTTCGACGGTCAACATGGACACGGAGCATTTGATTTGTGTTGTGGAATGTTGCCCTACGCAATCGATGATAACAAATACCCTGCGTACGACTTGGCCGAGCACAACACAGTTCGAAAGGGGTTATGGTAGCACACAGACCGTACAGACCGCCATCTGTTGCTACGACGTTCAAGTTATACCGTACACGTTCTCAAGTTCAGATTGAACGCCTTGATTAATAGGCAACTTCTCTGACATAAAAGCTGAAACTCGCTTCAAATCTCTGGCTCACAACAGTGACGTCATGACACTTTGAAATGAACACCCGGTATAGGCTTAATATTATAAGGGTATCAAAAACAGCCTGAACATCTTCCAGTGGTACAAAAAGAATTGACCTGAAAGTGGACGTAAATAGGCCTAAAAGTGTACATAAATAAAAGTGGACATAAATGAAAGTGGACTTAAATAAAAGTAGACATAACAGTCATGAACCCAAAAAAATGGACGCACATAAAATGTGGACGTAAATGAAAGTGGACAAAACTATTAGAGGACATAAGTCATATGGACATGATTTCAATGGACTTAACATCTTGGAAGCAGACAAAGCATGATCGTCTCGTGACCAGAATCCTAGATCATATATACCCAAATAGGTCTGCGTTATAGGCTTTGAGGTTAACTTTTGTCAGGTTTACTACTCTGCCATCTAGTAGTTACATCACGTCATAATTCCCACTTGAATTGCAATAGCGACTGTACTGCCATCTCGTGTTCGTTTACGGCGGACGGGTGGCGATCCTGGCGGTTGTTCTCTTCAAAGTGCTGCCGATTTTAACATAGCGGTGAGTTATCTATTACATATATGATCTAGGCAAGAATATTGTACAAAATGAAAATATGAAAATAGGATATTTGAGACGTTCAGAGCTAAAGTGGATCAAATCAAAAATTTTCATAAAACGAGTTTAATTCATTTTCTCATTATATGAAGTTGGATCTTTTCCGAGCAATAATGGATCAAGTCTTAATTCCAAGTATTCGCCAGTAGGTGGCACCAGTCACTTTCGACTCACGTCAGATTATTTGTTCCCGATGTTCTGAGCCATAGTGGATGAAGTCGCCAAAGCATTGCATCAGTTAACATCACAATTATTTATATTTTATGAATCTAGAATTTGATAATGGAGCAATAAAATTATTACTAGTGAAATTAGATAATCCAGTAAAGCAAGTTAACTTAGTCCTATTATCTCAAAACTACTTCTCATGGACTTGATTCACTTTAGCCCTGAACGCCTAATTTATTCTTTAGAGGTGGATAAATTTAAAGATCTTGGAGCAACAGCAATAAATATGATACTCGGGAGGAAATTAAACGCAAAATAAAAATGGGAAATGCCTGTTATTCGGTTGAGAAGCTTTTGTCATCCAGTCTGCTCTCAAAAAAGCTGAAAGTTAAAATTTGTATAATAGTTATATTACCGGTTGTTCTGTATGATTGTGAAACTTGGACTCTCACTTTGAGGAACAGAGGTTAAGGGTGTTTGAGAATAAGGTGCTTAGGAAATATATTTGGAACTAGGAGGGATGAAGTTGCAGGAGAATGGAGAAACTCAGAACTGCACGTATTGTATTCTTCACCTGACATAATTAAGAACATTAAATCCAGACGTTGGAGATGGGAAGGGCATGTAGCACGTATGGGCGAATCCAGAAATGCATATAGTGTGTTAGGAGGCCGTAGGGAAAAAGATCTTCGGGGAGGTCGAGACGTAGATGGGAGTATAATATTAAAATGGATTTGAGGCAAGTGGGATATGATGGTAGGGATTGGATTAATCTTGCTCAGGGTAGGGACCGATGGCAGGCTTATGTGAGGGCGGCAATGAACCTCCGGGTTCCTTAAAAGCCAGTAAGTAAGTAAGTAAGTAAGTAAGTAAGTTATTTGTAAGTACTTCTACATTTAATAAACTGCGAAATTTTTTGCAGTTAGATTTCCAGTGATTGTGGTAAAAATAAGACAACTTTATCTCTGCTTCTTAGGGAATTTTTCGTAAACTGCCGTTGGCGACATTGTATAATGAAACCTTTCATTTGCAGTTTTCTTTAGCTGATTTTATAAAGCTCGTCAAACTTTGTAAACTAGTGAGGCTGCATTGTGAAGTAGTTTGCAAGCAATTGTAATCCTTTTATTATGATTTATAACTTATTTACAAATGACTTTTAAGGAACCCGGAGGTTCATTGCCGCCCTCACATACGCCCGCCATAGGTCCCTATCCTGTGCAAGATTAATCCAGTCGCTATCATCATATCCTACCTCCCTCAAATTCCTTTTAATATTTTACCCTCCCATCTACGTATCGGCCTCCCCAAAGGTCTTTTTCCCTCCGGTCTCCAAACTAACTCTCTATATTCATTTCTGGATTCGCCCATACGTGGTACATGCCCTGCCCATCTCAAACGTCTGGATTTAATGTTCATAATTATGTCAGGTGAAGAATACAATGCGTGCAGTTCTGCGTCGTGTAACTTTCTGCATTCAGGCCCGAAATATTTACCTAAGAATCTTAATCTCTGTTCCTCTCTCAAAGTGAGAGTCCAACCGGTAATATAACTGTTTTATAAATTCTAACTTTAAGATTTTTTGACAGCAGACTGGATGAGAAAAGTTTCTTAACCGAATAATAACAGGCATTTCCCACACACCTTAGTACCAAATTACCTTTCGTCTCGTTTCTCTTATCTATACTCTAACCACGACGTAAATACCAGATCACTTATCTGTGGCACGCTCAGTATACCTCTTCATAGAACATCTTGTTATTCATCATCTTTTACAGTATCCACCTCGCGTCAATGGAATTCCTTGTCACAAAGTATTAAGGGCTGCAAGACAATAAACACCTTTAAAAACAGCTTAAAAGATAACCTTATTAGCATTTCACTCCAATCATACTGATTTAAACTATAACTGACTACATTGTTACTTCTTTCTTTAGACATCATCCTGATAGTGATGTACTCGTATTTTCAAAATTGTTTCATAATAATCTCTTTCTATTATCTAATATTATTTGAAATATATTAACATTCTATGTATTTTAGCTTAATTCTGCTACACAGTTTATTTCAGTGTTTAATTAATAGTTCATAGTTTTTTGTTGTTTAATTCGTAAATAACTCTTGTATACATGTAACTCTCATCTAAATCAAATTGTTGAATTCTTTGTAAGTTCATGCATATGTATATACGCTTTTTGCTGGTTGAGTGGAAGAGAAGGCCTTACGGCCTTAACTCTGCCAGCTAAAATAAATCATTATTATTATTATTATTATTATTATTATTATTATTATTATTATAATTATTATTATTATTATTATTATTATTATTATATTTATTCTGCGTTTAATTTCCTCCCTAGTGTCATTTATATTTATTACTGTTGCTCCAAGATATTTGAATTTTTCAACCTCTTCGAAGGATAAATCTCCAATTTTATGTTTCCATTTCGTAGAATCTTCTGGTCACGAGACATAATCATATACTTTATCTTTTCGGGATTTACTTCCAAACCTATCTCTTTACTTGCTTCAATTAAATTTCCTGTGTTTTCCCTAATCGTTTGCGGATTTTCTCCTAACATATTCACGTCATCCGCATAGACAAGAAGCTGATGTAATCCTATTCGATTCGAAACCCTGTCTGTATATTGTTAATTTGTAATTTTTGACATTGTGATACGGCCCCAGAAGAGTTGTTACATGGGGTTTTATAGCTAGTTGTCATGGAAATCGAAGTTTCTTAGATATCGTTGACCTGATGCATGTAGTCCAGATGAAGCTTACATAGAGCGTAGGGATGGGCGCTTGTCACATTGACGTATAGCGTCTCCGATAATGAGGAGCTGAGCAGGGGACTCTGCTTGCACTCACCTGTCTGACGGGTTGCATTAGTCCTCTACGGTCATGAATATTCCCGCCGGAACGATTGGGTGTAATGGAACAATTAGGTCAGCAAGGACACATTCATTACGACGCACTTACAGTCAGCGGACCTGTTCTAATGCGCTTGTCTGTGCTATCGACTTTAAGTCTTGAAGGGTTTTCCGATTAAAGCGTAAGTGTCCCTTTTTTCAGCTTCTTGTCCCTGTCTCGAGGAAAGTATGCTCGGGACGTCAACTGTCCCGTTTTTTTTAAATGGCGTTTTTATTTATTTATTTGATTTTGTTATTTTACGACGCTGTATCAACATCTTAGGTTATTTCCGGCCCTGATGAGTTTCCTTCTATGTTAATTATTACAGGTAGTGAGTTTATAATTAAACCACTTACATACCTTATTAACATGTCTTTCTGTTCATGTATATTTCCAAATGAATTAAAACTTAATAAAGTTATTCCAGTCTTTAAAAAATCTGATAAATTGAAAGTGGAAAATTATAGACCCATTGCAATTGGTAATACTATTTCTAAGGTTTTTGAATATTGCATGCTAGACAGACTACTCAAGTACCTGGATCGTTTTAATATTTTAGTCAATAATCAGTATGGTTTCAGACCCTCAAAGTCCACCAATACTGCAATCTATAGCGTATTCAATGAAATTACGTCTGCTCTTGATAATGGTAAGCCTCCTGTTGGAATTTTTTGCGATCTTAGCAGAGCTTTCGACTGTGTGAATCATAATCGTCTTCTGGCTAAGCTTGAAAGATATGGTATTCGTGGGATAGTTTTAAAATGGTTTGCCTCTTATCTTCAAAACAGATATCAATATGTGGAAATACTACACAAGGATCATAAAATAAATAATTTTACACATAAATATAGATCCAAGAATGTACATATTGATGTGGGTGTTCCTCAGGGCTCTGTTCTGGGCCCTGTATTGTTTCTTTTATATGTAAACGATTTACCCATGTATGTAAGAAATCATTTTATGTGTATGTATGCTGATGATACTTCTGTCATTGTAAAAGATGGAGAGGAACTGGATTTAGAGACAACCTGTTGTGACCTGTTAAAAGATCTCAAAACATGGTTTGATAGCAATCTGCTTCACTTAAATGTTAATAAGACCGGATATATTTACTTTCACAATTCTCAAAAGAGAAATTTGAAGGACATCAATATTTCTATTCAAGATCAATACTTATGTAAATGGGAAACTACTAAAATCTTGGGCGTTACATTTGATGATTGTTTGTCTTGGAGACCCCATTGCACAAGTTTAATTTCTAAGCTCAATAGCATTTGTTATCAAATCAGAATTTTGAGGACGATAATAAATCACGATGTATTAATGTCTTATTATTTCGCACACGTCGAGTCAAGGCTTTCATATGGTATTTGTTTTTGGGGATCTGGAACCATGCTGAATGATATATTTATTGCTCAAAAGCGTATTGTCAGATGCATAGCGGGCGTTGACAGTAGGACCTCTTGTAGGGAACATTTTTTACAATATAATATTCTTACTGCTTATGGTTTATACATTTTTAATGTTTTACTACTAATTTATAAAAATCTGTCTGATTTTCATCAAAATTGTGATTTCCATACCTACGACACTCGTAACAAAAATAGTTTAACTATTCCAGTTCACCACCTTACAAACACTAGTAGAACATATATGGTCTTTGGTATTAAAATATACAACAGTTTGCCTGATGACATCAAATATACAAAAAAATTCTCTGAAATTTAAGAATTATATAAAAACGAAATTAATAAAATTGTGTCCCTACAGTCTTGAGGATGCACGCATGGGCCGTTGAAATGAATAATGTTTTTTTTTTTTGACTTATTTTACATTAAATTGTAATTGTATATATTTGACCATGTCTATGCATACATTATGCCATCGACAATAAAGTTCTATCTATCTATCTATCTTTAGCGTCTGAATGAAATGAAGGTGATAATGCCGGTGAAATGAGTCCGGGGTCCAGCACCGAAAGTTACCCAGCATTTGCTCGTATTGAATTGAGGGAAAACCCCGGAAAAAACCTCAACCACGTAACTTGCCCCGACCGGGATTCGAACTCGGGCCACCTGGTTTCGCGGCCAGACGCGCTGACCGTTACTCCACAGGTGTGGACTAAATGACGTTCAGTTTCCCTAAATGATTAAACTATTTCTTTATTTCATTTTATATATGTATTTTAGTGCATTTGTCCAGTTGTACTCAATATAGAAATCTTATATTATATCTAGACTAGACGGCAGTTCGGAAGGCGGTCGGCTGCTATATGCGCCGTAGCATTTCTGGCATGTGTCGTCACAAGCTTGTACAGTAGAACCAATCGGAATCAGTCTGTAACAAGTACTTGCCGAGTTCGTTCGTTCACGTGTGAGTGTTTCAATACATTGAATAAGTAAAACTAACATTTACTGTGTGTGTGTGTAAGATAAATAAATGGAAAAAGAGACTAAAAAGACAAGTATTGCACAGGCAGGCGCGGAAAATAGTGTTTGTGCGAGATCGTGCGTATTTGCTTGTTTTCCGCACAGAACCAATACGCGGTAAGTGTGAAATACCACATTCAGTATTCCCAACGTAACACACATAACAATTTCCCTCTTCTTACCGCTTAATCGCGACATTCATTTTACTGCTTTAGGCTTTTAACATATTATTTTTAGAGACGTTTAACATAGTAATAATTATAAATTGGAATCTTACCACTGCAATTTCACCTAAATTGCACTGCTAATTATTGTTTTTAAATATTTTCAAAAATTAAGTAAACTTTACAACACCACAAAAGTTACTGCATTTGTAATGCAAGTAACATTAAGGAAGCCGTGAAAAAATCAACAAGACTCCAGATGCCGATGTTATTACTGCAATATGTTATATAAATAATATTGTTAAAATATTAAAATGAAAAGTAAATCATTACATAACCTTACCGTTTGTTTTAAGTTCGCATTTATAGACTGGGGGAAAAAAAAAGACAGACGTATATCACGGCCTGCTGGAATATAGTAAACACAGAAAACATTTTATAGCAACAATGTTGAAGAAAGATATTTTGGTTTTCCGAAGTTGCCGTCATTAAACAGAAACCAAGATGGAAATTTCATTGCAACCAATTAGAAATTCGCCTTTCAGGTATGTAATAAACGATCTTCGCACAAAATAATGTACGATACACGAGCGGTATGTTTGTTTTCATGTTCTCGGAAATTAAAAAAGCTCAACTACGTTTCGCTTTTTCAATCTTTTCCTCGAACATGAAAACGTCAACATACCGCTCTTGTAACGTATATTACTATTGTATATGATGTAACAGTAGTTGCTTTGTTAATTCATTTCCCTACAAACATTTTCCATGCGAATGTTTTCAAAATCTGTAATACACTATCTTCAGTAATACGTATTTACGATATATTAGATTTGTGAAAACATTGTTTCAGTACCTGTAAGGCTACAAAATAAACATATCTGAAAATTTAACTTTTCTATAAAAAGTAGAGGAAATATTCGTTTTTAATAACAAAGCAAACTTGTGAAAAATGAATATTGAAATTAAAACTTACATTCTTATAATGCACTTATACTTTACAGACAAAATCTAAAAATTACCATGGATACAGTTTTAATAAGTTCTCTTCCCTTTATCTATTGAATAAGTGCTGGTCATCCCTGTATACAGCTCGACCAAGCGGCATATAGCTACTACCTCTTTTGTCTGTCGGCGATGGTTGAACGTTCCCTTGTTAGACCACTATTGCACTGCACATTTTAAATGTTTGTGAAGAATAATCCTGGTACTTGTTTGTTCAGAAATTGCTTATTTATCATGGATGTCATATTCTCGTGTGTAAGTACAGTTACACTTTAAATAATGTGTTATTTGAGAATTGTCTATGTGTATGTACAACGACTATGAATTCAAAAATAAGTAAATATTACGGTTGTATTTGCGTATGTATGTCATTATTGTTATTCACTTCCCGGAAAAGTTGAGCTCCTCTTTTCGTTGTGTTGCCAACCATTAAATGTCGGTCACATACTGAAATGAAAGGGACAGAATGCTTTGTTTATCAAATTTATGTCATGTGCAAAGAACTAGCTATTATGGGGAGATGCGAAACATGGTTTTAACTATATGGATAATGACGAACCGAATGCTTTGTGGCAATTAGTGCTTAACTACGTCATCACTGCCGCCGGCTTTAGAGTTGGTGGGTGAACCAGGCGAAAATAATTGAGGGAAGGTATTTCATTAAATGCAATTAAGGTCAACTGTTCAAAACGCAGAAGAAGAGGCGAGGCAACACTGTAACACAGATTTTTGTGCTCTGCGCTAAACACAAATGTGACAGGAGTAAATGTTACCGATAAAATTTATAGGCTACAATGATTGCAGCTGAAATGCTGTGAGTTTGCGTGCAGATTTATGTCCATTGGAAATCTCGTATTTTTTATTTATCCTCGGCTTACTGTGGCGAGGGGTGTGATGTCATTTCGCTTGATGGGCCGGCACTCAATGAATAGCAGGTGGTATCTGATGCTGAGTGATTAATGTGGAAGCTACTAGCATGTTGATGTATTCCTGTACCTTAATTGAATAATTCTGGGAGATTAAATCTCCCCCGTTTCTGGGTCTGCTTCCTCGTCCGTTCTAGCTGCTCTTTTGTTCTCAATTCCGCAATAAATACGTCAGTTTTGTCATCTGATTCTTTTTATAGACTTCGAAATATTTTCGAAGATTGATCACATATTGCGTGTTCCGCAATTACTTCTGCACGAAATGCATGTTTCCATTCCATAGCATTACTTTATGAATATTGTTTAATAATAGATCTGTATTACGATACAAGGTTCGAAAGTCCCCTTTAAAAAATCAAGGAAAAGTTTTAAAAACAAGCAGAGCGCGAGATTTTGTAATACATTTCACAAACGTGTATTATATAATATTTTATGCTCGACCATGCCGAAATGTAGTAATTATACACCTGGTAGCAGTCCTTTAATGCATGTCATTAAAGTACACCTACTCATTAAAGTACAGGTGTTTTCAGCCAATGACAACTCAGCTTACAGTTGTTCAGCCAATAACAAGTCAGCTTTGTACCGTTATAAAACCGCAAGTATCGATTATTCTCGGATATGCAATCGAAAGAGAATTAACGAAAAGTCACGGAGGCTGGAAATCCAATACTGTCGTAGAAGGTTATGTTCTGTTACTATAATAATTAGCGTTATTTGTAAATAATATTCAAATAAATTCAATTTGTTATCTCGTTTTTCAATGTCGAATTCAATAATCAAGGTTATACCAAGTTTAACGGGATTACACAAGGTCAGTGACATTATTGTTCCCCGGAAAAAATCAATACTTTCGCGTCTGCGCACATCTCACAATTCACGACCTAGAACAAGGTCACTTCCGATCTTGTCAGATACAAATAAAATGTATACATCTGAATATATCAAGTTCGAAATATGGTCGAGCATAAAAAGTCGTATGAAACTCGCCTATAATGGTAATTAAGACGCTCGTATGAAAATTACACATACTCCATACTCGCTTCTTAATTACTATCATTATAGGCTCGTTGCATAATGTACTATTTTGCACGATAGTATATTTTTAAAATAATATTTTTAAAAATACTAAAGGCTCATTCACAATGAAAATTAAACAACGTAAGCGTTAACTTAAGAATATAAATGTTACGGTAAAATCAAGAAGTCTTGCCATCATTCACGATGGGAACATCAACATAACCGCAAACATACTTGGTAACCATGGAAACATAACAACGACGACATTTCCTCATATTGTCGTATACTTCATCGCTCCACGATAGTGTTCTGTTTGCAAATCACGTAAGCATAGGCCTAAGCATGAAAGTTTGGAGTTTGAAAACTTTCATGTTAACGTCTTACGGTAATGTTTATGTCAATGTTTATGTGAATCATTGTGAATGATCCCATCTGGTAGCCTGGGCGCAAACTTCTGTATTTATGTTACGGTTATATTTAATTTTCATTGTGAATGGGCCTTAATATAGACTACGTACATTACACTATGAACAAATGACTGAAGGTTAGCAGTCTGACCAACGTACAAACTTTACCAGCAACTTCAATGTGAAGGAGTAAAAATTATTCAGTTACTTGTAATATTTCATGTTAAATTGAAATAATTTTTATTTCTTTTTGCTGTAAAGTTTGAATTGTTTAAACAAAGTTCAGTATATTTCAAATGCAGTCATTTGTTTCGTATAAAGTATAGCCTTTTGCATATGAATTTCACTTGCATTATAGTATTGTAGCATATATAGAAGGCAGTGGTTTTCATTACAAATCCAGAGCAGTTATTTGTAATATTTTAACATACATAGGTTGGCAACTCTGAATTCAGTAAAATCAACTTTCAATCGTGGCGGACGTTTGTTATAACGACGAGAAAACGCACTATCGTGCAAAAAATAAATGTTAAGTTAGGATAACTCTGAATGCTTTTCTGTTTGCTTTCTACGCCATGCTCAATTCTGAATGGTAGTTTCCGGCACTTGCTTTTACGTTCACGACGTCGTAGGCTTGTTTCCGAACCTAACTAAAGACAAACGATTTTACTAGAGCAGGCCTGCAGAACTCGTAAGGAGGGGAAATATGACGTCAGCCTCACTCCACTTCTATTGGGGATGATCGACTTCCGCGTAGGGTTATTTACCTTCTCTTGTCGTCAAAGGTCCATCAGTGGCGGCACGTGATTTTCAAAAAGGATTGTAATAAATTCATTGTTTTTATAATGCGTTATCTCGTTTCAAGGTTTACAATTATGCTAGATTTCCTGTCGGTAGTTTCTTTGAGATTTCTTTGCACCTAACCTGTTTTAGATTTTCGAAAACTCTCCTTTTATCATCACCGACGGAAACATAAATTTATAGCGTTTAAGTAATGAACTTTGAAAGTCACTTAATTTCAATTCAAAATGAACACAACGAGTGACGTCCTCAATTTTACAGTATATTAATAAATAATCAATATACAGTTCGTAATAATGAACTTACCCGAAAGTTTGTGCATTCCATAATTCTTACAATGGACTTTGTTGAAATGTGGTTTAATATTGAAATGACGAGTAGAAATAAATTGGATGGGACACAGTAAACAAGCAATTCTTTCGTCTTCAACAACAAAATAATCATATTTCCATTTCCTTTGGAAGTAGTATTCCTTCACGGGTTTAGATTTCGCTATGTTCCAGTTCTCTTTAAACTGCAGTACGCGTATTATTTGTTTGTTTGTTCGTTTACTTATTTACTTACTTATTTACTTATTTTCTTATTTACTTATGTACTTTTTACTTATTTATACATTTATTTATTTTTATTTATTTATTTATTTATTATTTATTTTTTATTTATATATTTATTTATTTGGCTGGAGTGCGTTACAATGTTGAATGACAGCATTGACATCCGGTCATATAGCTATCACTCACTTATCAACGTACAATTTATTTATCGTCCTATTACTAGTAAAACGAGTTAAGACCAGTAATACAAGTTTTGTAAAAACATGAATTAAAACTTTATTAATGCACGAAAAATCATAATACATTCTTCAAATAAAGTAATTGGTTTGTTGCCTGCAAGCAACATTTAGGACTTATTTCATTTTAGTAGAATACAGAGCACGGAAAGACAAGTCGGGGACTGTACTTAACTTATTTTACACAAAAAGTAGATTTAATCGGCTTTACTAGTAATAGGACGATATACACATAGGGAGACCTTTTTACATTATATGCACACATACATTTTAAAATTTATTTTACATGTGTTTTAATTTATTTATTTCCCTCATTAATTTTTCTTTTACTTTCTAAAGGTATGTTCCTAAGGATTTTATTATCTGTTCATTTGTAATTCTTGATAGCGTATTGTATACCTGCAGCCGCGAATGAATGTTGATGCAGCCAAGCGTAACTAGAACGTCATGACCGCGCTGGTAGAAAAGGTGGGTGGGGTAAGAAAGGGGAGTATAGCAGTCGCTCTCAAGAGCTATAGTTCTGCAGGCCTGTACTAGAGGGTCATTTCATTTTAACAGAAACAAGTAGGCCTATCAGTTATACTGGCTAAAAGACTTAAAGACTGTGTCAATTTCTTATCTCGTACACAGTTGAAAAAGCTGTGGTATATAAATCTAGTTACCTAATTGAACATAATTATGAAATCCATATATTTTGTCTAAAACAGGGGGAGGGGGAAGACAAAATGTTACGGGAGTGACAAAATTTTCCATTGGCATTGCGCATTTATGTAGTTCATTCAGTAGCTCTGCTAATTGGTAAGTTCTGAGAGAGTGCGACTTTATTTTCTATTGTCTTTAAGACTTTTAGAACCTTTTTTAAACTTGGATTTGCGTTTGACTTAGGATATACAGAATATTTACAACATGTTAGATGTGTGACGCTACGGGCGTGACAAAATAGTTAAAGATGAAAGAGTAATGGAACGGAGAAAAATCCTCTCCGGCGCCGGGATTTGAACCCGGGTTTTCAGCTCTACGTGCTGATGCTTTACCCACTAAGCCACACCGGATACAATCCCGGCGTCGGAAAGAATTGTCTCTGATTGAGTTCCAACTCTTGGGTTCCCTCTAGTGGCCGCCCTCTGCACTACATCATAGATGTCTATGAACGTAGGACTGAAGTCCACACATGTGCTGAGGTGCACTCGTTATGAGTGACTAGTTGGCCGGGATCCGACGGAATAAGCGCCGTCTTAAATCACGAAGTGATTTACGCATATCATATATATTATTTTAATGTACCGAAGTACATATGATATTTCCATGCAGATATTGTGCGTCATCATACGATGAAACTCAATCAGAGACAATTCTTTCCGACGCCGGGGTTGTATCCGGTGTGGCTTAGTGGATAAAGCATCAGCACGTAGAGCTGAAAACCCGGGTTCAAATCCCGGCGCCGGAGATAATTTTTCTCCGTTCCATTACTCTTTCATCGTATGATGACGCAGAATATCTGCATGGAAATATCATATGTACTTCGGTACATTGAAATAATATAAAATAGTTAAAATACAACTATTTAAAGATGAATCTGAGAGGTCACATGCGAATATTAAAAGAACCATATATTTTAGGGGATCCAGATAATTTTACTCGCCTTACAGTTGGAGAAAACCTCGAGGAGAAAACGCAACTAATCGATCCAGGAGAAATTCGAAAGCAGCCGCCGTTCAGTAGGCAAACACACCAACGTCTGAGCTACGCCGATGTGTCTGAAATTGTTCGATATGCGTCCTTTCTTTACATACAAATCTTTCATAACCTGGCACCAACATATGTGAAGTTCTTGAACTAAATTTCTGCTAGCAAACCTCACCTTTCTTAATATCTCGTGTAAAGGAAATCTTTTCGACTCATACTGAACTGGTTTCTCATATAAACTAAGCTTCGAAAGTTTCTTTTACTTGAGGAAGGATGACGTTCATGTGACTTTATGAGTCTTACGCACAATTTTAGAGAGAAGAGAAGAAAAGCTGATACAATATTGCCTTATAACAGCGTACGAAAATAAATTTTATGCGCCATAAAACCAGGAAGTAAAGAGACGATAGTAGACTAAAAATGGAGTTGAAGTTGGGAACTGGAAAGAGATCTTACCAATGAACGCTGCCGCTGTTCTTGCTGGTGTTAACGATGATGGTGACAGCAATGACTAAGAGGTGATTTCTGGTATTTATTTTACAGGATTGACGTGAAATAACCCTCCAGATTTTCAGAGAGAATAGCTCATGTTGAATGTAACAAAAACTGTAATATTATATATTGGTGGAAAGTTAATACTTTAAAAAAAGTTTTATCCCAGATGTTTAACACCCTCTTATTCGGTAACTATTGCGAGTAGGATCGTGATTTTTGTCCATATCGATAGAAAATCTAATAAAGAATCATTTATCCCTCTGGCGTATTTCAATAGTGTGGACGGTTTTCGTGTTAATTAAAAAAAAACACTAATTTTAACCCACTGCACATGCCAGCAGATTGTGACGTTGTAGCCAGAGAGTAGCTCACCTATGTCGCGACGCTGTTATTCCCGGCGTGACTCCTCCTCTTTGCTTACGTCTTAGGAAGTGAAGGCTCTATAAAGTCTAGGTAGGTAAAGTCTGTGTGATGTATCTTGTCTCACTGTGGAAAGAGAGAGAAAGGAGATATGTCTTACTTCGTCTGTATTGTTATGGCAATGGGGAAGTGGAGCTTTGCGCCGTCCATCCATCCAGTGGCGGAAGGGACTAGTTGATGCATTCTGTAGCGCAAATTAAAATTACAAAATATCTCTCTTCGTACTGTGTAGTTCCGTCACTGAGCTTGTCTTTCAAGAAATTGAGTTCCGGTAGCCTGCACAATAACAAGGTTTTGAAAGGAATACTGAAAATTTACAACCCTCCTATAATCTCCACCCTCATTTGAAGGGACTTGGTTTCATTGCTACTGAGACAAGATAAACCTTACCAGGTATAGTATCGTTCGTCATTTTTGTTCTTTCGTTGCCAAGCTACCAGATGAGGAATCTATTTGCCACATAGTTAAATATTATTATGTCATAGCTCCTATGATAATAAATCAAACGCACTGTAATTGGGCTAATAATTGAGCGGCAAATAACGTCCTCGTGTGCTTTCTGCGAACGCCAAAGAAAGAGCCAAAATGGCGGCGATTATATTAAGTATTTATCGAGCCTTAAGACATGAATAACGTCTTCCTCTGCGAATCACAAGACGCACACGTTTAAATGTAGCCGACCTGAAACGCGATTGGCTGCCGGAAATTAGAGCGACGGGACTATTGATATTTAATTATATTATTGAAATTTTTTATTAAATTATTATTTATTTGTAATTATGATGAAATTAGTAATTTTTTATTGACCCAGCAGGAGGGGGAGATCCAATTTTGTATCAACACTTATTCTGATTCTTTGGTCATCCAGAAGTATATATTTTAATTCTACCAGGGTTTGGAATAATTTCACGACAGAGTTCATTGGCCTCTTACATCTGTGTTACGAGAAGAGAGTGTTAGCGGCGATGTTGCCAGACTGCTGAAACGTCCAACTTCATTTTCTTATTAACCGTGCATTTAATCACAAAACGTAATATAATAGTAGGTTTTCTATTCATTTAAGTGTACCCTATCTTTCCTTTCAATCTGCAAGGCTATTTTAATCTAAATGAAATATAAGTGTCCCGAATGAACTTAATATTGGGAATATTTAGACCAAATTGACAATAACTGTTATGAAAGGAGATTTTTTATTCAATAAACTGCTTAACATTTTAAAGTCGAGAAAACAGCATTAAAAATTCTCTTAATTCACTCACGCACTGTATGTTTGGCCACATTTGATTATATGATTACAGTGTTTGTACTCACCCTGTTGTTAACAAGACGTTCTCTGTCTACCAATCATTGAGTTAATCGTTCGACATTGGTTACATCGTCTAGGTAGGGACTGGCACAGAAGACCAATAATACAGGATGTTTAAAAATACGGGGCATAATTTCAGGTATGTATTTCCCACATGTAGACAATCAAAATAGTTCATTACAACATGTGTCCGGAAATGCTTCATTTCCGAGTTATGGCTTTCACAACATTGAAATTCACCGGAACGTTTTTCTTTTCGCAGGCGTTGCCGTCAAAGGGGACATTAAGAGGGCACTCTGACAGTTCATTCCGAGGCGAAGGTTACATTCAGTGTTGTGTAGGCGTTAGACTGTGCGACATGTATTCAAATCAAGAGCTGGCAGAGATACACTTCGTGTACGGTAAGGCGGACGGCAATGCTGCGCTGGCTCGTCGTTTGTACCAGGAGAGGTACCCACAGCGACAATGTCCAGATCGGAAGACATTTATACGTCTCCATTACCGTCTGTGAAAGTATGGAAAATTTAACTCTCCTGGTTTGGGAAGGGGACGACCAAGATCTACAACTCCATAATTACAGGAGGAGATTCTGGAGGCTGTGAACATGACTCCTATCAGCACACGAAGGGTAGCGTTGCAAATCAATGTTCCTCATACGACTGTCTGGAGACTGTTGAAAGAGTATCCTTATCATTTGCAACGTGTACAGGCCCTGTCACCAGCAGATTACCCGTGCACGAGTTAGGTTCTGTCAGTGGTTCTTGCAGCAGTGTGGTGTAAATCCGAACTTAGTATTATTTACAGATGAAGCACAGTTCACACAAGATGGCATAACAAATTTCCACAATCAGCATGTATGGGCGTATGAAAACCCACGTGCAACTGTTGCATCTCATCACCAGGTGCGGTTCTCCCTCAACATGTGGGCCGGTATCATTGGTGATCGATTAGTTGGACCCCATGTAGTTGTAAACAGACTTACGGGGCAGGCGTACACAAACTTCCTGGAAAACACCATACCTCATGTTTTAGAAGACACTCCACTGATCAATCGTCAACACATTCACTTCTTGCATGATGGCGCTCCTGCACACTTCAGTCGTACGGCTCGCCGGTGCTTGGATCGAAGGTTTCCTGATCGATGGATAGGTAGAGGTGGCCCAATTGCTTGGCCTCCACGCTCTCCTGATCTGAACCCTCTCGATTTCTACTTGTGGGGCCATTTAAAATCATTGGTTTATTCGTCTCCGGTGCCTGATTTGGAATCCCTTCGGAATCGAATTGTGGCATGTTCCGAGGACATACGCAATACTCCTGGAGTTTGGGATTGTGTTCGCAGGTCAATGAGACATCGATGTGAGGTCTGTATTCAAGCAGGAGGTGGACATTTTGAACATCTTCTGTAATGACAACGGCCTGCGGAAAAAAAAAAAAACGTTCCGGTGAATTTCAATGTTGTAAAGGCCATAACTCGGAAATGAAGCATTTCCGGACACATGTTGTAATGAACTATTTTGATTGTCTACATGTGGGAAATAGATACCTGAAATTATGCCCCGTATATTTGAAACACCCTATATAATAGACAGTACGTACAAACGTATAAAATTACCTTTGATTGATTATTAGTTTTTACCTCCATCTATAAACAACGAAGAGACTCCACTGTATAGCAATTTAGCGGTTTCTGCACTGTTTCACAGCGGGTTTTTAAGAATTGAGTTGGCAACACAGATTGCATTGTATTGTATTTGAAGACTGGTTAATTTATTAACACGCACACTCAATTCTTACAAATTTCCGGACTCTAGACACCCAGGGAACTTTTCTTTGTCTTGCTTCACATGAAGATTCGTCAACATCATCTGAAAACCTGCAGAATGAATTGAAAGAAACGGAAAACTGGCTAACTAAATGGAGGATACAAGCGAGTGAAAACAAACCAGTTCATGTTACTTTTGGAACCAGAACTGAAAACTATCCTCCTGTGACACTTTACAACAAAGAACTTCCTGAAGCAGACGATGTTAAATATTTAGGTATGCATTTAGATCGCCGATTAACATGACGTTAACATACTGAAACTAAACGTAAAGAATTAAATTTTAAAATATAAAAAATCTATTGGTTATTTGGACCTAAGTCAAAACTGTCATTAGAAAATGAACTTCTTGTTTATAAAGTCATACTAAAACCAATCTGGACATACGGCATCCAGCTGTGGGGAACTGCTAGCAACTCAAACATTGAAATACTGCAGAGTATCAGTCCAAAACTTTACGTTCCATTGTCACTGCACCATGGTATGTCATTCATCATGACCTAAACATTTAAACTGTGAAAGAAGAAATCTCTAAGTTCAGCAAAAAATATCTGCACCGATTAAACCAACATCCGAATCATCATGCATTAAATTTGCTGGATAATAGCCTAACAATAAGAAGACTTAAAAGGACCAACGCTCTTGAACTTCTATTCATTTTTACTACAGCTATTTGAAACATTGTTATTTTTCTTTTGGAGTGTTGTCATGGGATACCATCTCCACTCATGTCATATTCTTTTATAATATTTACTTACGGGCTATTCCATATGAAATCGATCAGTAAAAAACCTCGCATTTTTTATATTCTAATTTTTTCCCTACTTATACAAGGTGCTGTGGGGAGTGCATTTTCAAAAATATACTATCGAAAGTCAAACGGTTTTCGTATTATTGAGCGGCAAATTTAGCGTATTTTATAAAAACAAGCCTCTTTCAGTGCTCAGAACTCTGGAACCATTTACTGCAGAACATTGAACGAGAGCTCATTTTGAAGCTGATATTTGGTAGGTTATGCTAAGAAGTAATCCTTATTTTTATAGTACTGTAATGTAAAAAATATTGAGAAAAAACTTTGCATTATTAAGAGGGATTCGGCATTGTTTGCTTAGTGGTTCGGCAATAAGTTTCGAGGGTATTAAATAGATTATTTTCACACGCCTAGACTTGAACGGTGCAGTACCGCACGCACTAGCCGAGAGCTGAAGATAAGCGAGCATTGGGCGTCATTTTACTCCTGTGTTTATGAAAACCTGTGATAAAGCTAGCACAGCCATGACTGCTAGACGACACGTCACGTGTTTGTCTCCTGGCCTTGCTTGTCTCGGCTAAGCTCCCGTCTCACAGTCAGCTGGTTAGTTCACGCGCGTACTATTTATTTTCTTTATTTGATATTTTCAATACTTTCTTATGAACATATCATCAGTAAAAAATATGTGTTTATTTGTACTTTCAATGCTGAATCTAACTATATATTTTTAAAATATTTTTTTCGTGGGCAAAGGCGTCTTAATGAGGAAAAATCTAAATTTCTCCATTTCCGTAAAAAGTAAGAAAATCTGTTTATATGTCAATATAAACTTTAATTTCTCAGCATCAAAATAAACCATGATTTTGATCATTGGGTGAAAGGGTTTCGGAGCTACAACAGTTTAAAGTTGCCAATTTTATGAAAATACGATAAATTTAAATATTTTTAATTTAAACACTATGAAGTTCTGATGCCTCGAACTTTGCACAAAGCATTGTATCACAGTTCTCTACGTACAAAAAAAGTTTCATTGTATTTAGAAATTGTAAGATCAATTTTCTCTATATTTCGGTCGATTTGAGATGGAATAGCTCTTATTGTCTACTGTAGACAGATTGTAAATGTGGCAGGTGTTAAAAAAAAAAGGAAAATTCCCAGAGAGCTGAGCGGAATCAAACCCGGGACCTTCAGATCTATAAGCCAGCATGCTGACGACCAACCACAAAAACAGTCAATTGCTTAATCTGTTGATATTTTTTTTTCATTAACGGTTTCCATTATATGTTATTGACTTAATATTTCAGGAATAGAAGCTTTCATTTGTTTGGAACGCGCGTCGCTTGGCAACTGTTGCCTTCGGCTGCAGGACTGGTTTTGTTTGTAATGAGCAATCAAGTAACAAATTCGTTCAGCGTCTAATGCTCTGGAGTGCAATCGGTTTTACGATCCACCGTCAACAAGTGTAACGGCGCGAAATATCCAATACTGGAACGCAGCAAAAACGCGTCAGGTATAGCCTTCACAACTTCATAACTTGTCCACACGGTTTTTCCAATAAACCGCCGTTCCGGCAAGGACTGTGGAGTTCAGTTAATCAAGGGAAGCAGAATGCAGGCAATCTCGCAGAAAGCTGTCTAGAACAGGTTAACATTATGGGATGCCACGAGGTGCTGAGGGAATTATTCATGAGTGTCACGTTTATAAGTACTGAGCGAGGTGCAGGAGCGATACCAACGCAAATTATTATCAGCAATGCAAACACGATTTGTACTGTTCACAGTTTCAATTCGTTCCGGATAGGGGTTGCGATATCTCTCCATCACTTTATTTGCTACAATTAACTATGAATTTTACGACTTGCTACTTGTTCAAGAGTATACAACGCCACAGCTCATGGCTTCAATGTTACGTGGAAGTCAGGTCGTGAGTTGGAATTAATTTTAGGGCATGGGTATTTGTTTCCAATGTAATGTTTGTCCTCCTATTGCCCTCGTGTTATGGAGAGTCTTAATTGTGTATTCATCTAGGGCAGGCACGTCAATTGATGCTCACAGGCCAAGCGCGCGCTTTAGAGCCCAGGAGAGCCTGAGCGCTTTATAGCGGAAAGGAAAGAGACAGACGAAAGAGGTGGTATATGCCGCTTGGTCGAGCTATATTCAGGAATGACCAGCATTGATTCAATAGATAAAGGGAAGAGAACTTATTAAAACTGCATCCATGTTAATTTTTTAGATTTGTCTGAGAAGTATAAGTGCATTATAAGAATGTAAGTTTTAATTTTAATGCTCATTTTTCACAAGTTTGTTTTTTTTTTATGCAAAAGAAATATTTTCTCAACTTTTCGTATAGAAAAGTGAAATTTTCAGATAGAGGCCTATTTATTTAGTAGCCTTACAGAATGTTTTCGTAAATCCAATATACCGTATATACGTATTACTGAAGATAGTGTATTGAAAATTTTGAAAATATTCGCATGGAAACTGTTTGTAAGGAAATGAATTAACAAAGCAATTACTGTTACATCATAAGCAAAAGATACGTGCCCATGTGTTGTAAAAATGTCAGCTCTATAGCTTCAGCGCAGCAGATTTCGAGAAAATAATTTAATATTCTGATGATAGGAAGTTGCTCACAAATATCACCTTAAGAGCATAATGCGATAAGAGTTTTGTTATGTAATATTAGTTACACTTAAAACAGATACAGTACCTAGGTAACTTTGCTTTGTACTGTAATATTGTTTTGATTAGTTTATTGATTACTTTTGTAAGGCTAAAGATACCATCAATATAAATTCCAACTTATGTCATACTCAATCTCTTTCTTTGGAATATCACTTTCTTTATGAATGATGTGTTTCATCCACTTAATACAGTATAATGTTATACTACTGTAGAATTTAAGTGAATATTCCTTCCTAACTCTCTATTATGTTATTAAGATTTAAAACACAAGTGCAATATTAAGAAATCAGTGTTAGTACTTTTGTTTTACAGACAATATAGAAAATATCAAACAGAAAGAAGTGATATAAAAATAACGACATAAAATGTCACGTTCCGTTTGAAGTTTGTGCACCACTGTTTTCTTAATCCAACAGGTTGCTTATTCATATGCACAACCCTTCCTCTTTCCATACTTAGCGCTTGCTGCCCGCACACGACGTCAAGGTCAGAAAAATGCGCTTGCTTTGACATCACTGATCTAGGGTGAGCGAGGGGGGGGGGAAAACGTGCTTAAGGGAAGCCAACAAAATGGCATGACATGTACGCATGCACGCATACATACATACATACATACATAGGCCTACATACATACATAGAGTGGAATGGGGGAAAGATGTCTGACTTTTTCTTTGATTGAAAATTTAAAATACTGTTCATTTAGTTTTGAATTTCATATTGAAATATCAAAGTCTGGAAGGTATTTTGAAACAAAATTTTAGTACAAAACAGAAGATATTAATTACCTTGTTTATAGATACAGGTTTTCTTCTTGCCTGCACTGTAGGCATCTTTCCCCGATAGTCGGGTAAGATGGCAAATGCAATTAACACATTTACTGATATATGTATTTTACATGAACTTGGTTTGATACATGTATATAACAAAATTGACTTAATCTAAAGCTCATGGACACTTTCTCACTCGTTTATCACTACTTAGCAACACAGTCATTGCACATATTTTATTGCGTGTGCAAGACTCGTGAAATCACTTCTTGAACACAATGAATTCAATCCAGTACAATTTTTGTCATCATTATTTTTAGGCGGCGTTTAACGGTACGGTAAGAAATTCCGTATGCTTGCGATGTTCTAAAACAGTTCATACCCTCTGTTATAACATGTTCATCGCAAGTTGAAGACTGTCCTCAATCTACTGACCTCTATCAGAGGATCTTACGTAATATTTACACATTCCCTGCAATAAAACAAAAAATAAAACTCTTGCAACAAGTTGCCATCTTAACCCGAAAAAAGTGACCATCTTCCCCAAGTATCGGGGTAAGATGCCTAGTGTTGTGACGCAACCTAAGGTGGTGTAATAAGGTCGTTGAAGTTAGAAGTTCACGTTAATTTGCAATTTCCTGTTAGATTGTAGCCTATTTGTTTGTTTTCTTTTGCGCTTTAAGACATTTTTAAAGTGTTTTGTATTCTGTATGCAATGTTATAATTTAATTTCCTGAATGAAGATAAGATCTTGTGTGTGTGTGTGTTCCTATTTTCTTACGTTAGTGTGATTTATTTTTTGAGTTCTTGTGTTTGTGTTTTGTTTCTTTATTTATTGTGTTTATGTTTTTTTTTCTTTTTATGATAGTGTCTATTATGTTGGGGATTTATTCGTTCTCTTATGCTGTGTATTTGTTGGTGAGAATTTCTTCGTTTTAGTTTTGTTGGTTCTTTGGTATGTTCGTTAGTCTGTGTACCTTGGCTCGGAATGCGGCAAATTTGAGTTGTGTTTGGTAGGCCTAATTGAATGTGTTGTGTATGTGTGTGACTTGTAGTTTCTATAAATTTTCAATGCATGTTTGTTATATACGTCTGTTGTTGTAGTGTCAAAGAAATTTGTGGATTATAATACTTTAACTACTTCCCTGATTAATAACCCGAGTTAACTCGGGTTGCTAACTTGTGTCAAAATTTATTAACCTGAGTTAACTTGTTTGAGTCCTATTTTCGCTGCTAAGGATTATATCCCGAATATATACGTTCCCATTCTTTCATTAACCTTTGTGCGAGATCGTGCGTATTTGCTTGTTTTCCGCACAAAACCAATCCGCGGAAAGTGTGAAATTCCACATTCAGTATTCCCAACGTAACACACATAACAATTTCCCTCTTCTTACATTCATTTCGCGACATTCATTTTACTGCTTTAGGCTTTTAACATATTATTTTTAGAGATGTTTAACATAGTAATAATTATAAATTGGAAACTTACCACTGCAATTTCACCTAAATTGCACTCTTAATTATTGTTTTTAAATATTTGCAAAAATTAAGTAAATTCTACAACTCCACTAAAGTTACTGCATTCGATTAAGGAAGCCGTGAAAAAATCAACAAGATTCCAGATGCCGATGTTATTACTGCAATATGTTATATAAATAATATTGTTAAAATATTAAAATGAAAAATAAATCATTACATAACCTTACCGTTTGTTTTAAGTTCGCATTTATAGACTGGGGGAAAAAAGACAGACGTATATCACGGCCTGCTGGAGTATAATAAACACAGAAAACATTTTAAAGCAACAATGTTGAAGATAGATATTTTTGTTTTGCAAATTTGCCGTCATTGAACAGAAACCAAGATGGAGATTTCATTGCAACTAATTAGAAATTCGTCTTTCAGGTATGTAATAAAAGATCTTCGCACAAAATAATGTACGATACACGAGCGGTATGTTTTCCTTCAATTCTCGGAAATTAAAAAAGCTCAACTACGTTTCGCTTTTTCAAACTTTTCCTCGAACATGAAAACTTCAACATACCGCTCTGTAACGGATATTACTATTTCCTCACTAGATGGCTACAGAAGTTAGTGATATTGCTATATCTGGTGGTGTTTTTTGTACTTCTTCCTTGCGAGTGGAATTCTATGCTCATATAGCATTCACACACAGTAGTGAGTAGATGCTAGTTAGTTCTGGCGGTTTCTGTTTGTGTTTAGTGTTTTTTGTGCTGTTTTGTGTAAAGATGGATCAAGTTAGTGATTCCGAAACTTTTGATCAGGAATATATTCCTGTAGAAGATTAGGAAATGAAACATCGGTATCAGAAGACGAAGTTGTAGACCAACAAACAAATTCAGATCAATTGATGTCGCGTCTTTTCGACAATGGTTTTATTAGAAGACATCTGGCACCATTTCTTCTGCACCTCCGAGGTCCCCATTCCCTGAAATTTTAATATTGTTTCTGATAACGATAATTCTCAATTTTTAAAATTATTCTTTAATAATGACCTCATCAACATTATATTCGAGGATACGATTAGGTATGCTAATAAGTGCTCACAGAATGCTGAAAATAATTCGTGGCGGCTACTACAGACTCTGAAATACGTGTACTTTTGAGCATAGTGATACTGCAGAACATTATTCACAAACCTGAAGAACAGATGTACTGGTACAAATATTCAATGACTGCTACACCATTCTTCCCAAAACGCTCTCATATAGGAGAGCAGATACTACTGTCCGGAATGCAATGTGCCACTGTGCGTAATACCCTGCTTTCGAGTCTATCACACGACAAGCGACATTTAACGCCTTGATAACAGCACTGGTGTTGTACCTCATAAATTAATCCATAAAAAGAACATAAGTTGGTAAATAGTTCAGGAGAAAATCAAAGTGGGACAACTATCAGAGCTGCAATCAAGGTGCACGAGATAACTCGGGATAATAATTCAGATATGAATGTATGTCGATTTCATAGTGATTTTTTAGGTATGTAAGAAAATTAGTGATGTACAGTGATTCTGTAATATTAAATGACCTCTTTACGAAAATAAAAAAAATATGACACTTTTTTTCACAAAACTGGTAAAATATATAGTAAGGGAAGAGGTTAAGCGATAGAATTGTAGTGTGAACAATGCATTTCTTGGTTTTTATGGCATCGTTGATAGAAAGTGATGTATGAACTTCCTGGCTTCACTTGTGATATTTCGCATGGCTCCACGTAACTGTTTGGTAATTTATTATCATACGTAATATCACGAGGGCTTTTGAGGTTACCGATAAATTTATGCACAATACTAGTAGCGAGTAAATTTATGTAGGGAAACTCGAGAACTGAACCGTTAGCCCATTTATTAGAATTATTTGCGACTAAAATGAAAAAGTATAACCATAAAATACACTAATAAAATATAAATACTAATTATTTAGCGAGGTGCAGTTGAGAGCTTGAGTACTGCATCTAGATACATTGTTGTGATACGTGACCTACCTTGTTAGTTTTATTTTCTGAAACAAAATATAAGTCTATAATAAACAGGCTACCATCTCTGTGGTGTAGGGGTCAGCATGCTGGTCTCTTACGCAGAGGACCTGGGTTCGATTCCTGGTTGGGTAGAATTTTCAGGGTTTTCCCTCAACTGGAAGACAAATCTCAGGAAATTCGGGCCACAACATCCCTGAATATCACAGGCCTTATTCATCACCAAGTCCACACATGAGGAGTAAAGGTTAGCGTGTCTGGCCGCGAAACCAGGTGGCCCGGGTTGGATTCCCGGTCGGGGCAAGTTACCTGGTTGAGGTTTTTTCCGGGGTTTTTCTTCAAACCAATATGAGCAAATGCTGGATAACTTTCGGTGCTGGACCCCAGACTCATTTCACCGGCATTATCACCTTCATCTCATTCAGACGCTAAATAACCCAAGATGTTGATAAAGCGTCGTAAAATAACCTACTAAAATAAAATAAAAAAAAATCACCAAAATCATATTCATAACAAATCAGTAAACATCTACAGACTCCATCTAGTTCACAACAATAGAACCAGTCTCAACAATAGTACACAGGCCTTCGGATTTCAACCAAAGATTAACTCGCAATATGACCAGAGATGTTAAAGCGAGTATAAATAAATAAGTAAATAAATAAATAAATAAATAAGTAAATAAATAAATAAATAAATAAATAAATAAACAAGTAAATAAGTAAGTAAGTAAATAAAAAAATAATAAATAAATAAATAAATAAATAAATAAATAAATAAATAAATAAATAAATAAATAAATAAATAAATAAATAAATAAATAAATAAATAAATAAATAAATAAATCTTACGCCTTCATATGGTAGGCGCTCATTTACCGGAATAAAAATTGTTCGTTGCGTTATGATTTTGATTACAGTATCGCTCACTTGGCATTTCCGAAAAAATCATCAAATAGTGTTGCAATCTACCGCTAGAGCTCATTATTTCATTGTAGTGTTCTGAACCTGAAAATAAAGTGAATAGCTCTGTAACTTAAACTATGAAGGACATACCTGGTTAACTTAGTATTTTACCCAATCTCATCCCATATGTTCTTCCTTCATGTTGCTGTACATTGCTATAATTCTAATTTCATGAATTATAAAGCTCTTCCTACTGTTGGAGCTAATAAAATAAGCTTCACGTCATCCATTTCATTATACCTTCAATATTACCCGATTGGAGGCCTTGCAATCGATATATTTGCCAGGACATTCTCTATTTCGATCCTGGACAATACGGAAATCCGTTTAGACTTTTCTTGTCAGAATTCTGATCGGAATCCTGTCATACGGACAGAGGCGATACGGCCAAGTGGACGATGTTCCGTTTAAAATAATGCAAATAATAAAAATCCGAACGCGCCGTACGAATCCGTTCCGGTAAGTGAGCTATATATCAAAGTGGATTTGGGGGTGAGAGGATGAAACATAAAATGAAAGTAACACTGATTTTAAACTACAACTCAATATCTAAACTGGCATGTTTTTTGTTTAAATTTTTTAGTTGGTTATTTAACGACGCTGTATCAACTACGAGGTTATTTAGTGTCGATGAGATTGGTGATAGCGAGATGGTATTTGGCGAGATGAGGCCGATGATTCGCCATTGATTACCTGGCATTTACCTTATTGTTGGGGAAAACCTGGGAAAAAACCCAACCACGTAATCAGCCCAAACGGGGATCGAACCCGCGCCCGAGCGCAACTTCAGACTGGCAGGGAAGCGTCTTAACCGACTGAGCCACGCCAGTGGCTTTGTTTATATTAAATTTAATTGAAATAAATCATTATTTAGAGTGGGAAGTTTTGAAATGAAAGCTCGGAATATTAAAATGTGTATTGTTATTTAAGAATAATGTAAGTTTTGAAGAAATGTTTACAGTTTAGTATTGCATTATACAGAAGACTATAATACACAGGATGTAAGCGATACAAACTGCCAAACATATTGTGTAGTAGAGCTTACTTATCATAATAATAAACATCTCCGTCAAGTTAGGTTTTTCTGTAACTGTCAAGGTTTTCCCAGGAAAAAAAAGTGTTTTGTGAGTCTAACTTTTTTGAAAATGAGAATAGATAGTCATTATTTACTTTGCTCAATACGTACGCTCAAACAGTCGTTTGTTATTCTGTTGTGTATTGGTATATGAAGGGTTTCCGAGAAAAACGATGGATGTCACAATTCTGTTAACGTTGATGTCATTATCTAATTCAATGGATCACTACGAAATTTTGTGTTCTTCTTATGAAAATTGATAAAAAGGAGAATTACCACCACGAATACAGTGATCCTTTCCATTATTTTCTAAGAAAAAACAGTACATCTTGCAGATAGATAGATAGATAGATAGATAGATAGATAGATAGATAGATAGATAGGATAGATTAGATTAGATTAGATTAGATTAGATTAGATTAGATTTAGATAGATAGACAGACAGACAGACAGACAGACAGACAGACAGACAGACAGATAGATAGATAGATAGATCAGATAGATAGATAGATAGATTAGATAGATAGATAGATTAGATAGATGGATAGATTAGATAGATTAGATAGATTAGATAGATAGATTAGATAGATAGATAGATTAGATAGATAGATTAGATTAGATAGATTAGATAGATTAGATAGATTAGATAGATGGATAGATAGATAGATGGATAGATAGATAGATGGATAGATAGATAGATGGATGGATAGATAGATGGATGGATCGATAGATGGATGGATAGATAGATAGATAGATAGATAGATGGATGGATAGATAGATAGATAGATAGATAGATAGATAGATAGATAGATAGATAGATAGATAGATAGATAGATAGATAGATAGATAGATAGATAGATAGATAGATAGATAGATAGATAGAGGGATGGATGGATGGATCGATAGATAGATAGATAGATAGATAGATAGATAGATAGATAGATAGATAGATAGATAGATAGATAGATAGATAGATAGATAGATAGATAGATAGATAGATAGATAGATAGATAGATAGATAGATAGATAGATAGATAGATAGATAGATAGATAGATAGATAGATAGAGGGATGGATGGATAGATCGATAGATAGATAGATAGATAGATAGATAGATAGATAGATAGATAGATAGATAGATAGATAGATAAAACTTTTTTGTCGAAGGCATAATATATGCATAGACATGGTCAAATATATACAATTACAATTTAATTTAAAATAAGTGAAATATAAAAAAAAAAAATCATTATTCATTTCGAGGGCCCATGCGTGCATCCTCAAGATTGTAGGGACACAATTTTATTAATTTCGTTTTTATATAATTCCTAAATTTGAGAGAATTTTTTGTATACTTGATGTTATCAGGCAAACTATTGTAGATTTTGATACCAAAGACCATATAGGTTCTACTAGTGTTTATAAGATGGTGTGCTGGAATAGTTAAACTATTTTTGTTACGAGTATCGTAGGTATGGAAGTCACAATTTTGGTGAAAATCAGATAGATTTTTATAAATTAGTTGTAAAACATTAAAAATATATAAACCATAAACAGTAAGAATATTATATTGTAAAAAATGTTCCCTACAAGAGGTCCTACTGTCAACGCCCGCTATGCATCTGACAATAAGCTTTTGAGCAATAAATATATCATTCAGCATGGTTCCAGATCCCCAAAAACAAATACCATATGAAAGCCTTGACTCGACGTGTGCGAAATAATAAGACATTAATGCATCGTGATTTATTATCGTTCTGAAAATTCTGATTTGATAACAAATGCTATTGAGTTTAGAAATTAAATTTGTGCAATGGGGTCTCCAAGACAAACAATCATACTCAATTAGATCATTATCTAATCCTTAACAGAAATGTTGACATTCATCGTTTTCCCCAAATACCTTTCATTATATCGGACGGAAGACGTTGGCAATGGTATTCACACTCAGTCGAAATGTCAACAGATAATGAAACTACTATCAATCTTAAAAACATGGTATTTTAAAAATTAAAAAAAAAATATAATAAGTAATTAAATTTCACTAGAAAGTTTGTTCAGTAGACCAATATGTACTGTCTATATAATTCTGGCAGTATATATATATCACTTGCACCCTTTATACTGCGTTCAATTACCTTAACTCGCTGATGTGTGCAATGAGGCAGTAGAGCAAGTGGACAGCTTCAAATACTTGGGGTGTACTATAAGCAGTAACATGAGATGCTGCCAGGAAGTCAAAAGGAGGATAGCAATGGCAAAGGAAGCTTTTAACAGAAAAGGAGCATCTTCTGCGGACCTCTGAAAAAAGAACTAAGGAAGAGAGTAGTGAAGTGCTTTGTGTGGAGTGTGGCATTGTATGGGGCAGAAACATGGACATTACGACAGCGAGAAGAGAAACGACTGGAAGCATTTGAAATGTGAACATGGAGGAGACTGGAGCGTATGAAATGGACAGACAGAATAAGAAATGAAGCAATTCATTTATTTCAATCGGTAATTATGTATGGAATTATAGGATGGGGTAGCTCATTTAAATCCAATATTAATTCACTTTATTTATTACAGAAGAAAATAATTAAAATATGTCTTCATAAACCTATTGATTTTCCATCTCAAAATTTGTTTTTAGACTTTAATATACTTAAGGTAAGACAAATTTATTATATTGTATTAATAAAATTCATACATAAAAATCGAAATAATTTTGAATTGTATTCTCATAGTTATGAAACAAAAGGTATGAATTCTTTAAGATTGTTTGAACCAAAATGCAACACTGTTACAGTATTTAATCATAGTAGTAATTTAGGCCCAAGAATATATAACAAATTTATATTTAAATATCCTAATCTTGTCAATTCTAATAGTTCTAGTATTAAATTTAAAAAGTTTTGTATGGATTTTATAAAAATTGAAAAATTGTAAATTTAAATTTATATACTATAATTGCATAGTATACATAAGACAAATTGTATTGTATAATTATTAATTTCAATTCAGGAATTCGCTCCTGAGCACGAGTTCTACTCTTTTAGGGGCGAGCTAAAGTTTTTCTGTATATATTATATTTTATGTTACAATTATTAGCAAAATAAATAAATAAATAAATAAATAAATAAATAAATAAATAAATAAATAAATAAATAAATAAATAAATAAATTAAGCTAAGCTAAGCTAAGCTAAGCTAAGCTAAAACCAAAACCAAAACCAAAACCAAACCAAGCAAGTAAATAAATAAATAAATGAGTGAATAAATAAATAAATGAGTGAATAAATAAATAAATGAATGAATGAATGAATAAATAAATAAATAAATAAATAAATAAATAAATAAATAAATAAATAAATAAATAAATAAATAAATAAATAAATAAATAAATAAATAAATAAATAAATAAATAAATAAATAAATAAATCAATCAATCAATCAATCTGCACTAAAAAGAGTGGGTGAAGAAAGGATAATGCAGAAACTGATCAGGAAGAGAAAATGAAATTGGTTGGGTCACTGGCTTAGTAGAACCTGCCTATTGAAGGATGCACTGGATGAAATGGTAAACGGGAGAAAAGTTCGAGGTATAAGAAGATATCAGATGATAGACAATATTAAATAATATGGATCGTATGAGTTGACAATGAGGAAGGCGGGAAAGTGAGAACATTGCAGAATGCTGGGTTTGAAGCCCTTAGGTGGAAAATTATGAATGAATAAATGTATGAATTGTGAAAAATCCTTTCACAATTTACAATGAAATTGGTTGTTCAGAAACAAGAATAAATTCTCACGTTATTCATTGTTTTCTTTGAGTTTTATTGTAATTTCTTCAAATTTAATACCTATGAGGTCAATGTAAACACAATCTGATGACTTTATTAAATCGAATAAAGCTACGAAAGATAAAGGATTCTTTTAAAATGAAATACAAAACACTTTATATCTGTTCATACTTGAGGGCGTCACGGAGAGGAGAATATAAACACAGTCTGCTGACTAACTGTTCTACGTCACACGTCGTGGTAGGAGCGACACTCCGGCACCTGCTCCGACCACGTGCCGTCCACACGACACTGGGGCCAGCGCGCCTCCATCTTGACCACGTAGCCTGCCGCACACGTCACTTTCAGGTGGTCTCCGGGCTCGTACGAGAACTTGACCGGAGCGATGCGTCCGTTCTCCGGGTCCCCGGGGTACGGGCACCTGGCTTTGCCTGCACACACACGAATCAAATGTCCTTTGTTAATAAAATCCGTATTTATTTTAATTGACTATTTCGTTTATATGACGTCATTCCATTTTCGACCAATGAAGTGTAATGAAATTTTGAATTCCAACCAATCACAGTCAGACTTTGCGATAATTTTTGCAGCTAGATTTATCGCTATCAATTTATCGCATGGTCGTTCTTTTGTTTAGTCGTTGTCGCCAACTGTTTCCCCGTGAATTGATGATCATGAATACATTAAGGTACAACTACACGGTTAAACTTTTCTTTCAACTTTAAAGCAATGAATGCAAGATTAATATTTAATATTAATTAATATATTTACGCAGTGAAGACGACGTTCAAAACAACGCACAATATAGACACAAAATCTTCATGCATCTTAATTTAACGTACGTTTATACACAGATTACATGCATACGCGATTGGAATATTGAACTGTGTAGATGCAGCTTTAGTTCCGTTACATACTACAGCGAGAATGCATTTGTCGAGCTATAAAAAATGCTTTCCTGTAGCACGTAGTAACGGCCGAAATAAGGCACAGCTGACACTGGTCCTGCTCACACAGCTAACCTTACCTATTGTAGCCTATAAAATACATCATCTTCTAATTTCATGTCCATTGTAGGCTATTTGAAAAAAAAAACTTACATTCCTTCATTCAGATTAGATAAATGCGTTTTCAACAATTCTTCATTTAATTAATGTATTAATTAGGTTACTATAATTATATTATAAAATTTTAAATTAAATCATGATTTCAGCAGATAATGAAAATGTATTTATGTTATAATAATAAGAGAAAAGTGCAGTACATGTAATTAACATTGTTAAATCTGTATTTCGCTTTTCGCAATTGGCATTACTGAATAATAACATCGAATTTCTTTATTGCAGTAATCGATATTCATCTATTTCAACTTCACAATGCATGAGTAGGTGAAATATTCGTAAGTATACAATTATTAACATTTTGTGATCGAATTTTAGGGATATATTATTTACATTTTTATTTTATTCACGAAATAGTCTTAATAAATGTCACTCGAGGTCTAAGATTTCCCAGATAAATTCACGAGCGAACAGACCTCTCGTGACATTACTACAGATAAATGAGTTCTATTCAGTCAATACTTAACATAAAACACAATAAAACATGTTATAACAACATTTAAACAGATTTAAAAACAAACGTTTTCGCCAATTTTGATTGGCATCTTCAGGTCGTGTAGGTCGAATAGAATATGTTATGCTAAGTGAACACTTGGTATATAACCTTAAAAACAAAAGTTAAAACTGTAATAGCACTTAAAAACAGAGACTAGAACATAGCAAAAAGCCACCACGATGTGTGTGGAAGGACTATGTTGAAAGGGACGTGTGTGACCCAAGGGAACGGCAAAACTCTTCTGTCATTGCAGGTGCAGTTTTCAAGATAGATTTGATGATGCTACAAACAGGTCGGTCGTGTGGCCGATTATGGAAAGCAGGAAAAATCCTGTAAATTGTAAGGACAGAATGAAAGAGTATCTACAAGCATTTAAGTATTATTTAAATCTTTTAAAACAATACTTACAAAAAATGGAAGAACGTCTTGAATCCATGAGGGCGGCGACACGACTGAGCTTTACATTAAGTGGTAGCGTATGACGAAAATTGTGTCCCTGGCAAGACAACTGGCGTAAACCAGAAGTGACTTTGGTTAAGGAAGTATTTCTGTGTCAAACTTGAACAATTTCTTCCCTTATTATTATTATTATTATTATTATTATTATTATTATTATTATTATTATTATTATTATTAAATAAGTAAATAGGTAAATAATAAGTGTAGATAAATCTATACTAATAATAAATCTGTAACCAAAATGTTTCTGGTAATTTTCGATTTTCCAAAAATAATTGGTGTTAACATGTATAATTAACCATCCTGAAACCGAAAATCGCTTTTTTTAAATTTTTGTTTGTATATCTGTCTGTCTGTCTGGATGTTTGTTACCTTTTCACGCGATAATGGCTGAACCGATTTATATGAAAATTAGAATATAAATTAAGTTCGTTGTAACTTAGATTTTAGGCTATATGGTATTCAAAATACTTCATTTAAAAGAGGGTTATAAGGGGGGCCTGAATTAAATAAATCGAAATATCTCGCTTATTATTGATTTTCGTGAAAAATATTACATAACGAAAGTTTCTTTAAAACTAATTTCTGATAAGTTTTATTCTATACAAAATTTTGATAGGACTGATATTTAATGAGATAAATGAGTTTTAAAATTACAATAACGCCATCTAAGGCACTGTACTGAAATAAAAACAAATAACTTCGTCTATAAGGGGCCTTGGACAACAACAATCAAAAGCTATTAAACATAGCCTAAGAGAATGTTTCTGTGTTTGTATGAAGTAATGTCGGAAGCTAATTAATTGTTTAATTATTATTTCACCATTGGAAAGTGTACTTTCTTTAGATGGACATAATTCTACAATGTTATTACAGTAACTTCTGAAACATATAGCAAGTAATATAAAGTATACACATTAAAACTAAATGATATGTCAATCTTCATTAAACTATGGTTGCATGTAATAACAATTAAGAAACATGTTAAAGGAATTGTCATTGCACAAAATGATTGCTCTCTGGACCAAAATGAAAGCATTTTAATTATTTAAATACAATTTAAATTAAGTAACATATTAAACGATTTATCCTTCTATCAAACACGAATGTTCCCTGGATAAAACGTCCTATTTTAATTATGTAGTTACTTTATATTTGAAGAGTCCTCTGCAAGAATGATGGATGTCACTTTCTTGTCGAAAATGAACCAAGACTGTCAATGCATAGCTTAAGGCATATAGAATGTACATAGAGAATTATATGGCATTAACACTGATAGTCATTGTCCAGTAATTATCGGAAAAACACAGTTAAGCTTTGAGCGCTAAGCATTTCAAACTTTCAATTGCTTCTCCTGCAAAATGTATTCCAAATGACATCTATCATTCTTGCAGTGGACTCTTCATTTATTTCTAACAGGTGCAGCGGAGCGCACGGGTACGGCTAGTATAAGTAATAAATGGAGATAATATAATTGTAGATAATAAGTGTATATAAATGTAGATAGTTTAAAATAAGAGTAAATAAATGTAAGTAGTAAGTGTAGATAAATGTAGATAATATAACTGTAAATGAATGGGTTATTTATGAAAGGGCCGAAGTCATTAATTTGTGAAAATGAGTTTGTAATGTAATAATTGTTATTTTGGTGTAGATACATCGATTTAGATGTGAAGAGGACTAAGTTTCAAACTCTATAATGCATAGTAGAATTTATGATACAATTTTTATTTCAGCCTTAACTTCAAAATTTCGGCCTGTAAGCAGTTTTTCTTAAATTGCTAACAATTTAGTATTCGAAACTTAGGCCCTTTCATAAATAATCCATTCAAATAATAAGTGTAGGTAAATACAGGGACATCATTTTATTTTTACTAACATTTTTAATATTAACTTGCCTATACCTCTGGATCAACGCCGTTTGCTACCCCCTTCCACGACTGGAGTTCGATGATACTGGCATGATATACAAACAAATCACTTTACTAGGCATAGGGGTGAAGAAAAGTAGTTCATTTACGTAAACTAGGAAATATTGCGCTTTTGAGTTTAATCATTTTCATTAGGTTTTTGTTTAATTAAAATACAGTACAGTATTAACAATGAGTGTTTTTACTCACGAACGTCCATGTGGACGTATTCATTATGCAGTGTATGTTATACTGTCTACAGCACATTAGCATACAATACAGAGAATGAAGTTAAATTGAAAAATAATCATAATATGGATATTTAAATACATTTTTTTTAAATGGTGGCCGTTCATTTCGACACAGGCTGAGTTATAATGTGCATATTATCGCACTATAGACTACTGTACTTAATTCCAATTACCAGTTTCGTTCTTCGTACTAGTAACTCATGTTGAAATAATTCTGTACCTACTCTATAAAGGAGTACCTTACGTACTGTAAATTTAATCTCCACTTCTGCTCGATCCGAAAAGATAAAATTACTCAGACATGCTATCTACTGTCCGTCCAAGTGGTTATGTCGTAGGGTTATAGAAAGGAGGGAAATCACGTGACAGTTAATTACTTAACGAAGCCCTTTTATTTAAGTTATTTTAAACAGTTGTATAATATTACGTAGACGTCCAATTCCTAACAGAAATTAATGTTCCCAGAAAAGAGGTAAGGCAGCCCAGCCACTAGCTGGCGAATAAAAGCTGGTGGGGGGAACCGGGATACGATGTAGGCAAATGGACGACAGTACCTGTGCAAAAATTATTCAATACTGAAAGCTCTTTCGTCACTGGAAAACGTGAATATATTTTTGGAACGTACTGTTTACTATGACCGTAAGGCTACTATGACTGTATATGCGGTCTTGGATCTGTGCGGAGGACGGTTGAACTTCGTCATCATACGACGAAAGAGTAATGGAACGGAGACTATCTGCATGGAAATATCATATGTACTTCAGTACATTAAAATAATATATATGATATGCGTAAATCACTTCGTGATTTAAGACGGCGTTTATTCCGTCGGATCCCAGCCAACTAGTCACTCATAACGAGTGCACCTCAGCACATGTGTGGACTTCAGTCCTACGTTCATAGACAGAGGGCGGCCACTAGAGGGAACCCAAGAGTTGGAACTTAATCTGAGACGATTCTGTCCGACGCCGGGGTGGGTATCCGGTGTGGCTTAGTGGATAAAGCATCAGCACGTAGAGCTAAAAACCCGGATTCAAATCCCGGCGCCGGAGAGAATTTTTCTCCGTTCCATTACTCTTTCATCAAGACATGTTTAAGTTCATATCTCCTTAATCTGACTTCGCAGACCCTAAGTTCCTATCTTAAACTGTTCTATAGAGCATTCCAATTCCTTTTTAATCTCTGCACCCTTTTACTGAATCACCCTGCATAATATTCTCCCAAGGACGATACCCTGCTAGAAAAGTCATATTTATATTAAAGGAGAGTGAAGTGATGAGGTAGTAAAGTGATGTTGACGAATGGGAAGTGAGCATTCTTCTAACCACATAAATATCACGTAGACTTCTCTCTATCTGATAAAACAGCACAAGTTTGAAAGACTACTGGGTGTTCATTTCAAAGTGTGTCATGACGTCACTGTTGTGAGTCAGCGACTTGAAGCGAGTTTCAACTTTTATGTCAGAGAAGTTGCCTATTAATCAAGGCGTTCAATCTGAACTTGAGAACGTGTACGGTATAACTTGAATGTCGTAGCAACAGATGGCGGTCTGTAAAGTCTGTGTGCTACCATAACCTCTTTTGAACAGTGTTTTGCACGGGGAAATCATACGCAGGGTATTTGTTATCATCGATTGCGTACGGCAACATTCCACAACACAAATCAAATGCTCCGTGTCCATGTTGACCGTCGAAGTTAATGTCAACAAATACGTAAGTAATCGTCTTAACCCTCTCCACATATCCCGACAGTAAGAAAAAAAACTCACTTCAGTACGTGTTTTCAAACAGTTCACATTCTTGCCACTATTGGCGTTACCGTACGTATCGGTAAGTAATCTTCAGAATGAACGCCGTACTTGCTAGGCAACTTCTCTCGCATTTAGGTAATACGCCTCTGCGGAAGTGTAGGAAGATTGAATTTTCTAGGCTCATCGGATAGCCACATGACTGACATACAGCGAGCCATGACACACTTTGAACTGAACACCCAGTAGAGTGTTTTCTTTGTTCTTATTATGAACTGGAAATCTGATTCTATTCTAAAGGGAGGATAATGAAGTCTTCAAGAAGTTGTTTACTGCATTCTTAGTACAATTTTTCAACTCTGAACAAATTAATTTCTTTGAATTCTGTCTCTGATAACACACATGTATTAAAATAAACGAGCAAGCCCGGCAGAAAGAAAAAAAAAACGCTTCTTCTTCTAGTCAGTCCTTTTTTGGGAGGAGTCTCTCTGTTCGCCGGCTTCATTTCTCATACTCGTCATTTTTTTCTCGCGTTTGAAACTAAGTCTCAGATCCTCCTGGAATCCCCCCTCCGCATCAATTCATTTGTTCACAAAATGTCAACCGAGGGATAGAGCGAAGGGGAAACGAAAAGCCCCGGCGCGTAATGCTTTTCATTTGTTGGTATATTACTCATTTGTTCTGTGTAATTGTCATGGCGGCGTATTGTTCGCCAATAAAGCTTGTCGATGCTGCCAGATAGCGCTCTGCTACGAGCGACCTCTCTTTATATACAATTCAGACTGCAGCAACTGTATGACCATAAAAATTAATGAATACGTTAATTCTGATTTACTCGAATAATAGGCCGTCGAGCTGGAAAGTTATTTCACACTAAAATGTAATGCGCCATTTTTGACTCCCCCCTCTGCTCGTCACGGTAATGTGTCCTTTCATATGTATGGGGAGAAAAAGTTACCACGAGGCGGTAAAATTTTATAAGCCAAAAAGAGTGATAGCTGCCTAAGGCGATTATCTGTGTGAATGTCAGATTTATTCACAATTAAAGTTCATTCTAGCGAAAATCTGTTTTATAAGTTGGTGGCAGTTGCTCCAGTAATGGCAGTATCACTTTGCCTTTAATATTTACACATATATAGAGGTGCTATTTTATGGCGAATAAATATCTTATGTTGGTATAAAACTTGGTTAATTTCGGTGTTATTTCGCACAGAAAAAACCAAATTCCGTGTCACTTCGCATTTAAAAAATTTGACGTTTTGACTCTTATCTTACAAAATACATTGCTGAATACTCCTACACTTACTTACTGGCTTTTAAGGAACCCGCAGGTTGATTGCCGCCCTCACATAACCCCACCATTGGTCCCTATCCTGAGCAAGATTAATCCAGTCTCTATCATCATATCCCACCTCCCTCAAATACATTTTAATATTATCTTTCCATCTACGTCTCGGCCTCCCCAAAGGTCTTTTTCCCTCCGGCCTCCCAACTAACACTCTGTATAAATTTCTGGATTCGCCCATACGTGCTACATGCCCTGCCCATCTCAAACGTCTGGATTTAATGTTCCTAATTATGTCAGGTGAAGATTACAATGCTTGCAGCTCTGCGTTGTGTAACTTTCTCCATTCTCCTGTAACCTCATCCTTCTTAGCTCCAAATAGTTTCCTAAGAACCTTATTCTCAAACACCCTTAATCTCTGTTCCTCTCTCAAAGTGAGAGTCCAAGTTTCACAGCCATACAGAAGAACCTGTAATATAACTGTTTTATAAATTCTAACTTTCAGATTTTTTGACAGCAGACTAGATGACAAAAGCTTCTCAACCGAATAATAACACGCATTTCCCATATTTATTCTGTGTTTAATTTTCTCCCGAGTGTCGTTTATATTTGTTACTGTTGCTCCAAGATATTTGAATTTTTCCACTTCTTCAAAGGATAAATCTTCAATTTTTATAGTTCCATTTCGTACAATATTCTGGTCACGAGACATAATCATATACTTTGTCTTTTCGGGATTTACTTCCAACCCTATCTCTTTACTTGCTTCAAGTAGAATTTCCGCGTTTTCCCTAATCGTTTGTGGATTTTCTCCTAACATATTCATGTCATCCGCATAGACAAGAAGCTGATGTAATCCGTTCAATTCCTAACCCTCTCTGTTATCCGGAACTTTCTTAATGGCATATTCTAGAGCGAAGTTAAAAACTAAAGGTGCTATGATAATGCATGTCCCTGCTTTAGCCCGCAGTGAATTGGAAAAGCATCAGATAGAAACTGGCCTATATGGACTCTGCTGTAAGTTTCACTAAGACACATTTTAATTAATCGAACTAATTTCTTGGGAATACCAAATTCAATAAGAATATTATATAAACTTCTCTCTTAACCGAGTCATACGCCTTTTTGAAATAGATGTCTGTATCACCAAGTAAATCTTAGGGATCTTTGTATACATTTCAACAATATTTATAGTTTTCTGTCGGAAAAAGAAATTAGTGTAACAGTCTCATATAGGCTACAGTGTGTCCGCAGAAACATCCCGGGGTTATAAACTGCTATAACGTCGCCGTCAGTTGCCGGATTTATGCGAAACTGGCATCATTAGAAAGAGAAACTCAACAATTCTTGTATCTACCTCAAAGACACTCGATGTGTGCCCCACGTGCCACACTGCATACATCAAGGCGATATTCCCACTCATCCCACACACGTTTCAATACATCTACAGGGATGGACTCGATGGCGGCAATGATACGAATTTGGAGCGCTTGCAGATTTTGAGATAATGGGGGTATATACTGGGTGTTCATTTCAAAGTGTGTCATGAGGTCACTGTTGATGAGTCAGCGATTTGAAGCGAGTTTCAGCTTTTATGTCAGAGAAGTTGCCTATTAATGAAGGCGTTCAATCTGAACTTGAGAACGTGTACGGTATAACTTGAACATCGTAGCAACAGATGGCGGTCTGTACGGTCTGTGTGCTACCTTAACCTCTTTCGAACTATGTTTTGCGCGGCCAAGTCGTACGCAGGGTATTGTTATCATCGGTTGCGTACCACAACATTCCACAACACAAATCAAATGCTCCGTGTCTATGTTGACCGTCGAAATTAATGTCAACAAATACGTAAGTGTCCACACCTGTGGAGTAACGCCTAGCGCGTCTGGTGGCCCGGGTTCCATTCCCGGTCGGGGCAAGTTACCTGGTTGAGTTTTTTTCCCAAGTTTTCCCTCAACCCAATATGAGCAAATGCTGGGTAACTTTCGGTGCTGGACCCCAGACTCATTTCACCGTCATTATCACTTTCATCTCATTCAGACGCTAAATAACCTAAACTATTGATAAAGCGTCGTAAAATAACCTAGTTAAAAATACGTAGGTAATCGTCTTAACCCTCTCCCCATAGCTCAACAGTAAGGAAAAAACTCACCTCAGTACATGTTTCGAAACAGTTCACATTCCTGCCACTACCGGCGTTACCGTACGTATCGGTAAGTACTCTTCAGAATGGACGCCGTACTTGCTAGGCAACTTCTCTGGCACATAGGTAATACACCTCTGCGGAAATGTAGGAAGATTGAATTCTCTAGGCTCATCGGCTAGCCACATAACGGCATACAGCGAGCCATGACACACTTTGAACTGAACACCCAGTAGATAATATTCTTTATATGATCCCATAAAAAGAAGTCACAGACGGTCAAGTCAGGGGACCTCGGAGGCCAGCTGCAGAAGACATTATCTTGGTTCCCAGCGCACCCAATCCATCTTCCTGCAAGTTGTTGATTTAGAACATTCGGTACTTCAAGATACCAGTGAGGAGGTGCTTCATCTTGTTGAAAAAGAAATTCGTTGCCTTCTTCTTCCAATTGTGGAAACAGTCACTCAGTAAGCATCTCAAGATAGCTCATACCGGTGACAGAGTTCTCTTGAAAGGAAAATGGGCCATACATTTTCCGTTTCCAAACGGCACAAAACACATTTAGCCTAGGGGAGTCACGTTCAACCTCCAAAATGAAATGTGGATTCTCGCTCCCCAAAATCGTAACATTTCGCTTGTTAATTTTTCCATTGACGTGGAACATTGCCTAGTCACTAAAAATGAATTTGGCTGAAAGGTCTTCATTATCCGTCATTAGTGTCAATAAATTTTCATAGAAAACACGTAGTTTTGCATGGTCATCAGGTTTCAACTTGAAAAATTAACATTCAGATCATTTAACACAATGTGCTTATATCCAACAATGCCTTAATGACAGGCGAAATAGCGGAAACGGCGTTTTTTTTATCTTCTTGTGCTGCCATCTGTTGTTTCGGTCAAGAATTATCAATTACGCATTTCCTGAAATTCTTTGAGCTGTTCTTCCTAATGACACCGGTCTGAATTTCGTAAATCACGTAGTGACAGAATTATAGCAGTTTATAACCCCGGAATGTTTCTGCGGACACATTGTACTTTGTGTGAATAATGGATTGGTACATAAGTTCATAACGTGAATAAATACTTGGTTGCTATGGAGACGTGGACAGCAGATTCATTGAAAGTACAGAAAAAAACCTACGAACTTAGCACCAATGTAACAATATACACTAGGCTATGTATTGCAAGCTATTTCTGACTGAACATTAGTAAATAAATAACTGGAATTACTTTTTACGTAAATTTCGTATAAAATTAGCTAATGAACTTAAACTATTTTAGTACTAACTGATATTTGCAGTAAAATACGTGGCAACATCACTAAATATGAATGAAATTCGTGTGCAAGCCAATTTCACTCGCGCGCCTCGGACTACCCTCACCGGTCATTCTCTCAGTCTGCCACAGCTCCCCAAACAGCATCTTCACTGGTTCCAGCATCTTCTTCCATACTAGGTTTTCCTTCTTCACTCTTCTTTCTTCTAAAAGGATCTGTGAAAACAGTGTTCTCTAGTTTACTTAGGTATGCTCTTATATCATTCACTCCTGTAAGCTCATCAATTCTTCTATTTGTTATTTCTGATTCCTTCTGCCCACGTGATGAATTACTTTTCTTATCAGTCCTCTCTACACTTCTAGGCTTTCTGGTTCGTGATGCACTTCTTCTGTTTACGTGTGATGGAGATGATGGTCTATTTCCACAAGCCTCAATTTCCTTATTTCTGTTTTTGTTGCAGTACCTGAATAAATCCTCAATGTTTTGATTATTTAAGGACTCTACGTTTCCGTTTCTCTTCATTTTATCTTTGACTAAAGTTGCCCTAAATCCTTTACCTCGAGCTCCTTTTAATATTGGAATTAATTTCTTTCGTTTCTCTCTAATTTCTTTTGCAAGGTCATTTTCTATGTAGATATTTGTGCCTTTGAGTTGAAGCGTATTGGCAATGATGTGCTCTTTGATGAAGTAACTGTTCAATTTCATAATAATTGTTTTTTTTCTGTTACCGACTCTATATGCATTATTTATCGCACTTATGTCCAAGTTTAGACTGAAATAATTAGTTAATAATTCTAACACTACGAAGCCAGTATCAATTCCTTTTTCATGATTGCACTCTTCAACACCATAAATTACAATGTTATTAATTCTACTATCATTTTCCCATTTTTTAACTATCGATTTTAACACCACCTGCTCTTGCATAATCTCCTTTAGCTTATTTTCTACTTCACTGTATCTGTTAACTAATGTATCTATATCATTTGCTACTTTGTTTAGTAGGACACTTGCCGTTTGTCTGTCTTCTCTAGTTTCTTTCATGTAGTTTATCCATTCTCTTTGAAACACTTCATCACTGAAGACTCTTCCTTCTGTATCTCCAGGACCAGGGTTTAACTCCACATTTCCAATAATCAGTAGAATTGATAAAACAGCCACGGCCACAAATATGTTGATTCTATCCGACACTATAGCATTTTCACCTTTTGAACATCTGCAACACTGCCCTGCGTTGAAGCACCCGATTCGCGACCTATAAGAATTTAGGTCATCACCCATACCTTCTTCACACGCTAACCTACTTGTACAGGGACATCATTTTATTTTTACTAACATTTTTAATATTAACCTGGCTATATCTTTAGAGAACCGGAAACACCGCTTGCTCCCCCCTCCAAGACTGGAGTTCGATGATACTGGCGTAAAACACAAATCATTCTACTAGGTATAGGAAGGAAGAAAAGTAGTTCATCCATTTACGTAAACTAGGAAGTATCGCGATTTTAATTTTGATAATTTTCATTAGGTTTTTCTTTAATGAAAGTACAGTACTGTATTTAGAATAAGTGTTTTTACTCACGAACTGAGTTATCCATGCGAACGTATTCATTATGCGGTGTATATTATACTATCTACAGCACATTAGCGTACAATATAGACAAAGAAGTTAAATTGAAAAATAATCATAATATAAACATTTAAACACAATTTTGAAAATGGTGGCCGTTCATTTCGATACAGGCTTCAGTTCTTTTGTGCATATTATCGCACTATAGACTATTGCATCTAATTCCAATTGCCAGTTTCGTCCTTCGTACTAGTAACTCATGTTGAAATAATTCTATACCTACTCTACATACTGTTAATTGAATCTTCACTTCTGCCCGACCCGAAAATATAAAATTACTCAGACATGCTATCTACTGTCCGGCCAAGTGGTTACGCCGCAGGATTGTAGAAAGGGAGGAAATCACGTGACATTTAATTACTTAACGAGGCCCTTTTATTTAAGTTAAATTAAACAGCTGTATAATATTACGTAAACGCCCAATTCCTAAGAGAAATTAATGTTCTCAGAAAAGAGCTAAGACAGCCCAGCTTTTACAGAGGGGCGAGCAGAAGCAGGTGGGGGAAATCGGGATGCGACGTAGGCAAACGGACAGTACCTGTGCGAAAATATGATTCAATATTGAAAGCTCTTTCGTCACTGGAAAACGCGAACATATTTCTGGAACGTACTATACTCAGTAACGCAGTACTGCTTACTATCTGCGGTCTTGGTTCTGTGTGGAGTTGGAACTTCCTTAGTAGAAGGGGTGGGAGTGAAGTATATTAAAAAACTCAGGTACAATAAAAATTGAAGTAAAAATAAAATGATGTCCCTATATATGCTGCTTACTACACAACCGTCCTCTACGACTGCACTTTGTGAGCTGACAAGCCAATTGATTGTCAACTATTTCGGCAATGAGAAAGAAAAATAATCATACAGCATAACAAACGACTGCTTCAGCGTACGTAAAGTAAATAACGACTGTCTATTCTCAGTTTCAAAAATATTAGACTCACAAAACTTTTTTTCTCTGGGAAAACTTCGACAGATACAAAAACTTTAGTTGATTTTTATCTTCAGTTATTTATGCTCTACCACCACTATTTTTGGTAGTTTATTTTGTTTACACCCTGTATACAGTAACGGTCTTACTAATAAAAATTCTATATACAGACGTTTAACTGTCTTATACTTATACAATGAGTAGCTCGTTTATACGTCGTGTGTAAATTCCTTACTAATAATCACTACATACGTCGTGTATAACAGTATAACTGTTACACAGCTACGTCATAGTTTCGTCATTACTTCGTTACGAAAGGTAATAGAATATCTGAGGTTCTCTATTGCATCCGGTAGAGCGCTCTAGTGTGCCGTGTTAAGTATCGATAGTACAACTGGCTCTAATCGATTACCACACTACATTTTGGTCAAAGAGTACAAGCTACAGCAATATTATTGTACTTATTCTGTGCTCTTTGGTTTGTTCTTCTGTGGTTACAGGCAATCATCATCATAAAAATGACAATCGATACGAACAGCTGTTAGAGAGGCGGCCATTTTTTCTCTATATACAACGCTTAAACAAGGGGTTTCGTGTATATAACTATATAACTACTGCAAAGCAATTCCCATTATATAGTTGCAGACTGTTTATAAATCCATCGCTTATGCATGGCTTATTTTTAAAGTTTTCTGTCTCAACTCTACATAAGTCTCGCATAAAAACTGTACGGTTTATTAGTAAGACCGTAAATAAATATTCTATTTAAAAAAATGTGAGAGAATAACATTTTTTTTTCAGTGGACCTGCATAAGTTTAGTAGCTTGTATCGTTTACACCCTGTGTTAGGTAAATAACATTATTCAAATGTATTCGAGGGGTAGCCAAGAAGTAAAGTTAGCAATTACAGTTACAAGGGACACTAAATTTTTCCCCTTGGCAAAAATGATAAAGCGTGTGTATTTCAAAAGTCAACATTGCGCACTCCGACAAAGTTGGTTTGGGATCTGCGCCGTGCCCAGAAAAAAAGACTGCAAACACGGCGCTCCTCTTGGGGAAAACTGCAAACAATGGGGGAGCGGAGTGAAAAATATAAGGGCCAGGGAAGGCCCGTCACGCAATTTGTGCGAGCATCGTTTGTCGTGTAATAAAGCATATTAATCCTTTATGAAGGGAGATTCACTCACACAATGTTTAAAATTTGAACCCCAATCTCAAGGAAGCGCGATTTCAGACGTGGAAAGAACAGAGCCTGTTCTAATTGAAGCCTATCGTGAAGCGAGAACATGTACTGAGGCTAAATCCGTTTTTGAATGGAAAATTACCACTGGACAACTGCGAAGCAGTGCAGTGTACTTCTTAAGAGTAGCTCTAGTAGTAAAATTTTAAAATATTAAACCTCCAATTTTCATTTTTTTGCACACACATTATTTGTTGATTATAGTTCACGTTAACATTTTGTTTGTTAAAAACATAAAATTGTTTAGTCACACGCTAAAAAGTATTGAAATTTAAAAAAAAAGGTATATACCTTGGACAGACGGCCCGTTTCGACGTGATGTTACGTCTTCATCAGTGTCTCCTGAACTACTGGTGATCTTGAATTCTGCGATGTGCATTTGTCAATACCCACACATTATTCGATGTCATGATACGACATAACACACAAACAACCAGCCCCCACCATAAGAGCAACACATCCCCACCCCTACAACCGACAAATGCACATCGCAGAATTCAAGATCACCAATAGTTCAGGAAACACTGATGAAGACGTAACATCGCGTCGAAACGGGCCGTCTGTCCAAGGTATATACTTTTTTTTAAAAATGTTAACACTTTTTAACGTGTGACTAAATAATTTTATGTTTTTAATATTATTTGGCATATAAATAGCATACATACAAGTTTTCAGCTGAATTTCTAAATATTTTCTGCATTTTTAAAGTGTTCCATAAAAAATCATTTTTGTTGTTTTCATTTTCTGTTATAAAATTATTTCTTTAAACTGAAATATTTCTATTATGTTCTACATACAATCTCGGTATAAGTTCTACCTCTCTGTTCCCCTTTGATAGCCTACCTCATGTACTGTGTCACAGAGTATGTGACAGTGGCACAATATCCAAAGCACTATGTACAGAGGTGCACTCATTACGAGTGATTGAGTGGCCGAGATCCGACGGAACATGGCGCCGTCTTGAATCACAAAGTGATTACTTATGCTTATCATATTACCATAGTCTAGTATATATAGTCACGAAGCTCAATACGTAGTAAATATGCAAACATTAGATAGTTGCTCACCACTAGGATCGTTAATATCGCCTCATTACAGACAATACGAAATAATACCGGCACAGTCTATTGTTTCTAGCACCCTTAAAACTCAAGCTTCGTGGCTGTATATAGTAGATTGTGATATTACTATGATGTACCGAAGTACCTATGATATTTCCGTGCAAGAATTCTGCACTACCATATGGTGAAGAATGGGTAGAATGGAGAAAATTTGTCTCCGGCACCGGGACCCGAACCCGGGTTTTCAGCTCTACGTGTTGACACGCCATATTCCATTGCTGGATGAACTAGTGACTTATATGAAATCTCTTTGGATTTATCAGAGCCTTTTCTTAGTACCCTCATCACAAAGTGTAACGCTCTCCATGCTTTTCCAGCTGTGTCAGTAATGTGTTCCCCCCAGCCGAAATTGCTGCTAAAAGTTATTCCTAGGTATTTACACATTTGTTAACTTCCGGGATGGTTTCACCCCTAACGTATACGATGCGATTCTTTGATTTTCATGCTCTACCTAAACATGATGCTTGCCGATTGCAGGGGACTTGCTCCGCGTGTTATATCTAAGTAGGTAAACATTGACTTTCTCCTATATCGACGGATCAGTGAACCGTACTTAATACAGTGAAACCTCTCCTCACAGACACCCCCAAGATACGGACACTCCTCATATACGGACAGTTTTTTATGTCCCAACTGAAATAATATAGAAATAATGATAAATTTAACTCTCGTTTACGGACACTCTCAGACACGGACACGGACAGCTGTTTCACAGTCCTAAAGCTTGCTTTACCTCCTGACTACGGACAGAACTTGGATTTCAAGACCTAATGTGTTGCAAAAATGGAAAATTTAGTACAGAAATTCCTCAACATGAAAGAAGACAGTAAGGGTCTCGTAGGCTACCACTAGCCCAGCCGGCTATCCCTTGTTAGCTGAAAGCGGGTGGATAAACAAAGTCATTAAATTTAACCTCTCTTATGGTTTCCAAGGTTTCCGCGATCGTGAAATTGTATTCAACACATGATAGGGTTAGTAGGATTATTCTCTTCACTTCAATCAGTTGTTCTATTTCGAGAGACATGGCACGTGAACGTAAAGGTTAAGTTGAAAACTGTAAATTACAGTACTGGATAACTGTAGATCTAGAATAAAATTGCATGGCACAGTACTGTATTTTCCTTTTTCGCTGTTATGTACTGCAGTTCAAAGTTTCAAAGAATTTAATGTAGTATACTGTATTTAGAATTAAACTACAGTAACCACAGGTTTGAAGGACGCGATCGACATAGCAGAAGGGCTCAAATGGCAATGGGAAGGCCACGTGGCGAGGATGCAGAGTACCAAATGGACATGCAGAGCAACCATGTGGGACCCCAGGACCGGCAAAAGGCGCGTCGGGAGGCAGAAGACCAGATGGGCGGACTCATTCGTCAAACGAGCTGGTCACCAATGGACGAGTAGTAGTAGTAGGGTTTAAGAAGGGCGCGTCAGCTACTATGGCTATTTGCGCCCTTATCTAAAATTCTTAATGTAACAAATACATAAATAATATAATAATCAGAGTGCTAAAAGAACTAAAAAGCGTTGTCACGATGAAACGAGGCACACAAATGCAGTATACATAAGGTGATTTCTACAGAATCATAAAAGTGAACAATTCTACCACACTAGGTGGTATTCAAAACGAACAAATAAAACACTAAAACTAAGGCCACCAGAGATAACTTGTCAATCATATTTTAAAACCATAAAATTTTATAAAATATTCGGATGTATAAAGTCCGAAATGTCAACAATGTAAAATCAAATATAAAACAACAAATGCAACCTTCGGATGTAAAGGGTCCGGAGGATGAGTAAAACGGATCAATAAAAAACTAAATCACCTTATCCAAACCTGCATTTGATAAAAATCTCAGAACTGCATTTGCACAATTAAAATCATTTCCAAGAGCGTCACGTAATGTCGGCCGACCGATGGACGAGACTAGCGAGGAACAGAGGAGAGTGGAAACAACAGGCACCGGGACGACAGCGATAGGAGAAGCACAGCATAAATGTAAACGCAGAAATACAGAGGAAGCGCCGGAAACGAAGCGAGCTGCAAATACAGACGCAATAACAGAACCAACAGTGATCAGTGAAAGTGCAATATAAGTGCAAGTGCAAGTGCAAAAGTGAAGTGAAAAGAAAACTTACCAATCACACACAAAATGTTCAGTGAATACACTGTAGCCGGAATAGCAACAAACCTGAGAAATACCCCAGAGCAACAAACACACTCTAGGAATAGCTGGCCTAGTGAGTGCCGGCACCCGCCACTAAGTGAGTGCTCGTAAAGCTACCCCACCTACCGGTGGGAGGCCTTAGCCCTCAAGGGATGTTATAGGCTAAATTCATAAATTCATTCAAATTCAATTAATACATTTCATTTAAAGCGTGAAGAGACATTATAAATTAACTACATAAAATTTACTCTGTCACACGTTAAAAGTGTTAAAATTGTTAAAAAGGTAATTTACCTTCGACAGACGTCCCGTTTCGACGCTATGTGTCGTCGTCTTCAGTGTCTCTTGAACCACTGGTGATCTTGACTCTGCGATGTGCAGTTGTCGATGGTAGGGGTGGGGGTTGGCTGTCTGTATGCTATGACGTACTATGACGTCAAACAATGTGTGCGTATTGAACTGTAGTTGTGTGTTAAGTATATGTTGTGGGTATGCTATTGTATTCTTATATATTTCGTACTGTTCTAGGATGTTTAACTGTGAACTTTTTGGTGTGATGTGTAAAATTTCCATATCTGTTTCTATATTATTGTATTCATGATTATTGTCGATAATGTGATCTGCATAATTTGATGTGATGTAGGGTTTGGTTATAGCTTTAATATGTTCATTATATCTTGTGTGAAAGGATCTTCCTGTCTGTCCTATGTAAAAATGTGGGCAACTATTGCATTTTAATTTGTAAACTCCAGTTGAATTATATATATTTGAATGTTTAATGTGGTTATTTAAGTATTTCTGTGTTGTATTATTTGTTTTGTATGCAATTTTGTACTTTAGTTTTCTGAATGAAGTTGCAATTCTGTGGGTATTGGTATTGTGATATGTTAATGTTATGTATTTATTCTCGCGTGCTGTTTGTGTTGGTTTGTTCTGTTTTTGTTTTGCCTTTTTTATTAGTGTGTCTATTATGTTAGGGTTGTATCCATTGTCTTGTGCTATATATTTTATTGTGTTTAATTCTTCAGTGTAGTTTTTATTTTAGTTGGTTATTTAACGACGCTGTATCAACTACTAGGTTATTTAGCGTCGATGAGATTGGTGATAGAGAGATGATATTTGGCGAGATGAGGCCGAGGATTCGCCAGAGATTACCTTGTATTCACATTACGGTTGGGGAAAACCTCGGAAAAAACCCAACCAGGTAATCAGCCCAAGCGGGGATCGAACCCGCGCCCGAACGCAACTTCAGACCGGCAGGCAAGCGCCTTAACCGACTGAGCCACGCCGGTGGCTTTTCAGTGTAGTTGTCATTGTTCATTGGTATATTAATTAATCTGTGTGTCATTGTACGGAAAGCTGCATGTTTATGTTGTATGTTGTAAGGGCCGTCTGTCGAAGGTAAATACCTTTTTAACAATTTTAACACTTTTAACGTGTGACAGAGTAAATTTTATGTTTTTAACAAAGTGTTAACGAGAACTTTAATCAGTGATAAATTAACTGTTGGATTGGGGAGCCTCCCTCCCAATAAAGGAAACCTCCCAGATGCGGACAGAAATTTATGTCCCTTCAATGTCCGTAAATGAGAGGCTTCATTGTATACACTTTTCTCATTCTGAATGCTCAAGTTTTCTTCTCGTTCCCGCTTGTTTGCAGTTGATACTCACAGAAGGGCGGTGGATGCGACCAGAAGCCGGTCTCTGTGCACACGACGCTGGACTCGCCGACCAGCTGGTGCCTCTCGTTGCATGCGAACTGCACTGCCGAGCCCACCTGGTAGTGGGGGCCCTCGTCCACGAGGCGCCCGTTGACTGGGGTCTGGGGCGGTGGGCACAGCACCGCTGCAACAAACGTCGTGATTAAGTACAAACTGCATTGTCTTGTGCAGATGTGCGATCATGCTGAAACAACTAATAGAGAAAAGAAAAGAATTTAATTTGGGAAAAAAAAATTATTATTTATCGATTACGGAAAAACTTTTGACAGCTCAAATAGGAGGAAATCTTGGCCCATAATGGAGATGAAAAGATTTCTTCAAAATATTATAAAAACGGTGAAGGGTCTCTATCTGATGCATTTCCAATTCACTGCGGGCTAAAGCAAGGAGAGGCACTATCACCTTTACTTTTTAACTTCGCTCTAGAATATGCCATTAGAAAAGTTCAGGATAACAGACAGGGTTTGGAATTGAACGGATTACATCAGCTTCTTGTCTATGCCGATGACGTGAATATGTTAGGAGTGAGCCGTGCCCACGACCACGGCCGTTCACCTAGTACGTCACTTCATCCGTCAGAGCGCTCTCAGACGTCACAGTATAGATAGCGCTATTAATCCCTTCATTTGTTCTTTCCAAATAACCCTATTGGCTGGTTCATTACGTCTCACGAGGATAGAGGAGGAGAGAGTTTACCTGTTTTATGGAGATACACGGAGCGTCACTCGGGTTCCGATACGCGGCAGATACACTTAACAAGACTTAGGCTCTCGTACGCGGGAGATATACGGAAACAGTTGGCTCAGATTCAAGCTCTCGTCCGCGGCAGAAACATTAACAAGACTTAGGATTTTGGTACGCGACAGATATAGACAACGTGACTCGGGCCTTGTACGTGTTGGAGATAGATCAGTGGAGTAGTTAAATTGCGTCGTGTGTGTTTGGGATTTTAGTGGATCGTAGTTTGAAACATCACTTGCTAGTGATACGTCTTGGGGGCAAGTTTTAGTATTTGCTTTGTGTAACATATTTGTGAGATATATATATATGTGTTTGAGGTAAATTGCTTTGGGGATTATGTAATGAGATTGATTTGAAACGTGAGTTCATGTTCCGAGACGGTTAGAGTGATAGAGCAGCGGTTACGGTCTCACATATTGTTTTAGTGTAATCCCTGCTCCATTTGATTATTGGCGTTCCTTCGCCGCTATTTTGTTATTATATGCGTCGAGTTTGTTGCTATTTAAATGATCGTTGAGATTGGAATTATCGTCCGTTTACTTATTACGTGTATCTGTCTCCATCCCTCTCTCTCTCCGTTGGGTGTTCATTTTGTAAAGTGCAGAGATTTGTGTCAGTGCAATTTGCACAGTTTATGTGAGCAATATCTGCAATGGGTAATGTATAGTGATCAGTCATGTAATGCCTTTAGTTTGTCCTATTTTCACTCACCTATTTCATATTTATTGTTATTTCATTTTCCATTTATGTACATGCTGGCCTTCTATGCCCAAGTTTGCGGGTTCGATCCCGGGCCAGGTCGATGGCATTTAAGTGTGCTTAAATGCGACAGGCTCATGTCAGTAGATTTAGTGGCATGTAAAAGAACTCCTGCGGGACAAAATTCCGGCACATCCGGCGACGCTGATATAACCTCTGCAGTTGCGAGCGTCGTTAAATAAACCATAACATTTATGTACATTGTTACTTATTATTGTTAATTATATTTGTTTTACAAATTCACGCTATTCATTTCTAAAAGTCTTCCACTGCGCACATCCAATCCTTCCAATGTGTCGTCCACCTGGCGAAAGCAGCCAATATAAGAAAGATATAGAGGAGGAGTGGATGGTCGTACCGCCGCCTCCACAGGAGAAAATCCATGAACGATTAGGAAAATATGGAAATTCTACTTGAAGCAAGTAAAGAGATAGGTTTGGAAGTAAATCCCGAAAAGACAAAGTATATGATTATGTCTCGTGACGAGAATATTGTACGAAACGGAACTATTAAAATTGGAGATTTATCCTACGAAGAGGTGGAAAAATTCAAATATCTTGGAGCAACAGTAACAAATATAAATGACACTCGGGAGGAAATTAAACGCAGAATAAATATGGCAAATGCCTGTTATTATTCGGTTGAGAAGCTTTTGTCATCTAATCTATCAAAAAATCTGGAAGTTAGAATTTATAAAACAGTTATATTACCGATTGTGCTGTATGGTTGTGAAACTTGGACTTTCACTTTGAGGGATGAACAGAGATTAAGGGTGTTTGAGAATAAGGTTCTTAGGAAAATATTTCGGACTAAGAAGGATGGAGTTACAGTAGAACGGAGAAAGTTACACAGTGCAAAACTGCACGCATTGTATTCTTCACCTGACATAATTAGGAACATTAAATCCAGACGTTTGACATGGGCAGGGCATGTAGCATGTATGAGCGAATCAAGAAATGCATATAGATTGATAGTTGGGAGGCTGGAGGGAATAAGACCTTAGGGGAGGCCGAGAAGTAAATGGGAGGATAATATTAAAATGGATTTGAGGAAGGTGGGATGTGATGCTATGGACTGGATTAATCTTGCTCAGGATAGGAACCGATGGCGGACTTATGTGAGGGCGGAATGAACCTCCGGATTCCTTAAAAACCATAAATAAGTAAGAAGGGTCTTTTTATAATACAGAAATATGTAAGCCAAGGGTGAGACAGAGATGTCCACTATCACCAGCATTATTTAATATTCATATTGATGAAGCCATTGAATTATGGCAGATGATTTTTTAGAAATCATTGTTTTAATACTACTACTACTACTACTACTACTACTACTACTACTACTACTACTACTACTACTACTACTACTACTACTACTACTGCTACTACTACTGCTACTACTAATTTATTTATTTAATCTGGCAGAGCTAAAAGGCCAGTAGGCCTTCTCTTCCACCCAGCCAGACCCTAATTCTAATTGAATACAATTGGTTACATAGTTATTACATTAATATCTAGACCATAAAACAACATAAAAGTAAATAATGAAAGTAAAAGTAAATCATGAAAATTAGATAAGTAATGTTAATGAGATAATAATAAACATTGGTGAGAAATGGCAGTAGCAATATAATAATAATAATAATAATAATAATAATAATAATTTATTTATTTAATCTGGCAGAGCTAATACCAGTAGGCCTTCTCTTCCGCCCAGCCAGTCTCTAATTCTAATTGCATGCAATTGGTTACATAGTTATTGGACCATAAAGCAAATGAAAGTAAATAATGAAAGTAAAAGTAAATAATGAAAATTGGTAAGTAATGTTAATGAGATAATAATTCACATTGGTGAGAAATGGTAGTAGCAATATAATAATAATAATAATAATAGCAATAATAATTATTATTTATTTATTTATTTATTTACTTATATTTAATGTGCTGTGCAACAGCCAGAGGCCAATTACAATTCAGCACAAACAATGTAACAAAAACATTAGCAATAATTTATAATAAAAGTACAAAGAAATAATTAAATTAATGGCAATTAATTAAAATGATAATTAGAAATGAAATAATGGAATCATGAATGAAGAATGGAATCATATAAAATAATATTACAAAGATATACAAGATTATAACACAACGACAATAATGACAATGAATGGACGGGATAAAATGGATGACTAACCTACATAGCATAATGAGCGAGAATAATATTAAAATACATATTTAAACAAAATATATAAATGAAAACTGATATAAAACTTCAAAATATATACTACACATTAAATGGATCCAAGCTTGATCCATGCAAATTAGCATATTTTATACCAATAATAATAGTAATAGTAATAATGATAATAATAATGAGATAATTTAAATATTTATCCTGTAATAACCATTAAACATTAAGAAACTTGAAACAGGTACTATTGTTAACGAGAATTGTTTGAAAAATATTTCCTTAGTCTGTTCTTAAATTGGTTTGATGTGTGACATACGTACATACATACATACATACATACATACATACATACATACATACATACATACATACATACATACCTACCTACCTGCCTACATACATGCATACATACATACCTACCTACCTACCTACCTACATACATACATACATACATACATACATACATACATACATACATACATACATACATACATACATACATACAATGTTCAATATTGTTTATGTTTCTAAGTACAAAATAAATGCTAATAAGAAACTTTTGATTTTTTTTATAAATAATCTCGCGGCCCCTCTCAACCCCTTATACGACCCTCCTCGGAGTCGCGACCCACATTTTGGGATCGGCCTGTATAGACCATTTTAGTCTTATTTTTACCTCTACATTACATCCAAAGTATTTCTTGTATTTATGAAACGCCCTGTATACAAAGTATTAATATAATCTGTGCAGCAATTAAAAAAATCTCTGTGCACAGACAGACATACTCGTACGTACGGACTGACTGCACGCCAAAATTCAAAGATCCTGAAAATGTACATTTCTTGTCAAACTGGAAATAGGCCTATGTATGTTTTAGAGGGGATCACGAAACTTTTTCGCTGTACAAAGTAAAAATATAGAACGAACAATTCTGTAGTGCTCGGGAAAAGTGGCACAAGTCAAAAATGTTAATTTTACAGGAGAAAGAAAAAACTGTCTTGACACTGCTTTATGTCGATTTGATTTTCTTCTGTATGAATTATTGTAATGGTAGAAATACTTATGTCTCTTTTCCCAAGCGAGCAGATGTTCCGTAAGATGTCAATAAATTAATAAAAACTGTTTGTAGAAACTGACTTATGCCACTTTTCCCAAACATTGCAGAATTTATGTCTCCGGTGGTATTCGAACCCACTACTGCGTAGTGTTGCACTTACGACTTCACTATCGATGGCACTCCCTCTCTAGCCCAAGTAAATGTGATATAATCAAGAGCAAAATGTAAACACACAATTATTAACTGTGGTACACATGATTAATACTGACAGGTGAATTGAGTGGGGTGCGCAGGATGTGAAATAGAGCGCGCAGACCTAATTAGCCTTCGATTTCGCAAAGTATGTGCAGGCAGCGAGGTTCAGCACGCCATCTGTACACGAGTACGTCACAAAGGAACAGAGAAACTGCGTGTACTATGGAGTCCAAACTTGAGATGCAATAGAATTAGGAGATAGGCTAAAAATATTGTATTACTTTGTTTCTAGAAACAGTACAGCAATGTACCGACTTCATCCTTTGCATACTTGTGAGGATAGAAGCTGATGACACTGATCTCGGACTTCCCATGGAATGATGGTCACAGTGGCGTGTCATGCATTGTTTCCCTTGTTCATAAAGCGAAAAAGGAGAAATTTATTGCAGAAATTATATTTTAGTCGTGAGAATTATAGATTCTCTAATCTTAAAATGTCACAAACTTCTTTCTTTGAGCGCCTGTCCTGGTCGAGGCGGATTCGTTATTCGTATTCTACAGAGAAGAAATTACTGGAAACCATTCCCAAACCATGTGCAGGTCATCAATGATTTTGCTATGGTCTTCAGATATATTTAGATGAGTTGGCTGCTATCAGTTTTGTACTATAGGGGAGACTGTTGTACCTTTAAACACTTTTCATATTTTACTTTTTTTTAATTTTGGGAAATGAAATTTTTTTAATGAAAAAATGCTTGAAATAATTATTAAAGATTCCTTTACAACTTCCTGTATGTATTTTCCTACTTTACAAATCTATTAAGGATGGAAAAAACAAAATGAAGGGATATGTAATGTGTTCAAAGGTACAACAGAATCATGTACCTTGGAACATACCCTCTTGTAAGTTGGAACACATGGAATATAGGTGGGAATATAGCTGTAAGCATTGACAATCGTATTTAAAATGTATTTTCAATCATAAACCAGAGCAGGCTTCTCTGATTTAGATTTTATTTCCTGGAGGAGCAATAACTGCTTTAACAGCTTTCCTCAAGACATCCGAATCAATTGGGGACCTCTTAATTCCAGACTTACTTCGTGACATGACCTTAAAATAAAAGAAAAACAAAAACCGATAATATCGTGTAATTTGGAACATGTTCCATGGTACAAGATGTTTTGTGTTCAAAGGTACAAGAGGGTGCACGTTTAAACAAATATGGCTCCGAAAACTAGAGAGTCAAATAAATCATGGAAATTAAAATATGTTATTACTCACCAGATGATAGGGAACACACCGTACTTGAAAGATATTAACAAATGCAATCTGGTTTTGTGTTAGAAAACATACATCAATGAACGTAATGTTTACTTTTGGTACTAAAAAACTTCTTTTGTCCACGGAACTCACACTTTGCAATAAATGAAACTGAAACTACGACTAGAGCTACTTAGCGGCTTTCTCTACAATCTACTTCATTTTAAGTCCTCTAGGTAGCAGAAAAAATTGAAAAACAAAAAATGTTCAAAGGTACACTATGCTAAAGGTACAACAGTCTCCCCTACATATAAACATTTCTATTATAGCGTCCCTCACATGAAATTGCACCCCACGCCACTGATGATGAAAATATTTTGTGCGAGATCGTGCGTATTTGCTTGTTTTCCGCATAGAACCAATACGCGGTAAGTGTGAAATACCACATTCAGTATTCCCAACGTAACACACATAACAATTTCCCTCTTCTTATCGCTTAAGCGCGACATTCATTTTACTGCTTTAGGCTTTTAACATATTATTTTTAGAGACGTTTAACATAGTAATAATTATAAATTGGAAACTTACCACTGCAATTTCACCTAAATTGCAATGTCAATTATTGTTTTTAAATATTTGCAAAAATTAAGTAAAGTCTACTACTCCACGAAACTTATTGCATTCCTGATACAAGTAACATTAAGGAAGCCGTGAAAAAATCAACAAGATTCCAGATGCCGATGTTGTTACTGCAATATGTTATATAAATAATATTTTTAAAATATTAAAATGAAAAATAAATCATTACATAACCTTACCGTTTGTTTTAAGTTCGCATTTATAGACTGGGGGGGAAAGACAGACGTATATCACGGCCTGCTGGAGTATAGTAAACACAGAAAACATTTTATATAAACAATGTTGAAGAAAGTTATTTTGGTTTTCCGAAGTTGCTGTCATTAAACAGAAACCAACATCGAGATTTCATTGCAACTAATTAGAAAATTGTCTGTCAGGTATGTAATAAACGATCTTCGCACAAAATAATGTACGATACACGAGCGGTATGTTTGTTTTCATGTTCTCGGAAATTAAAAAAGCTCAACTACGTTTCGCTTTTTCAATCTTTTCCTCGACCATGAAAACGTCAACATACCGCTCTTGTAACGTATATTACTATTTCTCTTACTGGATATCAGTGCTTGCAAACTGCTTCGCTGACATAATCACAGGCTACAGGAAAGAAAAGTTTGAACATAACTGTTTACCATTTCTCTACCACATGCTCTATAAAATGTTCACATAAAGTTTCATCTTTCCCCGATCAATAATTTTCAGTTTAGAACTGGTTAAATGAACAAAATTTAATTTATTATAATCGTCTTGTAGCTTAACAGTTTCTTTCCATTAGTATACTGCGAGGGTTACAGTAAAAGTGTCTGCAAATTGATATGTACTTACTTACAAATGGCTTTTAAGGAACCCGGAAGTTCCTTGCTACTCTCACATAAGCCCGCAATCGGTGCCTATCTTAAGCAAGATTAATCCAGTCTTTACCATCATATCCCACCTCCCTCAAATCCATTTTAATATTATCCTCCTATTTACGTCTCGGCCTCCCCAAAGGTCTTTTTCCCTCCAGCCTCCCAACTAACACTCTATATGCATTTCTGGATTCGCCCAAACGTGCTACATGCCCTACTCATCTCAAACGTCTGGATTTAATGTTCCTAATTATGTCAGGTGAAGAATACAATGCGTGCAATTCTAATATGTGTAACTTTCTCCATTCTCCTCTAACTTCATCCCTCTTAGCTCCAAATATTTTCTTAAGAACCTTATTCTCAAATACCCTTAATCTCTGATCCTCTCTCAAAGTGAGAGTCCAAGTTTCACAACCATACAGAACAACTGGTAATGTAACTGTTTTATCAATTCTAACTTTCAGATTTTTTGACAGCAGACTAGATGACAAAAGCTTCTCAACCGAATAATAACAGGCATTTCCCATATTTATTCTGCGTTTAATTTCCTCCCGAGTGTCGTTTATATTTGTTACTGTTGCTCCAAGATGTTTGAATTTTTCCACCTCTTCGAAGGATAAATCTCCAGTTTTGATGTTTCCATTTCGTACAATATTCTGGTCACGAGACATAATCATATACTTTGTCTTTTCGGGATTTACTTCCAAACCTATCGCTTTACATGCTTTAAGTAAAATTTCCGTGTTTTCCCTAATCGTTTGTGGATTTTCTCCTAACATATTCACATCATCTGCGTATACAGGAAGCTGATGTCACCCGTTCAATTCCAAACCCTGTCTGTTATCCTGAACTTGATATGTACAGCAATAGACTACAATAGGCTGTCTTTCGTTCGATGATAAATGCAATTCAGTTTCAAAGACAACTGCTATTTACAAATGAAAGAGTACATTATGCAACGAGCCTATAATGATAGTAATTAAGAATCGAGTATGGATATTTATGAAACGAGCGCAAGCGAGTTTCATAATTTTCATACGAGCTTCTTAATTACCATTATAGGCAAGTTTCATACGACTTTTTATGCTCGACCATATTTCTAACTTGAAATTACCGGTATTCAGATGTATACATTTTATTTGTATCTGACAAGATCGGAAGTGACCTTGTTCTAGGTCGTGAATTGTGAGATGTGCGCAGACGCGAAAGTATTGATTTTTTCCGAGGAACAATAATGTCATTGACCTTGACGTAGTCCCGTTAAACTTGATAATATTATAACCTTGATTATTGAATTCGACATTGAAAAACGAGATGACAAATTGAATTTATTTGAATATTATTTACAATTAACGCTAAGTATTATAGTAACAGAACATAACCCTCTGCGACAGTATTGGATTTCCAGCCTCCGTGACTTTTCGCTAATTCTCTTTCGATTGCATATCCGAGAATAATCGATACTTGCGGTTTTATAACGGTACAAAGCTGACTTGTCATTGGCTGAACACATGTAAGCTGAGTTATCATTGGCTGAAGACCTGTACTTTAATGAGTAGGTGTACTTTAATGACATGCATTAAAGGACTGCTACCAGATGTATAATTAGTACATTTCGGCATGGTCGAGCATAAAATATTTTTCCTAGTTTAAGTGCTAAATATTTTTTAAGGTAACATTCTGAAAAATTAATGGATTTAAGTGACAAGATTTCTGGGCTATGACTTTTTATGATTGTAAATCGTTATTGACGCCTAAAGAATGCACCAAAAATCTTCATAATACATATAATACCTTGTTATGTAGACAAGTATAGGAAAATTATTATATATTTAAATGGTTCTAATGTAAAGGTGCAACTTTTTTGATAAGCTCTTCTGGCATGATGCCCTAGATATGGAGATGAAGGAAGTGGCTAATGTTCAATGTCGAAAAATGATCGGTTGTAATTTATTCTGGTAACTTTTTATCGGAAGTTTTTATTACACGGCGGAATGAGTCCCAGAACTCAGACAGTTCGGCACGTAGTGCAACATCGTAAACAAAGTAGTGCGGCGCATGTTTGTACAGCAGCGACAGTGATTCATTCACATGAAGTGGGTGGAGACGAACACACACGAGTAATTAGATTCCTAGCAGAGGGACAAGGGCAAACAACGTCATGCATCGACCTACTGCAGCTCTAAGGAAATCGTTATGCCACCAGAGCCACGAGGAGTCGATGTTTCAGAGCCACGAAGGTCTTCGAATAAGATGTGAATTATGCATCTGAATGCAATTTCGCTAATAGTCTGAAGCGGAAGAATATTGAGAGAAGCCTAATAGAAGGGAAAGTTAAATAAAATTAAGTATCGCACTCGGAATGCATATTAGAAGGCTTTAATACTTTTTTTTTCCATCTTTCAGTCTAAATATCAATTTCGAGAGTAATTACAAAACTTTCTTATATTTTTAATTAGAGAAGATGGAGAGGATCGCTGACTTGAAGTCTCTGCGGTTTGCTTTCGACTCCCTCTCCACTCTATCGGGTCTGGTTCTTAATGCAGCGACATCTAACTAATCCACTGAATGCTATTTTCTTTCAGCTTTAAATGGAAGACATTTCTTTTCGTCCAAATAGCATATTACTTAAAATGAACGTTATAAAGTTTAACTGTGCTGATGAAGGAAATGCTGTTGAAGGGAATGGCATTCCTGAGGCTTGTCATTAAATACGGATGGAATTAAATGTGTTCCATATAGATGACGATTTATGGAATGGCGCTCAATTTTGATTCCCGGTAATGTTTGGCACTGGGTAGAAACAAATTGAAGTTACGGATACAGTCAAAAGTGAGAAGGGGGAATGTATACTCTTTTCGCTAGTAGGCTATAAATTTAATGAAATTCAAAATTTAATTTCTACGCATTCTAAATTAATTTTGCGCTGGAATTTCATATAGTGATTACATAATACTTCTATAATAATAAGCAGTTTTTAGAATAACAAACTTTTTCTGTTAAGGATAATCATATTTTTAAATAGAGTGGTGCAATTTGTGTACGGAAAAACGGTTTCTCTGTTATCTTGCGCAATTTTAAATATTTTAAATATTTTATTCTCTATTTCATTCCTAGCTAGTTTGAAAAGCACGACGTTGGCCTAGTTTTCCTTTCTTCTTCTTTTATTAATTAAACTGATTTTTAGATTTTCGGAAATCTCGGGAACTCAACTACACTGGGTGTTCTTTTCAAAGTGTGTCATGACGTCACTGTTGTTGGGTCACCGATTTGAAGCGAGTTTCAGCTTATGTGTCAGAGAAGTTGCCTATTATTTAAGGCGTTCTTCAATCTGAACTTGAGAACATGTGCGATATAACTTGAACGTCGTAGCAACAGATGGCGGTCTGTACGGTCTGTGTGCTACCATAACCTCTTTCGAACTGTGTTTTGCACCAGCAAGTCGTACGCAGGGTATTTGTTATCATCGGTTGCGTACGGTAACATTCCACAACACAAATCAAATGCTCCGTGTCCATGTTGACCGTCGAAGTTAATGTCAACAAATACGTAAGTAATCGTCTTAACCCTCTCCCCATATCCCGACAGTACGTATTTCCAAACAGTTCACATTCCTGCCACTAGCGGCGTTACCGTACGTATCGGTACGTACTCTTCAGAATGAACGCCGTACTTGCTAGGCAACTTCTCTGCCTCATAGGTTATACATCTCTGCGGCAGTGTAGGAAGATTGCATTTTATAGGCTCATCGGCTAGCCACATGACGCGGCATACAGCGAGCCATTACACACTTTGAACTGAACACCCAGTAGGAAACCAAAACAAATTATCTGTACTAAGCTTTATTCGTATCTAAAGATGAATCTTTGGACAGCGTCACTTACATCAGTTTTATTAATGAACTTCTTAGTCAAAATGTCTGCCAGTGTTAACTCAATTCAAAACGGCTGAAGATCAGGCACGAGCAAATGCCGGGTAACTTTCGGTGCTGGGCCCCGGACTCATTTCACCGGCATTATCACCTTCATATCATTCAGACGCTAAATAACCTAGATGTTGATACGGTGTCGTAAAATAAAATAAAAAAAAAAAAGATCAGGCTCCAAAAAAAAAAAAAAAAAACATTTCATCATATGTGCTTCACATTTAACTGTTTTAGTTTTTAATTAGCATTGTCTTGAAGTTTACCAAAGCAAAAACACACCCCTCTGTCCCTGTAACACCCGCTTAGCGTTGATTTAATGTTCTATGTACATTGATATGAACCTGTGCTGAGTTATGTTTCATGTGATCTTATGTCCATGTGAGCTTTCTCTTCACCTTCAAAACAGCTGACAATAAATACGGAATTCCCTTGTTTCCATTCTTGAAATGTCATGGTGAGTGCAATTATTTACCTCTTCATCGCTCGTATCAAACAATATATATACAGGGTGATTCACGAAGAGTTACCGCTACTTACGAAGCATATTCTTGAAGACATTTTGAGCAAAAAAAAAAAAAAAGTCATATAAACATGGGTCCTATTCTCAATATTTTTAGAGTTACACTAATTTGAAGTTGTTTGTAAAATACCATTATTCTTTAGTTTTAAGAGTAAAAGAATATTACAAATAAAGAATTAACTATTCAGAAGTATCATTTCTTTAATATTTTACTAACAACTTCAAATTAGTGTAACTGAAAATATTGAGATTAGGACACATGTGTATATGATATCTTTATATCTTTTGCTCACAATTTCTTCGCATTTAAGCTCCGTAAGTGGCTGTGAATCCTCGTGAATCACCCTGTATATGGAGCTCCGATGTAGACGAGCGAGCAGACAGTAATGTCTTGTTTTATGTGAGGAATATTTCAACAGCATTTCTTCTTGGTCCTTCATACACTGGTCATTTCTGGTCCATTACCATTCTCCAAAGTTTTCCCTCTCATGATGAGGTTGATTTGCTTTAATTCATTTTTAAATTTTGTGTTAATGATACGTTTTATTGCAAAGAAAAATAATGTCGGTTTCTTGATCTGTTTATTTCTAGTGCCACTCTTTGCCAACAAGTCTACATTTTCGTTATCCTGAATTCCACAGTGAGCCGGGACGCATTGTATTATGATTTTCTCAGCCTACCTTTCTGCTGTAAGCAACAAATTTCATGTTGGATGTTCTTCAAGTGGTTTCTGGATGTTGGCTAGTGCATTTAATGCTGCTCTAGACTCACAGAAAGTTCTTCAGAAAGTTAGTTTATTGGGTAAGTGCAATTCTGATAGCTTGTGTTTCTCCATCAGAGTCTGTGCAATATAAGCCTGAAGTTTGACGGAAGAAAAAAATTATACTGCGGATCCCTAATCCCACATATCCATCTGTGTCCATCAAGGAACCATCGTACCAAACCATTCTTCTTGAGGATATCTCATCTGTAATGTTTCTATTGCAGTTGCTCTCATATACTATAATGAATGTTCTTCATCTTTTCAAAATGTTCAATTAAGTCATTTTTGTATCGCTATTACCAAAATACACGATCCATATACTGTATATCATTCGTGGCAAAACCTCGGTCTGTCTCTCCAATCACCATTTCAATATCAGCAATACCGCCGACGTATGATAAGGTCCCAGTTGATACATCATTAAATAACAAATTAAAAAGAATATATTTTTTGTGGTTACCTGTATTCCTTAGCTTTCAGTTGAGCGAAAATTAATAATAATAATAATAATAATAATAATAATAATAATAATAATAATAATAATAAAGGTAAAAGGTATCCCCGTAACATGCCATGAAGGCACTTGGGGGGCATGGAGGTAGAGCCCCATGCTTTCCATGACCTCGGCACTAGAATGAGGTGGTGTGGTCGACACCACCGCCTTTTACCCCCGGGAAAGACACGGTACACAATTTTATAGAAGGCTGAGTGAACCTCGGGGCCGTTCTGGAAGTTTGGCAACGAGAAAAAATACTATTACCACCTGGGATCGAACCCCGGACTTTCCAGTCCGTAGCCAGCTCCTCTACCAACTGAGCTACCCTTACTTACTGGCTTTTAGGAACCCGGAGGTTCATTGCCGCCCTCACATTAGCCCGCCATTGGTCCCTATCCTGAATAAGATTAATCCAGTCTCTACCATCATATCCCACCTCCCTCAAATCCATTTTAATATTATCCTCCCGTCTACGTCTCGGCCTCCCCAAAGGTCTTTTCCCCTCTGGCCTCCCAACTAACACTCTATATGCATTTCTGGATTCGTCCATACGTGCTACATGCCCTGCCAATCTCAAACGTATGGATTTTGTGTTCCTAATTATGTCTGGTGAAAAATACAATGCGTGCAGCTCTGCATTGTGTAACTTTCTCCATTCTCCTATAACTTCATTCCTCTTAGCCCCAAATATTTTCCTAAGAACCTTATTCTCAAAAACCCTCAATCTCTGTTCCTCTCTCAAAGTGAGATTCCAAGTTTCACAGCCATACAGAACAACCGGTAACATAACAGTTTTGTAAATTCTAACTTTCAGATGTTTTGACAGCAGACTAGATGACAAAAGCTTCTCAACCGAATAATAACAGGCATTTCCCATATTTATTCTGCGTTTAATTTCCTCCCGAATGTCATTTATATTTGTTACTGTTGCTCCAAGATATTTGAATTTTTCCACCTTTTCGAGGATAAATTTCCAACTTTTATAGTTCCATTTCGTACAATATTCTGATCACGCGACATAATCATTTACTTAGTCTTTTCGGGATTTACTTCCAACCCTACCTCTTTACTTGCTTCAAGTAGAATTTCCGCGTTTTCCCTTATCGTTTGTAGATTTTCTCCTAACATATTCACGTCATCCGCATAGACAAGAAGCTGATGTATCCCGTTCAATTCCAAACCCTCTGTGTTATCCTGAACTTTCCTAATGGCATATTCTAGAGCCAAGTTAAAAAGTAAAGGTGATAGTGCATCTCCTTGCTTTAGCCCACAGTGAATTGGAAACGCATCTGACAGAAACTGACCTATACGAACTCTGCTGTACGTTTCACTGACACACATTTTAATTAATCGAACTAGTTTCTTGGGAATACCAAATTCAATAAGAATATTATATAAAACTTCTCTCTTAACCGAGTCATATGCCTTTTTGAAATCTATGAATAACTGATGTACTGTACCCTTATACTCCCATTTTTTCTCCATTATCTGTCGAATACAAAATATCTGGTCAACAGTTGATCTATTACGTCTAAAACTACACTGATGATCCCCAATAATTTCATCTACATCTGAATAATAATAATAATAATAATAATAATAATAATAATAATAATAATAATAATAATAATAAATATGATTTAAAAGAGATATTTCTCTAAAAAGTTGCGCAACTCCGTCGTGAACTATATTAATTTACAAGATGGGAATATTTATTCTCCTGGAATGTGCGCGACACGCCAAGAAGAAGCGAAGAAAGCCTACCCTTACAATTACAGATGCCTTGCGCCGAGCCTTATCTCCCTATAGTGTTTCAGTCTGATTAATACCCACTCACTATCGCACCGTCCAACAAATGACGCACAAAACTCCGCAGCACACCTTCATCCCGAATCCCTCCCCAGGAGAAAAACTTTCTTGCTATATTTCATCCTTTTGTTCGGTTTGGTTAGTCTAGAATAAAAATAGCATCTTAATGGCGCGTCATTTCTCAGCCGTGCAAGCTGTTGATGTGGCTGGCACAAAAATGTTCTCTCAACAAACAGCCAGCGTCACCTGACGGACTGGTTCGCTTTTTGCGCTGCCGCGTCTCGGCCCATTGTGTCCGACGCCAGCAGCGCCGCGTTCCGGCCAATCCGCGCGTTAAAGACACACCACTATAATGATAACAATGCACCGCACGTATTTTCTCACATGCAATTGAGTGTAGCGCTTATAGACTCCAAGCTATTGTTGAACTGCAGTTTTGCCAACAATTTTAACTTTCCTTAATAAAATTTCTTACACCAGTCTACTTACTTACTTACAAATGGCTTTTAAGAACCCGAAAGTTCATTGCCGCCCTCACATAAGCCCGCCATCGGTCCCTATCCTGTGCAAGATTAATCCAGTCTCTATCATCATACCCCACCTCCCTCAAATCCATTTTAATATTATCCTCCCATCTACGTCTCGGCCTCCCTAAAGGTCTTTTTCCCCTCCGGTCTCCCAACTAACACTCTATATGCATTTCTGGATTCGCCCATACGTGCTACATGCCCTGCCCATCTCAAACGTCTGGATTTTAAGTTCCTAATTATGTCAGGTGAAGAATACAATGCGTGCAGTTCTGTGTTGTGTAACTTTCTCCATTCTCCTGTAACTTCATCCCTCTTAGCCCCAAATATTTTCCTAAGCACCTTATTCTCAAACACCCTTAACCTATGTTCCTCTCTCAGAGTGAGAGTCCAAGTTTCACAACCATACAGAAGAACCGGTAATATAACTGTTTTATAAATTCTAACTTTCAGATTTTTGGACAGCAGACTGGATGATAAGAGCTTCTCAACCGAATAATAACACGCATTTCCCATATTTATTCTACACCAGTCTACTTACTGAATTTAAGTGAATGCTTCTTGCCAGTCGTACATTATTTGCTGATCAACTTTTATTGTATATAAAATTCAACGGCCTACTGGATACTAGAAGTGAAATATTGTCACAGATCCAACTTAACGCACGAACATCAACTTTAAAAAGTTGCCAATATATCACACTGAAATCAACCAAACACCTATTCACATAAAAATCACCACTGTTAAGAATGTGTTTTAAACTCACTGTTGTTTATAATAATAATAATAATAATAATAATAATAATAATAATAATAATAATAATAATGATTTATTTTAGCTGGCAGAGTTAAGGCCGTAAGGCCTTCTCTTCCACTCAACCAGCATACATTATGTATCAACTTACAAAGGATTCAACAATTTGATTTAGATAAGAGCTACATGTATACAAGAGTCATTTACGAATTAAACAACAAAATACTATGAACTATTAATTAAACACTGAAATACAAACTATGTAGCAGAATTAAGCTAAAATTTATGAAATAAATTATTAATAAATTTACATAAAGAATTCAAAACATTACTTGGAACAAGAAATCCTTATAACTGGAATATTTAATTCAATTTTATTATTAACAGTAATATACCTCTTTTTGGTTTCAGTTAAAAATAAGGATAATATTTATCTAAATATCAGGTCGAAACTGATTGCAATTTACATAGAATGTTAATAGATTTCAAATAATGTTAGATAATAGAAAGAGATTATTATGAGACAATGTTGAAAATACAGCACCAGTGAACTGTCCGAAGATAGGTCTGAACTTCATAAGTGATACCAAAAAAGCACCATTTGTGAGGCCAAGGAATTACGATATGTAATATATGGGATCTAAATTTCAGTATTTTTTATATTAAATATAAACTTTTTCGGATTAAAATATTGAAGACAGTCAATTTTATTTAATATAATAGTTCATATAGCTATTTGTAACTCTTCAATTTTCACTTTTACACATATATCTTGCATTTTTATCGGTATTTATCCCGTCTCCATGTTTTTTATTCTTTTCATTTTCGTATTATACTGTGCCTAAGTAACTATAATTTTGTACTTTCTATTGTAAGTTTTTCCTTGTTATAAATAAATAAATAAATAAATAAATATTAAATAAAAAATTAATAAATGCATGAATAAATAAATAGAAAGAATGAATGAACGAACGAAAGAGCGAAGGAACGAACGAATTAGTTAATGAAAGAGTTAATGAACAAAAGAAAGAATGAATAGCTGAACAAAAGAAAAAAGAGAATGTATGAATAAAATAATAAATAAAAGGAAGGAAGGAACGAAAGAAGAAAGAATGAATAATTAAAAGAAAGAAAGAATTCATTAACAAAAGAAAGAAAGAAAGAAAATAAATGAAAAGAAAAGAAAGAGTGAATTAAAGAAAAACAGAATCAATGAATAAAAGTAGGAATGAATAAAGTAAATAAATATAGAATGAATGAATAAAATAAATAAATAAAGCAAGAAAGAAAGAATTACTAAAATAAAGGAGAAAAGAAAGAATGTGAGAAAGAATGAATGACTGAAACAAATAAGTAAATAAATAAACAAATAAAGAAATAATAAATAAATAAATAAATAAATAAATAAATAAATAAATAAATAAATAAATAAATAAATAAATAAATAAATAAATAAATAAACAAATAAGTAAATAAATAAATAAATAAATAAATAAATAAATAAATAAATAAATGAAGAAAATGAAAAATAATTCCGTATTCTCGCAGCTGTGTGGGTTTGATTTAAGATGAGCAAGATCGGAGAAAAATGGATATTTTCTTGAGATATTCCCTTTTTCCTCAACATTAAAAATTCCGTTCCGCCGCTACTCTCCATTTCATCTTTCTCTTCTCTTAATTTCTGTCCATTTAATATCATACAATTTGTAGTTAAGGCTAATGAGCTCAAGCAGTCCGGGTTTAATTCTGAGCCAGATCCGGTACATTCATTAAAAAATCCATAGTGACATTTGTAAGGGACAAGGTCGCAGTTGAAGTTCTTCTGCACCGACAAAACGATGAGTCTTGGGATATTTTTCAGTTTTTAAGGATTAAAGAAGACATCTATCACGACTAAGCCCTAATATACTACTACTATATGTATGTCTTCCTTCTCCATGCATAGACCGGTGAAGTCTGCTAGATATTCTCTCCAAGCCTTGTCGTTTCTGCAAGACCGTGTAGTTAGTTCACTCTTTCATTACGCCATTGCCATGCTGCATAAATATTCCGAGATTTAATGGAAACACGTGTTTCCAGCGTCCCTCATAGCGAAAAAGTGGTTTTCAATCTGCATTGTACTCTTAAAATGTTAGGTGAATGTTCGTATTCAGTACCTACGAGCTAAATTACCTGGATTGATGCACATGTAGTATAATACATTTTTATTAAAACATTAATGGACATTTATTTGAAAAAACACAGACAATGAATTTTTAACCCAAGTCGGAGTACACAACTTTCTTCAAGAATGTCCACTGCGTTTTAAGGGATTAGGTACAGCTTACAGCAGTAAAATTTTGGAAATATTCAAATTTTTTTTCCTCCATTACTATATCGTGTACAATAATGCAAATTAGTATGTGTAAAACACTGTCCTTCAGATAAAAGAAGAACATATTTTTACGATTAAAAAAATATATTTTTTTTTAAATTCAAAATGGTGACAGTTTACTGTGTAGCGATGGAGCAATTCCCTCATAACTCATTAACTCGTTAACTTTTTCATGTCACCTCTCTTTTATTATATTGCTGAAACTCATGTTTACTTTCAACTACATTCCTTAATAAATAACATTTTTTTAATTTTGTGTTAGAAGAAAATATTGATATTTGACCATTTCTTAAATGAATTTATTTTTTTTTATCAGACAATCTATCAAAGGTAGAGATGTGATCTTGCATCATATTGTAGATATGACATGCATAAATACAAACAAAATATTTCATCACAGAATGTTTAATAGTTTTTTAGTTATTTGGAAAACGCTTCATCACTGCAAAGTGAACTGAATTTTGAAGGGGGAAAAAAAAGAAAAAGTAAATAATTTTTTTAAATAGTAAAAACATTTTTTTTTTCATATAGCAGAAGGGCAGTGTTTTACACATACTAAGTTTCATTATTATACCAGATACAGTGATGGAGGAAAAAATTTTTGAATATTTCCAAAATTTTACTGCTGTAAGCTGTACCCAACCCCTTAAAGCAGACCTGCAGAACTGTAGCTCTTGCGAGCGACTTATTTCCTCCCCTTTCTTACCCCACCCACCTTTACTACCTGTGCGGTTCTAGTTCTAGTTACGCTCGGCTGCATCAACATTCATTCTCGCGGTGGAAGTCGATCATCCCCATAGAAGTGGAGTGAGGCTGACGTCATAGTTCCCCTACTTGCTAGTTCTGCAGGCCTGCCAAGGATAAAACTAAAATTTTTTGAATAAATTATTATCACAATACTCTGTTCTGGAAAGAGTGCTTGAAGAAAGGATGATCAGGAAGAGAAAAAGGAATTGGATCAGAAGAAACTGGCTACTGAAGGATGCACTAGATGGAATGGTGTACGGGAGAAGAGTTCGTGGCAGAAGAAGATATCAGATGACAGACGACATTAAGATATATGGATCATATGAGGAGACTAAGGGGAAGGCAGAAAATAGGAAAGATTGGAGAATGCTGGGTTTGCAGTGAATGGCCTGTCCTTGGGCAGAAAACTATGGATGAATCTTCTACCAAAAGCAGCACCTGTAACCATTCCTCATCTTTCACTGTTGCTACCTCTCGTCACTGGAACTCTCTGCCGCCTGAAGTCAAGGGCTGCCGAACATTGAAATTTTTCAAATCCAAGGTAGAAAATTATCTTCTGACGAGTTGCCAAACTAACTTACTATTATGACAAGTGTTGTATTGCATGTTTCCACGTATTCACATGTTTTTATATTCTAGTGATGTTTAACTTATTTTATATTTTTGTTCTCATATTTTCCGATAATGGTATATCTATAATGTGATAAGCTGAGCTATATATAATCATAATTTTCCTTGCTGTGTGTACTTAAAAATATTGTATTCATTGTATGCTTTGTACTGCACTATTTTATTACTACTACTACTATTATTATTATTATTATTATTATTATTATTATTATTATTACTATTATGCTCGACCATGCCGAAATGTAGTAATTATACACCTGGTAGTAGCCCTTTAATGCAGCTCATTAAAGTACACCTATTCATTATAGTTCAGTTGTTCAGGCAATGAGAAATCACCATTGTACCATTATAAAAGCGCAAGTATCGATTATTCTTAGATATGCAATCGAAAGACAATTAGCGAAAAGTCACGGAGGCAGGAAATCCAATACTGTCGCAGAAGATTAGTTCTGTTACTATAATAATTAGCGTTAATTGTAAATAATATTCAAATAAATTCAATTTGTCATCTCGTTTTTCCATTCTAAATCAATTTCCAGGTTATATCAAGACTAATGTTCACGTTATTCTCTAGATTATATCAAGGTCAATGACATTCGTTCCTCGGAAAAAATCAATACTTTCGCGTCTGCGCATATCTCACAATTTAGGTCAGTTGCGCTCCTCACATAACCATAACATGAATACTTGTGAATAATTTCAAGTTAGAAATATGGTCGAGCATAAAAAGTCGTATGAAACTTGCCTATAATGGTAATTAAGACGCTCGTATGAAAATTATGAAACGAGCGCAAGCACTCGTTTTATAATAAAAACATACTCGCGTCTAAATTACTACCATTATAGGCTCGTTGCATAATGTACTATTATTATTATTATTATTATTATTATCATTATTATTACTATTCTTATTTTTTTTAATTATTGTTGTTATTATTATTATTATTATTATTATTATTATTATCATTATTATTACTATTCTTATTTTTTATAATTATTGTTGTTATTATTATTATTATTATTATTATTATTATTATGATTATTATTATTATTATTATTATTATTATTATTATTATTATTATTATTATTATTATTATTATTATTATTATTATTATCTTATTCAGTTTTGTGTGTAAAATTGTAGTGTAGTCTACCTTATAAATTTGTAGTGTTTTTTGTAACGCAGTTTTACTCCTGGTTGAGTGTTAGAGAAGGCCGTATGGCCTTAACTCTGCCAGGTTAAATAAATCATTATTATTATTATTATTATTATTATTATTATTATTATTATTACTAGCCGTACCTGTGCGCTCCGCTGCACCCGTTAGAAATATATATGAAGTAATTATATAATTAAAATAGGACATTTGATTCAGGGAACATTCGTGTTTCATAGAAGGATAAATCGTTTATTATGTTACTTAATTTAAATTGAATTAAAAAATTAAAATGCGATCATTTTGATCCAGAGACCACTCATTTGGTCATAAAAATTAGTTTAGGAAATACAGGAAACGAATGTACAGAATAGCCTATCAAGTTTTCTGTGCATAAGAATCTATTTTAATCTTACCTGTCCTCGATTCACTCAGAAGTTACTGTGATAACATTATAGCATTATGTCCATCTAGAGAAACTACACTTTCCAATGGTGAATTAATAATTAATTATACAAATCGGTTAATTTAGCTTCCGATATTACTTAATAGAAACGCAGAAACATTATCTGAAGGCTATCTTTCATAGCTTTCGATTGTTGCTGCCCAAGGCCCCTTATAGACGAAGTCATTTGTTTTTTAATTCATTACACTGCCTTAGATGGCAGTTATTTCAATTTTAAAACTCATTTATCTCATTAAATATCAGTCCTATCAAAATTGTTCAAGGAATAAAACTTATCGCAAATTATTTTTAAAGAAACATTTGTTATGTAACATTTTTCACAAAAATCAATAATAAGCGAGATATTTCGATTTATTTAATTCAGGCCCCCTTATAACCCCCTTTTAAATAATGTATTTTGAATGCCATATAGCCTAAAATCTAAGTTACAACGAACTTAATTTATATTCCAATTTTCATGGAAATCCGTTCAGCCATTATCGCGTGAAAAGGTAACAAACATACAGACAGACAGACAGACATACAAACAAAAATTTCAAAAAAGCGATTTTCGGTTTCAGGGTGGTTAATTATATATGTTAGGGCCAATTATTTTTGGAAAATCGAAAATTACCAGAAAAATTTCGGCTACAGATTTATTATTAGTATAGATTATTATTATTATTATTATTATTATTATTATTATTATTATTATTATTATTGTCTTATTCAGTTTTGTGTGTAAAATTGTAGTGTACCTTATAAATTTGTAGTGTTTTTGTAACGCAGTCTTTACTCCTGGTTGAGTGTTAGAGAAGGCCGTATGGCCTTAACTCTGCCAGGTTAAATAAATTATTATTATTATTATTATTATTATTATTATTATTAACTATATTCAGTGCAATAATATTAAAAACTTCACAGGATGTAACTGTTTGAGTAAATAGTTATTGTAATTAATTAAGGAGCACTATGTAGTGTGTTGAATGAGCGCAATGTACCGGATTTGCAGAGTTCTGTCGCATCGACGACTAATTGGCCCCTGGAGTGATGTGGGCGGCATTACAACAACGCGACAGGTGTCATTCTGCAGTGTGGAAATGCTGGACCACATAAATCACGAGCAAACAAAGCAGAGCGCGTGCTGCAGAAATTGAAAGTGATTAACCACTGCGTAATTTGGATTTATCATCCCGTGTTTTCAACTTTTTTCCTTTGCTCTTAAACATCATACTTTATGTGGGACCCGATACAGCAGGGCTGTTAGTGGAAAAATCAATACGTTGGTAACGCATACAGAAAATACCTACATGCATTATGTGAGGTACACAGCTATGTACATGCACGTATTGTAATTTATATAACAATAGAAAAATCGCTGCATTTAATTTACTATTAATTTCTCATAAATAATACACGAACGGCATTATGAACGATTATGGATTTCATTTTCATTATAATCAAAATAATTTAGTTTGTTGCCTGGGGAAATGTACTGTACAATTGTTGAATCCGGCATACTTTGGTCGTTATACATTTATTTAGCAGATGTCAGCAACAAAAAAAATGGCAACCAGTCGATCATAACCAACAAAATATCCAAAAATATCCCAGCATTAAATCATATAAAAACTCATTAGATATAGATAAATCATCAGTGTGGTTTCAAGCGTAATAGATCGACTATTGATAAGATTTTTTGTATTCGACAGATATTGGAGAAAAAATAGGAGTATAAGGGTACAGTACATCAGTTATTCATAGATTTCAAAAAGGCGTATGACTCGGTTAAGAGAGAAGTTTTATATAATATTCTTATTGAATTTGTTATTCCCAAGAAACTAGTTCGATTAATTAAAATGTGTCTTAGTGAAACTTACAGCAGAGTCCGTATAGGCCAGTTTCTATCTGATGCTTTTCCAATTCACTGCGGGCTAAAGCAAGGAGATGCACTATCACCTTTACTTTTTAACTTCGCTCTAGAATATGCCATTAGGAAAGTTCAGGATAACAGGCAGGGTTTGGAATTGAACGGGTTACATCAGCTTCTTGTCTATGCGGATGACGTGAATATGTTAGGAGAAAATACACAAATGATTAGGGAAAACACGGAAATTTTACTTGAAGCAAGTAGAGCGATCGGTTTGGAAGTAAATCCCGAAAAGACAAAGTATATGATTATGTCTCGTGACCAGAATATTGTACGAAATGGAAATATAAAAATTGGAGATTTATCCTTCGAAGAGGTGGAAAAATTCAAATATCTTGGAGCAACAGTAACAAATATAAATGGCACTCGGGAGGAAATTAAACGCAGAATAAATATGGGAAATGCCTGTTATTATTCGGTTGAGAAGCTCTTATCATCCAGTCTGCTGTCGAAAAATCTGAAAGTTAGAATTTATAACACAGTTATATTACCGGTTCTTCTGTATGGTTGTGAAACTTGGACTCTCACTCTGAGAGAGGAACATAGGTTAAGGGTGTTTGAGAATAAGGTGCTAAGGAAAATATTTGGGGCTAAGCGGGATGAAGTTACAGGAGAATGGAGAAAGTTACACAACACAGAACTGCACGCATTGTATTCTTCACCTGACATAATTAGGAACTTAAAATCCAGACGTTTGAGATGGGCAGGGCATGTAGCACGTATGGGCGAATCCAGAAATGCATATAGAATGTTAGTTGGGAGACCGGAGGGAAAAAGACCTTTAGGGAGGCCGAGACGTAGATGGGGGGATAATATTAAAATGGATTTGAGGGAGGTGGGGTATGATGATAGAGACTGGATTAATCTTGCACAGGATAGGGACCGATGGCGGGCTTATGTGAGGGCGGCAATGAATCTTCGGGTTCCTTAAAAGCCATTTGTAAGTAAGTAAGTAAGTAATTTTATTATAATACAGTAAATGAACGCCTGAAAATGCAATTTGCTTACGGAATAACGATATATCGATATAATCGTTCCATATATCGATATATTTTCTGCGATATATATATATCGTTTATCGAAATTAGGTTTGCAATATGTTGCAATATCAATATATCTGTATTTAATTAATTTTTTTTCCATCACTAACTGACCAATATGTTCGGACGATTCTAAACTTTGTTTATTACTAAGTGGGAGGAGTATACGAATTACTATGCATTGTTGCAGGTGTTCATTTTTCATTGGTAAAGTCTCTCTTAAAATAAAATGTACCATATCAAAGACTTCGTTGAAAATTAAAAAATGCGTTGTAAATAGACTTTATGGATTATATAAAATTTATTTTTCGATTGCAAAATTTCGCGACACACCACAGACCGGTTGGGAACCCTTGACTTAGTGGATAAAGCGTCAGCAAATAGAGCTGAAAACCCGGGTTTGAATCCCGGTGCCGGAGAGAATTTTTCTCCGTTCCACTCATCCCTCATCATATAAAAACGCAGAATTCCTGCACGGAAATGTCATAAATGTACTTCGGTACATCATAGTAATATCACAGTCTAGTATATACAGTCACGAAGCTTGAGTTGATGAGGGTACTAGAAACAATAGACTGTGCAGGGACTATTTCGTATTGTCTGTGATGGGGCGATAGTAGCGATCCTAGTGGTTAGCAACTATCTATGGATGCATATATACTACGTATTGAGCTTCGTGGCTGTATACACTAGACTGTGGTAATCAGTGGCGGCTCCTGCGTATTTCTTAAGATGAGGAAAGAATGTAACAGGACGAAATGGCACCTTCTTGATTGAAACATGCTACAAATTAGCCAACATACACATATGTAAGACCAGGTAGTGTTGGGATTGGCCTTCCCTTCTGTATAGCAATAATTTGTTATTGTAAATTGAGTTTCCTAAATTTTCCATAATATAGGCTATAATGTTTTCACTTGCATTCATTGTTGAATAATTGCACAAATTAACAATTACAAGGAAATTTACCTCGCAGCATTTTTCTAGCACACTACAGCATCACACGTGTTGAAGAGACTATAGCTACAAACACATAATCGGAACCACGGAAATGGGAATGGGAAATAATGTGAGGAAAGCGAGAACACTGCACCCACCCACGTGGTCTGTGTTGCCACATGTACATTTTACAAGTTCAGTATCACATGTTTTTGAAGAATATCAGTTCTTGTAAAGTCATACTACCATTATTGTTCAAAGTTGCTGGTGGCCAATTAATTTTTTATGTTAAAAATAATGTAGTTTGGAGTGCCTACTTTCAATTTCAAATATATTTGTACAAAACTGTCAACTTGGCTGTTGCCCTGTCTAGTACACAGTGAATGGAAGTGAATTTCAGGGGCCAAAAAGATCTGCGATACTAACGTAGAACTACTTCCTCTTTGTTTTATATAAACCCGACTTTAACTTCCAAATATCCTTGAAAGTTTCAAACCATATATAACCACTATATAAAGTGCAATGAATAATATTTTTGATTTATAGATTATATGGTGTCTTTCATAGCGTTGCGTTAAAACTGTTTTTATTGTGCCTCCTCCTAGATGTGTTATAGTCTGGTTGAATGCAGGATAGTTAGATGGTAGCGGTAGCGAGCTTGCTGCACGACCAGTCGGTTTCTATATTTCCCGCCCAGGCGCTGATTCAGAGGAGGATCTCCTCCCTCTCCGTTCATTTACTTGCTTTAAAACTCTGCTTCTTTCTCTGGCCGCTAGTGCGCTGTTGTCTATGCGTGCTAACTGCAGTAAAGGAGGAATGGATTGACTTTCCTCCACACAAACAATCTCGCATCTTTCTCACAGTTTTCTAGCAGCACATGAGCGCGCATCGTTTAAAACTCGATCAACCGAGATTTTCTTATAGCTGTGAACTTAAAAAAATGATCGAATCTTCCTTGAATTTCAAGGCACATATTTTATTTGGTGTTTACTTTCAAAAGAAGAAAAATGTGAGGAGGACGTTCCTCCCTTCCCTCCCCCGAGAAACCGCCACTGGTGGTAATACCAAATAGCTTACTACTACAATAGTGGAAAGTAATGATTAATAACACGCATGTGGTTAGCGACAGAGTCGCCAATGCCATCTAGCGACTCGCTATGAGAACAAATACATAGGCTATATTTAAACTTAAAGAGAAAAATGTTAGTTTGATATTTAAGAAACGTAATAACTAAATAAATTCAAAGCTCTTTCTTTTTGTTTTTATACCTTTGTCATCTGTATGAATACGGTAGTAAAATAAAATCTGAATTTTAATAAGGAAATGGGAGGAAGAAAAATTACTAGAAAAATAAAAATAATTATTATCTAGTCATTTGAAAGAAACGGTTTGTTTAATATATTAGCTGTGTGCTACCTTCTTTCATTTTATATTTTTGTAGCCTCTGAAAGTCACAAATGAATTGTTTAATTATTTTACATGTGCTTTTTTTAAGGATTGTCTACCAGTAATCTCATACAAACTTTACTAAGAACTTTCACATTTGTGTTTTAGAAAACAATTAGTTATCTTATTTCTAAGGCCGTGAAGACTTTCTCACAAAAATTTGTGAAAATCATTTTCAAATATTTCTGACATCTCGGGACAATTTATTTCCACTTTTCACTTTACTTGGTCAAGATGCATTAATTCCTTTTCACTGCACATAAATTTGTAAAATTCAGTGCAACTTACATGGGCCATGTTATATTGAATGTCAACAATAGCCTTAACGGATGAGAGAGTTTATCTATTCATTAGCTACAATACTCAAATCAATCATGACCTCATTATATGGTCCTTACAATTCCTTGCTTTTGGAAAACTTGACAATTATTTCCGTTCATTTGAATCTGGTATTTAAAACAGTCGTATATGGCACAAATAACACCTCTTCAGCCATTTCCTTAAATTACAGGACATAAGAAATAAAAAGAGAAAAACATCGTTTTTACCAAAACCTATCAACTACTATCATGTACTACCATGGACGCTGCTGTTAGTTATCTTATCGAACCGCTAGGTGGCAGTCGTGGAGTATGTCGCCAATTTTTATTGTCACTTTCCACCAGTAGCGGCCGGTGATCGAAATCCTCGGTGAGGCCAGATGCAACTAGTTTAAATGCCTTCGATAGGAAATGTTTATTTATGAGATTAATTATTATTATTATCATATTATTATTAATATCATTATTTCTGTATTATTATTATTATTACTATTATTATTATTATTATTATTATTAGCCTACTATTAATGAAAAATAATAATTTCACTCACCAAAGAAGCTGTTATGCTGTGAGTTTCAGTGATTGTTTCAGTGTGATGAAGCAACCCACATTATATGTTGAGAAAATCCCCTCTCTTTCTTTTCTTTTTATTTTTTTCCCTTTACAGCAACGAACAAGGCTAACAGAGAAGTTTATTTTGCACCACATAACCACTTAACTATTTATGTTGTCCATACCAGGATGCAATAGAAACTCGCGTTTTAAGATTATCTGTCAGAAAAATTGTCAGCGATGTCGTAGGTATCTCGGTAGACTCTCTCTTTATTTAAAACTTCCTTTCTTTCAATATTATTTCTTCTCGATAAAGGACACTTAACAAGGAATTAACTACACCAGCATTATTTCTCGCATTTGTTTCTGTTTATATTTTCCCGAATTACATAACAACATTGGCCCAGATTCACTACTGTACTACGAAGTACAATAGTACAACACCCTAGCTTAAGTCATAAACTAAGACATAAGGGGTGGGAATAGTGTGGGTCTCTGCCTGCCAAAGAGCTGGAATTTGTTTTATTTATGGCCAATTTAGGAAGACAAGTCACCATTGTTACTCCCACCCCAATCTACCCTTGAGGCCGATCCATGGTTGGAGGAGTGAAACCTGACCAGGCCACGAGGCTAGATGAATTGTGCCTCAGCTATACAACGTTCTAAGCGCAAGCTCAAAGCCCACGAAAATACAGAAAATTCAGAAGCCAGACCCGGCACGAGCGATTCTGGCCTCAGGAACAAATTTTACTGCACAACAGGTCTATATACATCACAAAGTTTTCAAATGCTTCTACAGCGATATATCCTTCATTCAAATAACTAATACATTATATAAAAACACAAAATTTGATTTCAGTTAAGCCAAGTGACTGAGGCCCGGCCTCACTTGCCTCAGTCAATCAGCCGCCGCTGCTTTCCACTATTGTAATAGTAAGCTATTTGGTAATACTACAGAGTCCAGTTTAACACACACAGTCTGATTCGACGGTTAGTGAAGGGAATAGAGTGACAGTCACGTGGGCGCTTTCTGAAATAGGGTGGAATCAACTGAGTTGCAGCGGAAACATAAAATGTGTAAGCAAGAAGCTCTTGTAATTCAGCAGGGAGGTGTCAGTTTTTTACGTCGTAACAGGCAATTCTGGACGGTCGTCATGGCAACAGCATGGTTGTGATTGGATGGCTTTAATGTTAACCTTGGCAGCGGGATGAAACCTTTTCCCTTCCACGTTTGAGCCACTTAACTGTCAATCCTGGAATTGCTTTAAACTCCACAGTAATGCTTACTCCGGCAGTCACTGCGAATTTTGTTTTGGTCTCTGCAGGCGTCCTCCAACTACTGGGTTTGCTCCGTCATTCTAATTCTAGCCATTGCCGCTTTATCACTATGTATTGTCGGACCATCGTATCTGTGCCCTCGTAAGATATGCGAACAGAACCCTAATTCCTTCTCAGCCTCGGTAATTTATTTCTCTCCCTGCATTTCTATCTCTCTCCCTTTCTCTCCCCCACTACTCACAATTTTGAGCCTTCTTGCGGGACAGTTTATTTGCACTTGCAGTCCAGTGATGTCAACTCAACATGAATACTGTAGCATGGAGTGGTGAAAGAAATATTATTAAGCAAGTACGTAATAGCATTTTGCGATGAAGAGAAACAAACAGGTCAATATCTGTTTCCTATAAATCGGGCAACGATAGGAGCAGCTGCGATCATAGGTGGGACTTATTTTATTTCAATTGATTACGTATTAAAATTACTTACCTAACTAATACTAATAATACAACATTTTATGTAATTTATATAGGCAGGTCAGAACTCCTAATAAAGAAAATCAGGAGAGAGGGAGGCTGTGCAGGAGATGAAAAGCTGGAATCACCAGGGAAGAACAGACCAAGGGAACCTTTAATTCTTGTAGATGATATGAACCGATGTATTTTAAGAAGAAAGATACAAGAATTTTATACCGTGTAGAATGAAGTTCTGACATTGAAGAAATTACTAAAGATTGCGAGAGACAATATTTTCCAAACTTGGAGAGAAACGCTGCGGAAAGTGATTCGAGACATGGGATTTAGGTTTAAAAAATGTAGAAATACAAGATGTATTTTGATTGAAAGAAATGATATTGTAGCATGGAGGACCAGTTATTTATTATACCGTTTGACGGAAGTTTGGCAACATCCCTATTCGGCAAGGTTCGTGGCCTGCTGTTTAACGTGGTGTGAGGAAAGCGGGTGGAATGGAGTGAGTACAGGCGTTAACTTTTTCAAGAACGACGACAGCGCTGAAGGGGCACAGATCCGATGGTCCGACAATAGTCTATCTTCAACATCAGGGGCGGACGCAGGATTTTTTTTTCAGGGAGGGATTTGAGGAGATAGTAAAAATGGAGTAATGAGAAATAAGTTTATATACTCACAATTTGTTTCCGAGTCACAAACATTTACAACTTGGCCTGAGTAGCGTAGTCGGTATAGCCTTCTGTGCTCGAAATTGCGGGTTCTACCCCAACCCAGCTCGATGGCATTTAAGTGTGTTTAAATTCGACAGGCCTCATATCAGTCGATTTACTGGCATGTCAAAGAAGTCCTGAGGGAAAAAATTCCGGCACACCGGCGATGCTGATATAACCTCGGCAATTGCGAGCGTTGTTAAATAAACCATAATTTTTTAATTTTAACATTTACAATGACTGCAATACAAAAACAATGACAGAATGACATTTGCAGAAGAAGGCGACGAGGCTTCTTAGACATTTCATCCAGTACTTCATGAGCTTTTACTTCTACATTTTTATGTATATACATCAAGGCCAGTCCGTTTAATCTGTCTGCTCCCATCGTGCTCCTCAAGCAAGTCTTCAAATACCGCAATGTTGAGAACGACCATTCTGGTGTTGCTGTAGTTACAGGCAACGTGCAGAAAAGTTTCAGCACCTTGCGAGTGCAGGGAAGAATAATTTCATTGCACCTGTTCAAAGATGATATAAAATCAGTAGGTATTAGGTGAAGATTTTTCTGATCAAGGAAATGTTTTCTCCGCATCCTCAATTCATTGAAGAAAGACTCTGGTGATGCATCAACATCATTGGGCCACTGATTTACTACAGCCTCAACAGCAATTTCTAAATCTTCATCTGATGCTCGCACTATGTTTTTAGGCAGCAAAGTTGTATAGACTTTAGGATTCCCTTATGATTTAAAAACCTGTCCTTGAGCTGACCAATGAAATAGTCTAAGAAGAGAAGGAAAATTAAAAGCCTAAAATACTCTTCATGACTCTCTGTCCTGAAGTAAGAACGCTATGTTTGTCTTCCTGCAGTTCTTGGAATTTAACATTTTAGCAAAGAGAATTTACGTGGAAAACTCTCTAATTTCTATGTACATTTACGAGTTAAAATTAATATTATTTTTGTTTGTTGTTTCGTAGTTTTCTGAACATTTCGGGAGGGGATATATCCCCTTAATACCCCCCCCCTTGCATCCGCCCCTGTTCGACATCACCAGCATAACTTCTGCATTTTAAAAAGTTTACTTTAAAGAACTACTTATCTGCTTACATCGTATCATCATTGTTTATTATTGCCATAAATATGTACAAAATAAGGAATCTGGATGGTTGGTTTTTAAAGGTGGTTGCTATGATGTATGAAAAATTAGAAGAAAATGCCTGAAATTAGCTTGTCATAGATGTGATCCTAATGATGGTAAATTTATGAATTTATTTTTTGCTGAATAAGGAAAATTTTGACTATTGATTGAATCTAAGGCAGCATCTTCTGCGGACCTCTGGAAAAGGAACTGAGGAAGAGACTAGTGAAGTGTTTTGTATGGAATGTGGCATCGTATGGGAGTAGAAACATCGACATTACGGCGAAGTGAAGAGAAGCGATTAGAAGCATCTGAAATGTGGATATGGAGAAGAATGGAACGTGTGAAGTGGACAGACAGAATAAGAAATGAAGCTGTGTTGGAAAGAGTGGGTGAAGAAAGAATGATGCTGAAACTGATCAGGAAGAGGGAAAGGAATTGGTTGAGTCACTGGCTGAGAAGAAACTGCCTACTGAAGGATGCGCTGGAAGGAATGGTGAACGGGAGAAGAGTTCGGGGTAGAAGAAGATATCAGATGATAGACGACATTAAGATATATGGGTCATATGGATTATACAATTTGCTAATGCTCCTTATTTCAAAAAAGTCTATTAAAAATTGCTGTTAAGAAAGAAAATTTAAAGTTCAATTATTGTGATATGTGTTTTTTCTTCTTTTTTTTCCTTTTATTACTTTTCACTCTGTTATTCAATAAAATGTCTTAACATTAACTTATGTGGAATGCTCCCTGAGCACGAATATGTAACTTACTCTTTCTGGGGGTGCTAGAGAGTTCTTATACAAAAATAAATCAATATGTATATTTGTTCTGGCAATAAAGTATTATTATTATTATTATTATTATTATTATTATTATTATTATTATTATTATTATTATATATGATGAAACAAAGAGGAAGGCAGAAAACAGGAAAGACTGGAGAAAGCTGGGTTTACATTGAAAGACCTGCCCTTGGGCAGAACACTAAATAAATGAATAATTGAATCTGTAATGATTGTTATCTCCTGCACTGTAAGCCAGAAATAATAATAATAATAATAATAATAATAATAATAATAATAATAATAATAATAATAATAATAACATTCGGCCTAGTTAGTGCAGTTGGTATAGCGCTGGCCTTCTATGGCCAAGGTTTCGGGTTCGATCCCGGGCCAGGTTGATGGTGTTTAAGTGTGCTTAAATGTGACAGGCTCATGTCAGTAGATTTACTGGCATGTAAAAGAACTCCTGCGGGACAAAATTCCGGCACACCGGCGACGCTGATATAACCTCGGCAGTTGCGAGCGTCGTTAAATAAAGCATACCTAACATTTTTAATAATAATAATAATAATAATAATAATAATAATAATAATAATAATAACATTCGGCCTAGTTAGTGCAGTTGGTATAGCGCTGGCCTTCTATGGCCAAGGTTTCGGGTTCGATCCCGGGCCAGGTTGATGGTGTTTAAGTGTGCTTAAATGTGACAGGCTCATGTCAGTAGATTTACTGGCATGTAAAAGAACTCCTGCGGGACAAAATTTCGGCACACCGGCGACGCTGATATAACCTCGGCAGTTGCGAGCGTCGTTAAATAAAGCATACCTAACATTTTTAATAATAATAATAATAATAATAATAATAATAATAATAATAATAATAATAATATTATTATTATTATTATTATTATTCGGCCTAGTTGGTGCAGTTGGTATTGCGCTGGCCTTCTGTGTCCGAGGTTCCGGGTTCGAGCCCGGGCCAGGTCGATGACATCTAAGTGTGCTTAAATGTGACAGGCTCATGTCAGTAGATTTAGTGGCATGTAAAAGAACTCCTGGGGGACAAAATTCCGGCACACCGGCGACGTTGATATAATCTCGGCAGTTGCGAGCGTCGTTAAAGAAAACATACCTAATAATAATGATGATAATAATAATGATAATAATAATAATAATAATAATAATAATAATAATAACCGGCCTAGTTGGTGCAGTTGGTATAGCGCTGACCTTCTATGCCAAAGGTTTCAGGTTCGATCTCGAGCCAGGTCGATGGCATTTAATTGTGCTTAAATGTGACAGGCTCATTTCAGTAGATATACTGGCATGTAAAAGAACTCCTGGGGGACAAAATTCCGGCACACCGGCGACGCTGACATAACCTCGGCAGTTGCGAGCGTCGTTAAATAAAGCATACCTAACATTTTTTAATAATAATAATTTATTTATTTTAGAAGGTCATTTTACGCCGCTTTATCAACATCTTAGGTTATTTAGCGTCTGAATGAGATGAAGGGGATAATGCCGGTGAAATGAGTCCGGAGTCCATCACCGAAAGTTACCCAGCATTTGCTCATATTGGGTTGAGGAAAAACCCCGGAAAAAACCTCAACCAGGTAACTTGCCCCGACCGGGAATCGAACCCGGGCCACCTGGTTTCTCAGCCAGACGCGCTAACCGTTACTCCACAGGTCTGGACAATATAATAATAATAATAATAATAATAATAATAATAATAATAATAATAATATTTCCTTTATCACCATTATTGTCTAATATGCAAATTAAACAATTAAACAGACCGTTGGCAACAAGAACATTACATTAACGCCGTCATTATAATTCCCTTCATCATTGTAATGAACATCGTCAAATTACAATCTGGATGGCAAGCGGACATCAACAACTGCTCATCCATCATTGGCATCGCCCAGCAGCCGGCTGTGTACGTCTCCTATAAATAAGTATCCCGTTGTAAGTCGGATGACACGACAATCCCATGTCCAGACGTCTGACAAACACGATCGATCATGTCCACGCGCTTCTAATTTCGTCCCGATGCCGTTCTGAGGGTCTTGAGATGTCCCCAAGAGCAATCAAACGGATCCGTGTCAAGGGTCATGTCAAAAGAGAATTCCGTCCGATTGATTTATTTGAGCGCCCACACATAATACGTCACTCGCTGAGCGAGCTTTAATTAAAGCGCAATAAGTTCCTTGCAGCCCTATGGCGGTCTTGAATATAAAAAATTTCAGTGCGCTATTGCAGAGTTTAGAGAATATCAGTTTCTTCATGAGCACTATAGCTTGATTTGGAACTGTACCTTGACAGTGAACAATTGAGGACCGTTTTTGCAAAACTTGCTAACTGAAAAAACTAAATTTTACAGGAGAGACAAAACACTATAGTAAGCAAGTTTTGCAGTATGTCTCACTTATAGCAGAAAGCAAGTTTTGAAAAAACGATCACACTTTGACACACTACATTGAAGAGAAATAACCCAATTTTATTAAGACGCTTTAACCCTTAAGTACTCGCCTGGTAGAAAGTTACATAAACACTCGCGTCGGGTCAATTTGACCCATTGACACAAACTAAGGTGTGGACGTGGATTCATGGCAAAATTATGGGGTAAATGAAATGTTTAAACTGAAGTAAATGAAATATGTTTATTCTGAACTGTACATTATTTATATTGAACATAATAAAATAGAATGAAATTTGTAAATCTCAACTTTAAAAAAGTGAAAATTATCTAAATACAATGAAATTTTTAAATATCAACTAAAGAAAAGTGAAAACATGACTTTGAAATCTTATAACCATACAGTTTCTTTACGAGGTGTGATTGAAAAATTTTAAGGTTAGGTTCATAATAATGGTACCTAAAGACTACTACAGTCCTCTTCTGGAGGAATACACAAACTCCTACTATTTTCCTACATTTGGAAACATTCTTGAAAAATGTTGACTGGGTTTGTAATAAAAAAAACTGTACCTAAAGGCTACTGCAGTGAATGCCCTTCAAAGGGGTTCATTCTGAATTATTACATCGATTCCTAAGATGTCACCGTAAACCAATAAGCACTGCTGGCTTCAGTGTTAAAACTTTTCAATCAGACATTGTAAAACAAAACAGTGCTTTATTTCTTGGCTTATTCTCCACATATTGTGCAAACAACTTTGCAGTGAATTTTGCATACGTGTCCCAAACAAGCAGCACGTCGTGTTGAATGCTTACTATCATTTGTGCTAGGGCAGATATGATATCTCTTCCTTGTCTGAGATGCTGGTCCACTTCTTGTTTCTTGATTTTGTTGTTCTTTCGGTGGCACTTCAACGCCTCTCTCCGTTAGGAATATTTTTATTCTTGCCATGAGACTGCGTGATACTTGAGGATTACTCATTCTCCTGATAACGTTTTCCATAAGAATTTCTTTAGCCAGGTTCTTCAGAAATATTCTTCTTTGTATCTTCTCTCTGGTATTCATCTTATAATAAACATATGAGTTGAGTGCTGAAACATTTATGAAATGGAAGAACACTCCAGCGGCCACCTTCTTGTTCTACGTCCAACACAATAGTTGCTAAACAATTGGTCGCATGAATCAACTTCAGCCTTGGTACAGTTATAAAACGTCCAATTTCTGGCTTTTTGGAGGAACCTGTGTCTTCATCTATGACATCGTCAAGCTCAGAAAGTACCCCCACAGATTCACCATCGTCATTACATTAGTGCATTGCTGAGAATCGTATTCAACTCCCTTGCAATTTCTTCGTCTGTTACTAGTAATTCCCTCGACTTCGACTTCTCTGCAATTTCTTCGTCAATTACTACTTTCTTTGACATTCTTTGAAAATAATAATAAAAAGAGCTGCATATACAGCTGAAATGAACGCGGAAAATGTGAAGAATATAATATAAAGCTTACATCAAATAATACTTACGCATAAATAAAGAAATCTCCTCAGTTATTCACAAAATCTTCCTGTCTTTTAGATGAAGGCACACACTCGCGTCGGGTCAAATCACATGTAAACCGCTGTTGGGGCTAAATGATAAACTCAACAATGACTCCAGCCAGACCGTTTCAAAGATTTCAACAATAGAAGAAATTACACACCACCGGCACTCTTCATATTACCTTCCAGCAAAGAAAACAGAGGAAAGAAAAAACACTCGGGTCATATAGACCCGACGCGAGTACGTAAGGGTTAAACATCATGTAGAGGCCTGCCTTAAGTTAACGAATCCATCAAAATCTCAATTTTGCAAATTTTGCAGTTAGCAAGTTTTGCAAAAGCGATCCTCAATTGAAGACTGCCGGGTGCACACAGAATCAGAAGAATCGGACGGAATTCTCTTTTGACATGACCCTTGACATGGATACTGTCCACCTGCAAGCGCTACACAAGGAGCGCTTCTAATTTCGTACAGATAGAGCATGCGATTTCTATTCTTTTTTCAATTTATTTCTAGTATATTCATTCATTCATTCATTCATTCATTCATTCATTCATTCATTCATTCATTCATTCATTCATATTTTTCTGCTGAAGAGCAGGTCATTCACTGCAAACTCATCATTCGCCAACCTTCCTATTTTCAGCCTTCTTCTAAGTCTCCGCATAAGATCAATATATCTTAATGTCGTCTATCATCGGATAATATATTCTTCATTGATTATAGTTCACGTTAACACTTTGTTTGTTAAAAAACATAAAATTGTTTAGTCACACGTTAAAAAGTGTTAAAATTAAAAAAAAAAGGTATATACCTTCGACAGACGGCCCGTTTCGACGTGATGTTACGTCTTCATCAGTGTCTCCTGAACTACTGGTGATCTTGAATTCTGCGATGTGCATTTGTCGATTGTAGGGGTGGAGGTGTGTTGCTCTTATGGTGGAGGCTGGTTGTTTGTGTGTTAAGATCAATATATCTTAATGTCGTCTCTAATCGGATAATATATTCTTCATTGATTATAGTTCACGTTAACACTTTGTTTGTTAAAAAACATAAAATTGTTTAGTCACACGTTAAAAAGTGTTAGAATTAAAAAAAAAAAAGGTATATACCTTCGACAGACGGCCCGTTTCGACGTGATGTTACGTCTTCATCAGTGTCTCCTGAACTACTGGTGATCTTGAATTCTGCGATGTGCATTTGTCGATTGTAGGGGTGGAGGTGTGTTGCTCTTATGGTGGAGGCTGGTTGTTTGTGTGTTATGACGTTATGATTTAATTGACTGCTGTTTGGTTTTATAAACAAGACGAAGACTATGGTCATCGGAAGAAAAAATAAAGAAAGTAAACGTGCGAATTTTTATAAGCAGTTGCCAGGAAATCAAATAGCAAAGGAAGCTTTAATAGAAAAAAAAGCATCTACGGACCCCTAGAAAAAATAACTAAGGAAGAGACTGAAGTGCTTTGATTGGAGTGTGGCATTGTATAGGACAGAAACATCGACATTACGACTGTGGATATTGAATAATGTGTGGGTATTGAACTGTAATTGTGTGTTAAGTATATGTTGTGGGTATGTTATGGTATGTTTATATATTTCGTATTGTTCTAAGATGTTTAACTGTGAACTTTTTGGTGTGATGTGTAAAATTTCCATATCTATTTCTATATTATTGTAGTCATGATTATTGTTGATAATGTGATCTGCATAATTTGATGTGTTGTAGGGTTTGGTTATAGCTTTAATATGTTCATTATATCTTGTGTGAAAGGATCTTCCTGTCTGTCCTATGTAAAAATGTGGACACTTATTGCATTTTAGTTTGTAAACTCCAGTTGAATTACATTTATTTGAATGTTTAATGTGATTATTTAGATATTTCTGTGTTGTGTTATTTGTTTTGTATGCTATCTTGTATTTTAGTTTTCTGAATGAAGTTGCAATTTTGTGGGTATTGGTATTGTGATATGTTAATGTTATGTATTTATTCTCGCGTGCTGTTTGTGTTGGTTTGTTCTGTTTTTGTTTTGCCTTTTTTATTAGTGTGTCTATTATGTTAGGGTTGTATCCATTGTCTTGTGCTATATACTCGTATTTTATTGTGTTTAATTCTTCAGTGTAGTTGTCATTGTTCATTGGTATATTAATTAATCTGTGTGTCATTGTACGGAAAGCTGCATGTTTATGTTGTATGGGATGGTTTGATGAATTGTGTATATGTGTTCTGGTTGTGGTGGATTTTCTGTGTATATTGAATTCGTGTCTGTTATTTGTTTTGGTTATGGTGATGTCTATATATTCTTCTGCCCCGAACTTTTCTCCCGTTCACCATTCCTTCCAGTGCATCCTTCAGTAGACAGTTTCTCCTCAGCCAGTGACCCAACCAATTCCTTTTTCTCTTTCTGATCAGTTTCAGCATCATTCTTTCTTCACTGACTCTTTCCAACACAGCTTTATTCCTTATTCTGTCTGTCCACTTCACACGCCCCATTCTTCCCCATAACCACATTTCAAATGCTTCTAGTCCCTTTCTTTACTTCGTCGTAATGTCGATGTTTCTGCTCCATACAATGCAACACTCCACACAAAGCACTTCACTAGGCTTTTCCTTAGCTCTTTTTCTAGGGTTCCGTAGATGCTCTTTTTTCTATTAAAGCTTCCTTTGCCATTGCGAGCCCATTTGATTTCCTGGCAATTGCGTATAAAAATTCGCACTTTTACTTTCTTTATTTTTTCTTCCGATAACCATAGTCTTCGTCCTGTTTATAAAACCAAACAGTCAACTAAGTCATAATACATAATCAACTCCAAACAATTAGTTCACTGATTTTCCAGTTTGCAAGATGTCGCAGAATAACGGAAGACTTGTATTTTAGTGGAAATCTCTACATAGCCTAAATTCTGGTTAATCGAAGTAATTTACGAGTATGTACCTATTTTTTCACACTAAAGGAAAGATAGTAAGGGAAGTGAGGATGTACAGGGACATCATTCTACTTTTACTAACATTTATAATATTAACCTGGTTATACCTTTAGATCAACGATTAAGAACCGGAAACACCGTTTACTACCTCCTTCCACGACTGGAGTTCGATGATACTGGCGTAATATACAAACAAATCACTTTACTAGGTATAGGAGGGAAGAAAAGTAGTTCATCCATTTACGTAAACTAGGAAATATCGCGATTTTGAGTTTGATAATTTTCATTAGGTTTTTTTTTATTCAAAATACAGTACAGTGTTAACAATGACTGTTTTTACTCACGAACTGAGTTATCCATGCGAACGTATTCATTATGCAGTGTATATTATGCTGTCTACAATACAGCGTGCAATATAGAGAATGAACTTAAATTGAAAAATAATCATAATATGGATATTTAAACACATTTTTGAAATTGGTGGCCGTTCATTTCGATACAGGCTTCAGTTCTAATGTGCATATTATCGCACTATAGACTATTGTACGTAATTCCAATTACCAGGTTCGTATTTCGTATCAGTAACTCATGTTGAAATAATTCTGTACCTACTCAATAAAAGAGACCTTACGTACTGTAAATTCAATCTTCAGCTCTGCCCGATCCGAAAAGATAAAATTACTCAGACATGCTATCTACTGTCCGTCCAGGTGGTTACGTCCAGCGTCGTAGAAAGGGAGGAAATCACGTGACAGTTAATTACTTAACGAGGCTCTTTTATTTAAGTTATTTTAAACAGTTGTACAGTGCGAGCGAGAAGTTTCTCCGCAGAGCTTCTGTAACCTCGGTGCAGCCGAGATCCACTAGGCAGAAAATTCAAGTGGCAGCACTGACCGCTAGCATATGATTGACTGGGGATGTGAGGTTGTCAAACCGGAATTAATGGGGAAGTGTCAACTTTCTACAAGATTACGTACCAGCTGTCTACAGGATTACTGTAACTAATGGACCTGCGGAGGGACTTTTGGATCGCACGGTATAATATTACGTAGACGTTCAATTCCTAACAGAAATTAATGTTTTCAGAAAAGAGCTAAGACAGCCCAGCCACTAGCCTTTACAGAGGGGCGAGCAGAAGCGAGTGGGGGAAACCGGGATGCAACGTAGGCAAACGGACGACAGTACCTGTGGGAAAATATGATTCAATATTGAAAACTCTTTCGTCACTGGAAAACGCGAACATATTTCTGAAACATACTGTGACAGCGACGTGAGATTCGAACTCACGACCAGCGTTCCGCACGAGAGCAGATCGAGCGGAGCACGGAGGAACGGCGCGCGGCGGAGAGAAGTGGGGAAAGGGCCCACGCGACGAGGGGAGATCGCGCGCGCAGCTGCTTACGGAGTGAAGGGGGAACGGACCTTCCCGACTCTTCCAGAAGCCCGTCGAAGTGGAAAAATCGCGAATTCGAAGTTTCTCGGTTACGTTGCTGTGGTTATAAATTACGGACGCGAAGGAGTGTGTGTGTCATTCATGATTAGTTCAGTCACTAAGCCAGCGAACAGAGCAAGCCAGTCTTGTGTACCGGAGTTCGACTCGAGTGTGCGTCCGCAACTGTATCAGCATCCGAAGGCCTGAGTTCGAGTGCAGTGGACCGCAGTTGGAGGGACCTGAGTTCGAGTGCAGTGGACCGCAGTTGGAGGGACCTGAGTTCGAGTACAGTGAACTGCCTCTGAAGGTCTGTGGTTCGAGATACTATGAACTCGAGTGACTGAGCTAGAAGAACTGTGAACTGAGAACTGATAGTTCTGATTTGTAAATAGTGCTTTGTAAATATTAGTTAAGATTAACAGTTCATTGTTGTTCGTAATAGTCCAAGTAAATTGTCATTGCCGTCAGTGGAGTGCTATAACGAATACTGTGTTGAGTGAAAATTCTATTGTTGACGAGAGCGTTTAAGGTGAATTGTAGAAAGGAATTATTGTTGGAAGAATAAAATTCCATTGTTGAGTGGAAATAAAATAGACAATACTATACCCACTAATCAGTACTGCTTAGTATGACCGCATACGCGGCCTTGGTTCTGTGTGGAGAACGGTTGGAAGTTTACTAGTAGAGGGGGTGGGAGTGAAGTACATTAAAATATTCAGTTAGAATGAAAATTGAAATAAAAATAAAATGATGTCCCTGTATAAATAATAATAGAAAGGGTGAAAGTTGCTTTCTTTTCAGCGTCACATAAAAAGATACACAACTATTCACTGACTTTTCATTCACGCATCTCTCATGCAGATACGTTCATAAGCATAAAACACAAAAATCACATTAACATGGTCTTGTACACGACATGTTCTAGAAAGCTCTCTAATTGAATAATTTCATGCATTCGCAGATGTGTAGCGGCCTCTTGCAGGAATACATTTCCTCTAACAGCCGCATGAAAAGTAAAAAGGTGATTCGTTCATGACAGCCCTGTCCAGCCACTTCCCTTTCTGAGGGGCCCAGCGTGTGCATTAGTATACAGCGGCATGTGCGAAGTGTGTCCATTCATGGGGCATACATGGGCTCGCTTTTCGCTTGATGTTCTCTATACAACTTCTGCCATCGATAATGTCTGAGCTCCAACGACAGACTATTGCCGCAAAAAACACATTCGTGGTGATTTTATCGGAGCATTGAATACACTTGCTACCTACCGCACACGGAACTTTGTATAGCACATCTGATTCACGGGATAGCAAGATCGGGAATGGAACTCCTGCAGTGACGTGCTATGTATGCCCCATTCATACCGACCAACTGGTTGCTGTAGATGTCCATTGGACGGGACGCCGCTCAGAGCAGTAAATCAGAACCAGGATGTCATACATACAGTACGTACGTACATACATACATACATTTATTTATTTACTAGCCGTACCCGTGCGCTCCGCTGCACCCGTTAGAAATAAATATAAAGTAATTACATAATTAAAATAGGACATTTGATCCAGGGAACATTCGTGTTTGATATAAAGATAAATAGTTTATTATGTAACTTAATTTAAATTGTATTTACATAATTAAAATGCGATCATTTTGATCCAGAGACCACTCATTTGGTCATAAAAATTATTTTAGGAAATACAGGAAACGAATGTACAGAATAGCCTATCAAGTTTTCTGTGCATAAGAAGCTATTTTAATCTTACCTGTCCTCGATTCACTCAGAAGTTACTGTAATAACATTATAGCATTATGTCCATCTATAGAAACTACACTTTCCAATGGTGAATTAATAATTAATTATAAAAATCGGTTAATTTAGCTTCTGATATTACTTCTTACAAACACAGAAACATTCTCTGTAGGTTATCTTTCATAGCTTTCGATTGTTGCTGTCCAAGGCCCCTTATAGATGAAGTCATTTGTTTTTTAATTCATTACACGGCCTTAGATGGCAGTTATTTTAATTTTAAAACTCATTTATCTCATTAAATATCAGTCCTATCAAAATTGTTCAAGGAATAAAACTTATCGCAAATTACTTTTAAAGAAACTTTTGTTATGTAACATTTTTCACAAAAATCAATAATAAGCGAGATATTTCGATTAATTTAATTCAGGCCCCCTTATAACCACCTTTTAAATAATGTATTTTGAATGCCATATGGCCTAAAATCTAAGTTACAACGAACTTAATTTATATTCCAATTTTCATCGAAACCCGTTCAGCCATTATCGCGTGAAAAGGTAACAAACATACAGACAGACATACAAACAAAAATTTCAAAAAAGCGATTTTCGGTTTCAGGGTGATTAATTATATATGTCAGGACCAATTATTTTTGGAAAATCGAAAATTACCAGAAAAATTTCGTCTATAGATTTATTATTAGTATAGATTTATTTATTTATGTCTATAACAGGACAAAGCTCCAATTACAATAGACAGTACAGATACAGGGACACCATTTTATTTTTACTTCAATTTTTATTGCACCTGAGTTTTTGAATGTACTTCACACCCACCCCTTCTACTAATGAAGTTTAACCGTCCTCCACACAGATCCAAGACCTCATATACAGTCATAGTAGCCTTACGGTCATAGTAAACAGTACATTCCAAAAATATGTTCGCGTTTTCCAGTGACGAAAGAGATTTCAATATTGACTCATTTTCGCACAGGTACTGTCGTCCATTTGCCTACGTCGTATCCCGGTTTCCCCCACCAGCTTTTATTCGCCAGCTAGTGGCTGGGCTGTCTTAGCTCTGTTCTGAGAACATTAATTCTGTTAGGAATTGGACGTCTACGTAATATATACAACTGTTTAAAATAACTTAAATAAAAGGGTTTCGTTAAGTAATTAACTGTCACGTGATTTCCTCCCTTTCTACGACCCTATGACATAACCACTTGCACGGACAGTAGATAGCATGTCTGAGTAATTTTATCTTTTCGGATCGGGCAGAAGTGAAGATTAGATTTAGAGTACGTAAGGTACTCTTTTATAGAGTAGGTACAGAATTATTTCAACATGAGATACTAGTACGAAGAACGAAACTGGTAATTGGAATTAAGTACAGTAGCTATAGTGCGATAGTATGCACATTAGAACTGAAGCCTGTATCGAAATGAACGGCCACCATTTAAAAAAAATGTGTTTAAACATTCATATTATAATTATTTTTCAATTTAATTTCATTCTCTATAGTGTACGCTAATGTGCTGTAGACAGTATAATATACACTGCATAATGAATACGTACACATGGATAGCTCAATTCGTGAGTAAAAACACTCATTGTTAATACTGTACTGTATTTTGATTAAACAAAAACCTAATGAAAATGATCTAACTCAAAAGCGCAATATTTCCTAGTTTACGTAAATGGATGAACTACTTTTCTTCCCTCCTATACCTAGTAAAGGGTAGGCTTAATATTACGCCAGTATCATCGAACTCCAGTCGTGGAAGGGGGTAGCAAACGGCGTTGATGCAGAGGTACAGGCAAGTTAATATTAAAAATGTTGGTAGAAATAAAATGATGTCCCTGTATTTGTTTAAAACATAGAATTGCAGATAACACAAAAAATGAGATAAAACAGATATAAATGCAAGATACAAGTGTAAATACAAATAAAAAATGAAAGATGAAAAAAACAGACAAATAGATACCCGTACTACCTAAATAAAAGACACAGATAGGCCTATAGTTATAAATGAAAAATACAAAATAAAAATAAATGAAGATTAGATATGTAGGCTATAGATATCATAGCCAAAATGTAAAATGTAGCTATAATTGGCAAATAACAGAGCAACAGATAGCAATATTACTTAAAGCCAACTACCTTCACTATATTAATGAGAAAATGTTTATATTTCATGTAAGAAATGCTGAAATCTAGATTCCATGTTTTACGTATTTCATTGAAATTTGGACACATTTTTAACACTGGTGAATTTTTATGTGCTGAAGTGTTTTGTTTTTTATAATAATCATAACAATTGACGATTTCTTAAATGTGATGTTCTAGCGTTTATCTGGATTTGTGATAATATTTCGCTATTATCCAGTAGACCGTTGAATATTTTATACAATAAAAGTTGCTCTGCAAGTAATCTACGACTTCCAAGAGACATTAAATTAAATTCAGCAAGTAGATTGTTGTACATACATACATACTAGGACTATTTAAAAAAAAACTACAAATAATGCCCATGGCTTGTCAGTATATCTTTTCATTAATAATCTTCCTCGTATGTAATCGTGAAAACTTTGTAACTAATTCAACAGTTCACAACATAAATACACGTCAAAAAATGACTTTCATACTCCATCGGCAAGTCTATTGTGCTATCAAAAAGGAGTGCGTTATATGGCAGTAAAAATTTTTAATAGCCTCCCTATCGATATAAAAAATGAAACTCAAAACATAAAATTATTTAGGGCCAAATTAAAGAAGTACCTAATTTCTCACGCCTTCTATTCTGTAAGTGAATTCATGACATTCAATAACACTTCATGAAATTGATACTAAAGCTTTGTGTTGTACTAGTAGACTATATTGTAAATCTCGTCTGTGTATATTTCATCTAGACTGTGACTATAAATTAAGACTTTATAATAGTATTAAGTTTTTTGACTTGTTCCATATTCTAGCTGTAAGCATGTATGAATACCATGGAATGTTAATAAATACAATACAATACAATACAATACAATACAATACAATACAATACATACATACATACATAAATACATACATACATACATACATACATACATACATACATACATACATACATACGTGTTTTGCTCATGGGCAGGTCTTTCACTCCAAACCCAGCATTCTCCAATCTTTCTTATTTTCTGCCTTCCTATGAAAGTCATTTTTCTGACGAATATTTACACTATGAACTGTTGAATCAGTTACAAAGTTTTCACGATTACATACGAGGAAGTTTATTAATGGGGAGAAAAAATATACTGTCAAACCATGGGCATTATTTTTAGTTTTTTTTTAATGGCCCTACACGATTCCCTAGATTTGGCACCTATTAGGGCCTATTATTCTAATTATTCTTTCCTGTAGCAGGAATTTATTGTTACTATCTATAGAATTTCCCCAGAATATTATTCCAAAACTCATTATCGTGTGGAAGTTATGCAAAGTATATTGTTTTTAAGGTATTGATATTTACTATCTCTTGCATAGATCTAATAGCAAAACATGCTGTTGGTCCTCATTTCAAACTTTGCTTTTGTTTTACTGAAAACGCGCAGTTTATAACTTATGCCCCTTTTACGCGCACCATAGAGCTATGTTCCAAGCACACAACGTAGTGAATCGTCAGACTAGTGGATCAGCGTTGAATCACAACAAATACAAAGAGGTATGGCGGGTGATCGTGCGTGTGCAGTGTGTAGTGATTAGTGCCATCGCTATATGGATTGGAATTATCTTCTCATCTACAACCAAGAGATTGAGTGGCGTATTTTACCTCCTGGTATGTAATTTTGAAATGTATATGTTGATAAATCTTCACGGATCTCAAATACACACAATATACTTTCATATGTAGGAACATGAGCCCATTTTGATCTGTAATTTGCAATGTTCAGATTCATTACTGAAACTCTAGTTTTTAATGTATTTAAAACAAAAATTTAGGCAGATAATACAAATAATATTCGGGGACTGTGTTTGTGCCAATTACAATACATTACTATTTAGAACTAGCCGTACCCGTGCGCTCCGCTGCACCTGTTAGAAATAAATATAAAGTAATTACATAATTAAAATAGGACATTTTATCCACGGAAAATTCGTGTTTGATAGAAGGATAAATAGTTTAATATGTTAATTTAAATTGCATCCAAATAATTAAAATGGGTTCATTTTGGTCCAGAAAGCAATCATTTGGTGCAATGACAATTCCTTTAACATGTTTCTTAATTGTTATTACATGCAACCATAGTTTAATGAAGATTGACATACCATTTAGTTTTAATGTGTATACTTTATGTTACTTGCTATATGTTTCAGAAGTTACTGTAATAACATTGTAGAATTATGTCCATCTAGATAAACTACAATTTCCAATGGTGAAATAATAATTAAACAATTAATTAGTTCCAATATTACTTCATACAAACACAGAAACATTCTCTTAGGCTATGTTTAATAGCTTTCTATTGTTGTTGTCCAAGGCCCCTTATAGACGAAGTCATTTGTTTTTATTTAAGTACAGGGCCTTAGATGGTGTTGTTATTGTAATTTGAAAACTCATTTATCTCATTAAATATCAGTCTTATGAAAATTTTGTATAGAATAAAACTTATCGGAAAATTATTTTTAAAGAAACTTTTGTTATGTAATATTTTTCACAAAAATCAATAATAAGCGAGATATTTCGATTTATTTAATTCAGCCTCCTTATAATCCACCTTTTAAATAAAGTATTTTGAATGCCATATAGCCTAAAATCTAAGTTACAACGAACTTAATTTATATTCCAATTTTCATATAAATCGGTTCAGACATTATCGCGTGAAAAGGTAACAAACATCCAGACATCCAGACAGACAGACAGACAGACAGACATACAAACAAAAATTTCAAAAAAGCGATTTTCGGTTTCAGGATGGTTAATTATACATGTTAACACCAATTATTTTTGGAAAATCGAAAATTACCAGAAAAATTTTGGCTACAGATTTATTATTAGTATAGATAACTACATTATTATTATGTTCACAAAATCTTACAGTGGAAGATCTTGCAAAGCAGAAACATACACAAAATGTTTGTCTATTTTCAGAGAGATTAATTTTTAGTTTACTGATCCACCTGCAAATTCACAGACCACTTCCTACCCAACCAAATATTATAGCTAAACGTGTCTTCCTTTTATTAGGATGCATTGTACTTGTGCGTCTATAGTGAACAAGAAGCACATTAATATTGACCAGAAATATTAACAGTATCATTCACAATGATTCACATAAACACTGACATTAACATTGCCGTTAGACGTTAACATGAAACTTTGCGAACTTCAAACTTTCATGCTTATGCTTACATGATTCGCAAACAGTACACAATTGTGGAGCGCTGAAGTATACGACAGAATATGAGGAAATGGCGTCGTTGTTATGTTTCCATGGTTACCAAGTATCTTCGCGGTTATGTTTGTCCCCATCATGAATGATGTGATTTTACCGTAACGTTTACATTCTTAAATTAATGCTTACGTTATGTACTTTATATAGGATCGCTAAAATACTGTTGCATACTGTCAATATTATTGACTCAATATTTCTGATCAGCATAACTGACCTGTAAGGGCAGCATAAGCAATTTTTTGGAGAATTTGCTACGATAGCTTTGAACCGTGCTGTTAAGGTTACGATCAAATCAAATACTTACTATAATAATACCGGACAGCTGTATACTAGCAGCATTGACGTGAGTGCGAAATATCGCGGACCTGACATCTAGCGGAACGGCGTGGAATTACGTCCACAAATACAAATATTAACATAGCGGGATTCGGACTATTGTTTAAAACGTGAGTTACTAATATGGAATAATATATGAAATACTTAAGAAGTGTTGAATAATATTAAATGTAAAATTATTATGAGAAATATTGCATACTTCATATTACTTTCCGTAATTAATTGTTATATATTTCTTCTTTGGTTTAGTGAGACAAAATAAATTCTGGTATTAGGAATGAATTTACGATAATGCTTTATATACGCATCGCTGACAACTGCAAAGATAAAATTGATAGTAATCTGATGCTTGTAATAATTAGTAAAGGTATGTGGGCAACAATATAACTTAATTTGATAAAATCTTAAAATTTCCGATACATTTTAATTTCTATACATTTATTAGGTCTAAAAAAAAGCTAATTTGTATTTTTCTATCAACACAAAGACGAAGGAATTAGCCTACTAAAGAATGTTGTTGATTCACGTTTTATGATCCCTCGGAAATCGGAAGTACGATTTGGAGCAATTTGTAATGCTGTAATTTCGTAGCAATTATAAACAGCACATATACACTCTGACATTTAAACACAGCACTAATTAATAAAACTATTAACTAGCCCAGCAACAATATACATTGCAGTTGATTACAGCTTGTTTCGCGAGTATCTCCACACCGGCCGCCTAGGTAGCAGCACCAGCGTCGTTCGCGCGCAGAACTGCTAGCTGTCCGGTATTATTATAGTAAGGCAGCCGTGGCGAAAACGCGAGCGTGCGCCGAGCCACTGTGTAACCTGCAGCGTGCATAGCACCTATGGAGGGAGGCGGACACCCAAAGGGGAAGTGAAGCAACTGTCTGACTTATTAAGAGATTTTCATTTTCCTTACGTCAAGCACTTAAATATAATTTTATACAGTAGAAGGCTATAAAGTAATGTTTAATACGTGTAACGAAGGAATAAATGAACAATAAAACATAGGACAAATTATCACAACCTAAAATTAACTGTCTTCAGAATGTCTCTGCGACAGAGTTTCAAAATCAGGAATTATGTTACTTACTGCCAGTCGTAGTTGATCACGATCAGTCGTGATCTAAATTTGGTTTTTACTATTGTCATTCTTGAAAATAATTTTTCACAAACGTGAGTTGTAGCGAACATGGCTTCAAAAGAGCGAGGGAAAGAACGAAGCTTAGGATATTTATTCTTCGGCAAAAATTTGAAAAGTTCAACATTTATCAAGTCTTTACATTTAGCTTTCATTTGACATCACATTGTAAATCTGTGACTTTAAATTGAAGATCTAACCGCACTATTCGTACATCTGCTGAAAAAGGATCGACGTACAGAGATGATGATGATGATGATAATAATAATAATAATAATAATAATAATAATAACACTTAACGTTTTAATGTTTCATCAGTAATACGTAGTATAATGCCGTTTTATGTTATACACCGTTTTTCTCGTAATACTTGTGAACAAATCATACATTTAATATTCTCATCATATTGGGAGCAAAAAAAATGCGTCCTCCCATCCAACTTGAAACTTTCGTTTTTGTAGAGGTACAGTTTCCCTAGAAAAGGATGAGACGATTGAATATTCCTAAGTCTCAGATGTAAGACACTGCGCATGATCGGAGACCAGAGCACTGATACACAAGATAACGAATATTGAGTTACTTAAATTCAGGCTATTTGGTTTGTTACTAGCATCGTTCCGAAATTCAATTAAAAAACTGCAAAAAATATGATAATATTACGTAAATAAAAGATAAATATATACATAAATCGTGTAGTTAAATCGACAATGGACCTTCATGACTAGATCGACACTCCGCACAGAAAGGAAAGCTTTCATGTCGTTTCCATAGCTCAGACGGTAAGACTTCTGCGTGTTGTGTAGAAGAGTGCGAGTTCGATTCTTAGTCTACACAACAATTTTTTTTTGTCTAAATAACGTTGAAATAGCTAAGTCACGTTGAAATATAGTTTTACAAAGTCCTGAGATTAAGTGTTAATGATCGCAAACAATACAAAATTACAAGTTATAATATTATAAACGTTAATCTAATGAATGCATTTATACACACACATATATATACAATGTAAATGCATATATATTCAAAACTAACAATTAAAATGAAATTAAAAAAATATATAATAATAGACAAACTTTTACAAAGGTTTAGAGTCCTTAGGCTATGTCATTTGTTGAGTAATTATTAAAATAATTTATTAATAGCTTTCCCATATGTGTAAGAAATGCACTCGCAAAAAACAATTTTTGTTGAAAGTATGGCTTTGGATTATTTCATTCTCACCCCTGCAGTTAATTTTAACTATTTTATCTACGTGTTTGCATTCAATTTTATTCATGTTATGATTGAATGTATAAGCACTGTTGCAGTTATTGACTAATTACATATATTAATAATAATTATTAAATACATCTGTTAAGTAACCAATTGCAGTATCTTTTGCAAAATCTTGAATGTTTAAGTTGTCAATAATATTTCTGTACTATATACTATAATACGTTAAAAGAATTTGCAATAGATTTGGGATCCTCTACTTTATAATCATTGGTTTTAATGAAAAAATATTTTCTTTCTTAGGATATCTACAAGTTTAAATTTAACAATATTACGAATAGGTTTAATTGCATTATCTGAATTTTGTACTTTTCTACTCAAATATATTCTATTTCCCTCTTTCATAATTTTTGATAAATTACACTGTACTTCTTGCAGTATTTAAGAACATGAGGATCATTACATTGCAACTCATTACATATAGATTCTTCTTTTTAATACATGAGATTTTGAAGTCCCTGCGTTATCTACATGTTTTAACTTTTGAATTTTTTCACAACATTGAGTGGAGAACATCCACTGAAGTGATTATGAAATTAAGTGAAAAATTCAATATATTTACTCTTAATATCAGTAGTACCAGTATCATATATGTTTTTCCAAGATTCATTTTGTAGATATAAATGTAAATAATCACTAGATACAGCAATTACGATCCTTTCTTAGTTTTTAAATTAATATTTTGAAATTGTTCAGTGACATTGGAAACACATAGGATTTGTTTATCATGGTCAGACAAGCCATTGATTATAGGTTCTGTCGAATAGGAATTCAGTCTAATTCTGTGTACAAAACGTTTATCAATGGCTGTGTTACTTCAGCTTGTATGCTATGGGAAAATGACCCTACGAATAAGGTTTCCAGTTTCAAGGAGTGAATTTAATTTACTTTTACGGAAAAGTTCCGAGAGATAATCTATGTTTATGTCACTACAGATCACAAATTCCATATGAGATTTCTAAAGTCTTTTCTTTACAAATTCAATGTTGGCTATAAATATTAATAAATAATGTAAGAAATATGAATGATTGTAGTTATAAGTCTGATTTACACTATAAAAAGCAAGAAGTTACATTCCTCGGCAAGATTCGAACTTTCGATGTTTGGTTTTGTCGTCCAACGCACAACCACGGACCTATTCAATGCTTATGTTAATAACATACAATTTAGCTGTAGCAATGTGGTGTCATAACTTGGGGTTTGTTTATTTAATGTAATTAGATTTAATTTGATTAGTTTCGCAACAATTGGACTTCCTGTTATATCCTGTTATTTAGATATTTAATTTAGGGTTGATTTATTAACTCTTACTATGCAAGATGCCTCTTATTTCAATAATTCTATATCATGTTAAATAGTCATTGTCTACACTAAAGTATTATCGTCATCTCTTATTTCTCATCGTAATGGCGAACCGACGTGACATGAGACAGCGAGTTATAGCTCTAGTTGAGGCTGGATATGGGGCTAGATCTGCTGGCCGTTTGGTCGGTGTTCCTGGAAGTACAGCCGCGAGATGGGTTCATCGTTACCAAAATTTTGGGGAGGTCGAAAATCGCCCTATTCCTGGGCGTCCGCGGATTTCTTCATTGGAAGAGGATGCTCCTTTATTCGAGACAGTTCGACAGGACCCCTTTCTGACTGCTAACGAAATAAGAGCAGCATCTAACTTTCCCGGCTCTTCACAGACTATGATCAGCAGGTTGAGGAACCGCGGTATTAGGAGCCGGAGGGCTGCGCAAATGGAAATATTGGGGGAAGCACAAGCTGTCGACCGTCTTGCCTTCGCTACCAATCGAGTGGATTTCGATTGGAGAAATGTAATTTTCTCCGATGAAACAACCATCTCGAGTGATTACGAAGATCCTGTCCGTGTCTATCGTGAGGATGGTCTCCGACATGATCAGCGCTATGTGCACCGACGTGAAAGATCGGGGCGCTTTAGCATATCGTGTTGGGGGTGGATGTCTTACGATGGACCTGGCGTTATAGAACGCATCGATGGCCGGTTTAATGCGGAAACTTACGAGCACATTCTGGAAAATATATTCCTTCCCTCCGCCCGAGAACGTTTTCCCGAAGGAACATTGCTGTTCCAGCAGGATAACCATCCCGTGCACTATGCTGCAAGCATTCAAAGATGGTTTCAAAGGAGACCCGAGATCGAAATCATTAATTGGCCTCCGAAGTCACCTGATTTGAATGTCATCGAAAATTTATGGGCGGAATTGAAAAAGAGAAGGATAGCCACCTATGCCCACCACCGCCCTCGAAATCGAGACGAATTGTGGGATCAAGTTGTTGACACCTGGGAAGATCTCGCCGGGGATCAGAACTTATTCCACAATCTCGTGACATCCATGCCGGATCGACTTAGAGGTGTAATAGAAGCTGATGGCATGTGGACAAGATTTTAAGTTAACAGGTCTCTTTTTGTTTCTTATGATTTTTGTTTGAGGAAGAATACTTTTAACTTCCAAGTAAGATTTATTTTTTTTTGACGAGGTTCAGCCCACTTGTAAGACCCAGAAATTGGGCATAAATTATTCCATATTTTTCGACAAATTAGACAGTCGAGGAACTCTGAACAAATTAATTACACCTCAATAAAAAAAAAGTTTTACCTGGGATCGAACACGAGACGTTTCGGTTATACAATGGAACCGGCACGCTACTATATGAGCTACCGAGACAAGACAGTGATAGCAGCAATCCAGAATGTAGATCCCTTAGCAGGCATTTGCCATTCGGTACAGTGAAGCAATGATATTTTGGGACTCGAGCTATGTTGTGAAATCCTGGCCTTAAATGGCAGTCTTCTTCGTGATCCTTATTCTGGTCCTTGTCCTTGTTGTGGTCCTTGTAACAATTCTTGTACTATCTGTCATGTTATGTATCCCTACGTCGATATCGAGTGAACCGCGCTGTAGAACTTTAACTTCCGACGACCAAGAATCGTCTCATTCTTTTTCAGGGTAACTGTACATGGTTTCGAGAGAGACATTGCGACGATACGCCATTCGCAGGTCAGAGACAAACACAAATGGAACGGAGTTTGACTCCAGTGAGTGAGAGGGTGGGGGTTGTGGGAGGTAGGAAGCGCATAGCTATCAGTGCGAGCCACAATGTGCTCGTGAGTCACATTTTCGCCACGCCTGTAGTAAGATATTTGATCAAATTAAACTAAATACATAATGTTGCCAACATAAGGACATGACGTTGGACTGTGGCGTCGTTAGAAAGATAATTTTTTTTTCTCTCTGCCACTTTGGTTCTGAACATTATTGAGACACAGCACCACTGTTAGCGACAAGATGTATTTGCGTAAATATTGCGAGTAGATTGCGTGGCTTAGATGAGAGGCTCGCGACAGCAACAGTTTTGCTGTGACGCATGCGCGGACCTCTCAAGCATTGGCAGCGTGATCCTTACTTGAATTTATTTTCGTGTGTACATTCCAGATCAAATCAAGAAGACCCCTTCTTGCTCTGGTTATACATCTTGCATATAATACTAAGGTTAGGTTTGGTTAGTTTAGTGTTTATTAACCAAGTCCGCGCATGAGCAGATAGCCAAGATGATCTTGTTGGTCATGGCCTTTATGATAGTTATTGTTTCGTAATATTGATAAATAGGGACCGGATTTTTATGTAATATCAAGGTGTGAAATATGTACATATTTATGTAAGAAAAATAAGCTGAATATATACCAAAATATGTAAAATCATGAAAATATTTAATATCAATATCTGGCAGGTATAGAATAGGTAAGACTCTCCAGTTGTGATTTCATAGAGCACTCGACTTTTTTACCGCACACTTGACACATTACTATTTTTCCATCTGTAGTGGAAGCTCGTCCATCGCAATCCATGATTTTATTTTTGTCGTTAGGGTTAAAGATATAGGGGCCATTTTAGTTAAAAGCAGTAGATAAACTCACCTGCACGTTATAGGTACTGTAAGTGCTAAAACTAGAAACTGAGTGAAATGAATGACACAACAGTACTGCAAGCACTGTTTCGCTTTACTGGATTAGGAGAAAATAAGAGGAGATGTGGGACACATGTATTTTAGCTGCTCCCTGTAAGAAACAAAGTACTTACTAAAATCTTAAACTATAAGCATTTAAAAACTGTTGTTTGAAAAGTGACATTCCTGTCTCATTCAGAAGGGTAATCTGTGTATTTCAAATTGTAAACTTCCCCAGCAGAAGTTTCTTTTGCCCTTTCAGAGAAGTAAAAATGAATAAAACCCCTAAATATATAGATTTATGTAATACCAAGCCATAATGTGTAATGTGGGCTAAATATGTAAAACTATGTAGTATCAAATTTTAATATATTAATGGTAATTACAAGATTCGCAAAGATTTGTTATTTATAAACGGTTAGGTTAAAAGGAATATAATATGTAATTACATAAAAATCCGGTCCCTTTTGATAAACAATAATAATATGATGATAGCGGTGAATAATTTCATGGCCGTTAAAAATTGTCTTCGTAAAAAACGAGGTATTTTCTATAGACCACAAATAAAATTGGCAACGCGATCATAATTACAACTTAACGCTTTGGTGAACATTAACCGGAAATTTACTTTTCTTGATTTGAATGATATTCCTTGAAACACACTTCTCCCCTCCCCCACTTTATTTCGTAGTGATGACCTACTTTAAGATCTTACTACATCTGCATTTTCTTTCAGTACATTCAAAACACCGCCGTTGTACTGCATAAATCTTGAACTTGATTGATGGAGGGAATTGTTTAAGAATATAGTCGCGAACTTTAAGGCTAATTCACACGGGTAGTTTACATGAGTCAAGTGTTTGGAGCAAGTCGACTTTCCTTCAGCTTTCCCCGTGTGATATGGTCGAGACAGTCAAGTTGTGACTTGGCGGTCAAGCAGAATTTGAGTTGACGACCCGTCAACTTTTGTGTCCACTTTCCCGTCACGTGACCAACTTGACTCCACCACTTCCCGCGTGTGAATGTGAACTTGTAGCAACTTGGCAAGTAGAAAGTTTGTAGTTCTAGGCCTATTGTCGAAGTAAATTAATAATGAGCACCCCTAAGTGGAATTCCAACGATATCATAAAGTTTTTGGAAGTGTATGAGAAGTATGAACTTGTATGACAAAGAATACCTCAATAAAAGCAAGCGGGAATTATTATTCCAGAAACTAGTCAGCGAACTCATGGAACAAGGTTTCGAAAACATAGACGTAGAAGTGGTTCGAAAAAAGTTAAAAACCCTTAAAACAGGACTCATTCTGAGGTGTTTCCTATATTCTGCAGGATCTTCTTCAGGTAATTCTTTCAACAAGGTATTAGATGCACCGTGCATAATTCTTCTACGAATCCATTTCTTAACCCATGTTCTCTTTTCCTTTTTTCAAGAATATTTTGTAATTCATACAATAACAAGGGCCAATTAGCTGCACTCATGCTTGAATATGTGCTGGTGGCATCTTCAGTTTCACCAAAGTAAAAATGCCAGTTCACTATTGATTTTTATTAACTACTAGCCGTACCCGTGCGCTCCGCTGCACCCATTAGAGATAAATATAAAGTAATTACATAATTAAAATAGGACATCTGGTCCAGGGAACATTCGTGTTTGATAGAAGGATAAATCGTTTAATATGTTACTTTAATTTAAATTGCATCCAAATAATTAAAAAGCGATCACTTTGGTCCAGAGACACTCATTTGGTGCAATGACAATTCCTTTAACATGTTTCTTAATTTTTATTATATGCAGCCATACTTTAATGAAGATTGACATCATTTAGATTTAATGTGTATATATCTTATTTTACTTGTTATAGGTTTCCATTGAATTATGGTAATAACTTAATTTTAACCCTTGTTTTCTACGTATTCAGTAAATGGCGCTTGGCCCACTATGGTTCTGAACCCTTCAAATAACTTAAATTATATAATATAATATTGCATTACATATTATATATTATATTATATTATATCAGAAGTTACTGTAATAAAATTATAGCATTATGTCCATCTAGAGAAACTACACTTTCCAATGGTGAAATAATAATTAATTATACAAATCGGTTAATTTAGCTTCCGATATTACTTCATACAAACACAGAAACATTCTCTGTAGGCTATCTTTCATAGCTTTCGATTGTTGCTGTCCAAGGCCCCTTATAGACGAAGTCATTTGTGTTTTAATTCATTACACGGCCATAGATGGCAGTTATTTCAATTTTAAAACTCATTTATCTAATGAAATATCAGTCCTATCAAAATGTTTCAAGGAATAAAACTTATCGCAAATTATGTTTAAAGAACCTTTTGTTATGTAACATTTTTCACAAAAATCAATAATAAGCGAGATATTTCGATTTATTTAATCCAGGCTCCCTTATAACCCCCCTTTTAAATAATGTATTTTGAATACCATATAGCCTAAAATCTAAGTTACAACGAACTTAATTTATATTTCAATTTTCATCGAAATCCGTTCAGCAATTATCGCGGAAAAGGTAATAACAAACATATAGACAGACAGACAGACAGACAGACAGACAGACAGACAGACAGACAAACAAAAATGTCAAAAAAGCGATTTTCGGTTTCAGGGTGGTTAATTATATGTGTTAGGACCAATTATTTTTGGAAAATCGAAAATTACCAGAAAAATTTCGGCTACAGATTTATTATTAGTATAGATAACAGAATACAAGAATTCAAACTCCACTACGAATACACATTCAGCGCGCGCTTTTTTTCAAGCATGATTTCAAGTTTAATGTCTCCGTGTGATCAGAAATATAGCATCAAGTTTAGAGACTTCAAGCACTTGACTCCTGTAAACTATCTCCGTGTGACTCGGGTTTTACTACCACAATTTCGATTGTCTTTTGTTTGACACGCCTCGGTACGGTCCGGTGATTAGTGGCCAGCGAGCAACGTCGTCTACTGACGTTGGTCTACCGTGCGTATTATGCTCTTGTTCCTTTATTTATTTTTTATAGTGTTAATGTGCTGGGTAATAGCCACAGGCCAATAATAACCCAGCACAAGTGATACATTAATAGTACAGAATTAAATACTGAATACAATTAAAAAGTAGTAGTAGTAGTAGTGGTAGTAGTAGTAGTACTAGTAGTAGTAGTAGTAGTAGTAGTAGTAATAATAATAATAATAATAATAATAATAATAATAATAATAATAATAATACTTACTTACTAGCTTTTGAGGAACCCGGAGGTTCATTGCCGCCCTCACATAACCCCGCCATTGGTCCCTATCCTGAGCAAGATTATTCCATTCTCTATCATCATATCCCACCTCCCTCAAATCCATTTTAATATTATCCTCTCATCTACGTCTCGGTCTCCCTAAAGGTCTTTTTCCCTCCGACTTCCCAACTAATATTCTATATGTATTTCTGGATTCGCCCATACGTGCTACATGCCCTGCCCATATCAAACGTCTGGATTTAATGTTCCTAATTATGTCAGGTGAAGAATACAATGTGTGCAGTTCTGTGTTGTGTAACTTTCTTCATTCTCCTGTAACTTCATCCCTCTTACCCCCAAATATTTTCCCGAGAACCTTATTCTCAAACACCCTTAACCTATGTTCCTCTCTCAAAGTGAGAGTCCAAGTTTCACAGCCATGAAGAACAACCGGTAATATAACTGTTTTATAAATTCTAACTTTCATATTTTTTGACAGCAGACTGGATGATAAAAGCTTCTCAACCGAATAATAAAAGGCATTTCCCATATTTATTCTTTGTTTAATATCCTCCCGAGTATCATTTATATTTGTTACTGTTGCTCCAAGATATTTGAATTTTTCCACCTCTTCAAAAGATAAATTTCCAATTTTTATATTTCCATTTCGTACAATATTCTCGTCACGAGACATAATCATATACTTTGTCTTTTCGAATAATAATAATAATAATAATAATAATAATAATAATAATAATAATAATAATAATAATACAAAATTTAAAATAAGCAAATTAAAATTTAACGAATACATAAAAAAATAAAAATGAAACAATTTTAAACGAAGAATTCTTCTCGAATCCATTATATATTATACAATGACAGTCCACCGCTGTGGAGAAACGGTTAGCATTCCTGACCGTGAACCGAACGAGCCGGGGTTCAAATCCTGGTTGGGGCAAGTTACTGGTTGCAGGTCTTCCCGGGGTTTTCCGAAAGTTATCCAAGATTTGCTCTTAATGGGCTAATTTTCTGGCACAAAACATTACTTTACTCATAGACTATATGTGCAGTATGTGAATGGATTACACACATACTAATTATACGATTCTGCCTTCCAGGTTTAGCTACTTGTAAAGCTGATAATATTACTTACTTGTGGATTTTAAGGAACTCTGAGGTTCATTGCTGCCCTCACATAAGCCCACCATCGGTCCCTATCCTGTCTAAGATTAATCCAGTCTCTAACATCATATCCCACTTCCGTCAAATCCATTTTAGTATTATCCTCCGACCTATGTCTCGGCCTTCCCAAAGGTATTTTTCCCGTAAAGCTGAAGATGATTCTAAATTGATAGTTTCAGAAAGAACTGGAAAGTTATGGTTAACCATATTATTAAACACGGACAAGTCCTATTCGATTGACCGCATTGTCTGGAGCTTGACAGATTTTATTGCACGAGGTTTTTTTTGTAAGTTAACTGTATGTACCTGATGCAGTAAATGAAAGTAATGCTACGCCCATCAACACTAGAGTAAGGGGTAAACCTTTCGGACTCCTACATTCATTCATTGTGTTCTGCCCAAGGGCAGGTCTTTCACTGAAAACCCAGCATTCTCCAGTATTACCTATTTTCTGCCTTCCTCTTTGTCTTCGCATATGATCCATATATCTTAATGTTGTCTATCATCTGATATCTTCTTTTACCACGAACTCTTTTCCCGTTCACCATTCCTTCCAGTGCATCCTCCAGAAGTCAGTTTCTTCTCAACCAGTGACCCAACCAATTCCTTTTCCTTTTCCTGATCAGTTTCAGCATCATTCTTTCTTCATCCACTCTTTCCAACACAGCTTCGTTTCTTATTCTGTTTGTTCATTTCACACGCTCCATTCTTCTCCATATCCACATTTCAAATGCTTCTATTCGCTTCTCTTCACTTCGTCGTAATGTCCATGTTTCTTACCCATAAAATGCTACACTCCACACAAAGCACTTCATTAGTCTCTTCCTTTGTTCTTTCTCCAGAAGTCCGCAGAAGATGCTCCTTTTTCTATTAAAAGCTTCCTTGGCCATTGCTATCCTCCTTTTGACTTCCTGGCAGCAGCTAATGTTACTGCTTATAGTACACCCCAAGTATCTGAAGCTGTCCACTTGCTCTACTGTCTCATTTAGAATTCGCAAGTTTACCTTTTTTTATTTTTCTTCTTATGACCATGGTCTTCGTCTAATTTTCATTTATCTTCATTTCATACTGCTCACAGCTGTCATTTAGCTCCAGTAGCATATATTTTTGTATCATATCCTCTTCTGCTAACAACGCCATATCATCAGCAAATCATATATATTTTATTATTTTTTCTCTTACTATCACTCCTCCCATGTTCTGAAAACAGTTCTTCACGAAATCCTCCAAGTAGATTTTTGAACTCTGATATGCATAGACATTTCGCTAGCCCGCGCTACGAACGTGCTAAACTAGCCGCAGCTATATACTGATTACTTGTACAGGATTCATATCATATCATATCATATCATATCATATCATATCATATCATATCATATCATATCACATCACATCACATCACATCACATCACATCACATCACATCATATCGTATATCGTATCGTGTCGTATCGTATCGTTCGTGTCGTGTCGTGTCGTGTCGTGTCGTATCGTATCATATCATATCATATCATATATCATATCATATCATATCATATATCATATCATATCATATATCATATATCATATATCATATATCATATCATATCATATCATATCATATCATATCATATCATATATCATATCATATCATATCATATCATATCATATCATATCATATCATATCATATCTCATATATCATATATCATATATCATATATCATATATCATATCATATCATATCATATCATATCATATCATATCATATCATATCATATCATATCATATCATATATCATATCATATCATATCATATATATCATATCGTGTCGTATCGTATCGTTCGTGTCGTGTCGTACTGTATCGTATCGTATCAAAACATAATATATATTGTATCGTATCGTATCATATCATATCATATCATATCATATCATATCATATCATATCATATCATATCATATCATATCATATCATATCATATCATATCATATCATATTATATCATATCATATCATATCATATATCATATATCATATATAATATATCATATCATATCATATCATATCATATCATATCATATCATATCATATCATATCATATCATATCATATCATATCATATCATATCATATCATATCATATCATATCATATCATATCATATCATATCATATCATATCATATCATATCATATCATATCATATCATATCATATCATATCTCGTATCGTATCGTTTGTATCGTATCGTATCGTATCGTATCGTATCGTATCATATCATATCATATCATATCATATCATATCATATCATATCTCGTATCGTATCGTTTGTATCGTATCGTATCGTATCGTATCGTATCGTATCGTATCGTATCGTATCGTATCATATCATATCATATCATATCATATCATATCATATCATATCATATCATATCATATCATATCATATCATATCATATCATATCATATCATATCATATCATATCATATCATATCATATCATATCATATCATATCATATCATATCATATCATATCATATCATATCATATCATATCATATCATATCTCGTATCGTATCGTTTGTATCGTATCGTATCGTATCGTATCGTATCGTATCGTATCGTATCGTATCGTATCATATCATATATCGTGTCGTGTCGTATCGTATCATATCATATATCACATCATATCATATATCGTATCGTTCGTATCGTATCGTATCGTATCGTATCGCTAACACTAGTTTATGAATACGAAAAACGTTAGTTCGTTGATCATCCACCGGAAACCCGCGCTAAGAATATGGCCCATAGAAACTGAATTGTTACGAAATGTGTACAGTGTATGAGAAGGTATGTGTCGCCTTTGTTATTCTCGTTTTATGTTCTGTGCATTTCTTTAAATATAGATATGCTCAGAATTGAAATTCAGGACGGATTAGTTGCACGTTTCTGTTATCGGTTAACAAAACTGCCATTCTATCAGCATAAGACGCATCGTTTGACTACGAGCCACGGTACGTACGCAGTTCCGGGCTTCTCATTTAACTTTCCGGGTAGTGTTAGCACGCTGATGAATGCGCTTGTTTTCGTTCCTGTAAATAGAGAAGTAGATCGTGTTTTCCAACAACAAAGCAAAGGCTGTTCACTTAACTACGGAATGAACCGTCTTGTTTGAAAAGAGTGAATGATATACTTCAGACGTTTTCCTACTCCCCAGTTTCAGCGTTGCCATATGTAGCGATAAGTCGCTAAATCTAGGGAATTTTGAATCACTCTCGGCGACAAATTTTGTAGATACGATTAACGACTTTTCTGCTGATTTTATATTCCATTTTTTCCTTTCTTTTAAGTTAAAACATTCAACTGAATCATGCACTTCTTAGTTTTAGAAGAGACATGGGTGCATGCTGAGTAGTCTAATGATTCATACGTCAAAGCCCTGATCTCATATATCAGTGATCAGGGGTGAAAGATGCTGATTCAATGATTCTCACGGGTTGTCACTCTCTCAATGCTACTGCTCCAACACCCATAAACGGTGGAAACTTTGATTGGCACGTGACGAGTCGTGAGCTCCAGCTAATTCTTGGTTCTTCCCCGCAACGCGGAGATTTTCCACTCCGAACCGACCCGAGGCAATTGAGTTTTGGAATTTTGTGCCTATACATCGTGTAAAGCAAATGAGACTATAGTTTTTACTGGTTTTAATAAATTTTAATACATAAGATTTAATAAGTGTTAGATTTAATAAGTGTTAGATTTCAGAAAAAAAAAATGTGGTCAAACGCTTGGGCGAAAATTTCCACACTTACAATTCGCCAGAAAGTGTAGTGTCAATGATTGGATCAAGTGCAGTGTATTCACAATCAGCTGTTCCCACAGCTTCCACCTCAACATCACAGCCGTCAACAACACAACCTGACACGGCACAAAAGGGTGACGATGAGGAAATGATGATTTTCTCCGCATGATGTATGTTTTTCTTATTTTTATTTAGTGATATTTATTATTAATTTTAGCGACATTTCTTGGGACTTTTTAACAAACTTTGGAGAGGTTTAGTTACATTTTGTTGAAATGTTAGCGAGATTGTAGAGCTATATGTTGGCAACAGTGCCCAGTTCTGTCTTTCTGAAGCAGCTGATGCAGGGTTGCCATACGTACGACTATAGTCGTACGCATACGACTATTTTGACTAATTGTACGAGGTACGACCACACTCTATGCCGTACGCAATTTTGTACGACTATTTTACTGAAGGGAAAAATAATTGGGAATTTATAATGTTGGTTTATAATTAACATAAAATTGATGGTTATTTCCTCCCTTTTAGACAAGTTTTCTTCATTTAGTATGTCTTGGATTAATGTGAAAAAAAAACATGCTTAAGGGGGGGGCGAAATGCTTTGAAAATCGATCTGGTAACTATCCTTGTCATGCAGGTCATAATTTGTCATCTCGAGCTCTAGGTTTCACGTATACGGCGCAGTTATATCAAAGTAATACGAGTTTAATTTTATTAACTTCTTTGTTTCTTCTTTCTTGGCGCTACAGCTCATTGTGAACCTTGGCCTCTTCCACGATTTTCCGCCAGTTGTCTCGATCCTGCGAAATTGCTTTCCAATTCCTATATCCCATCTTACATATGTCTTCCTCAACTCCATCCAGCCATCTTATTCTTGGTCGTCCACGGCTTCTTTGGCCCCCAGGATTTCCATTTAATATCCTTTTAGGAATTTCTACGTCATTCATCCTTGCCACGTGCCCAGCCCACCTTAATCTTGCTGCTTTTACTATTCTTCTAATAGGCGGATCTTTATAGATGGAATACAACTCATTATTATATCGCCTTCTCCATCTTCCTCTCTCGAATACCGGGCCAATTATTTTACGGAGTATCTTCCTCTCAAAGGCATCCAAATTTCCAGCGTCCTTTTTGTTAGGGACCACGTCTCAGCAGCATATGCTAGTACAGGTCTTATAAGTGTTTTATAGATAGTTATCTTTGTGGTACGAGATAAAATTCTTGAACAAAGTAATTTTATTAAGGCGAAGTAAGCTCTATTGGCAGCCATTAACCTCTGCTTTATTTCATATGAAATATAATTAGAATGAGTAACTGTCGATCCCAGGTATTTAAACTCATCCACTCTCTCGAAGTCATATCTGCCTATTGTTATTGAGGATGGCATATTCTTGAGGTTTGCCTTTCCACAAGCCATGCATTTAGTTTTCGATTGATTAATAGTCAATCCCATATTCCTTCCTGCCTTTTCTATATTCAAGAATGCATCTTCCATTGCCCTTCTAGATCTTGTCACTATATCTATATCATTGGCGTATGCGAGTATCTGCACTGATTTATAAAATATGGTCCCTCTGCTAAGTAGGTTTGCATCTCTTACTACCTTCTCCAATACTTACATACTTACAAATGGCTTTTAAGGAACCCGAAGGTTCATTGCCGCCCTCACATAAGCCCGCCAGCGGTCCCTATCCTGTGCAAGATTAATCCAGTCTCTATCATCATACCCCACCTCCCTCAAATCCATTTTAATATTATCCTCCCATCTACGTCTTGGCCTCCCTAAAGGTCTTTTTCCCTCCGGTCTCCCAACTAACACTCTATATGCATTTCTGGATTCGCCCATACGTGCTACATGCCCTGCCCATCTCAAACGTCTGGATTTAATGTTCCTAATTATGTCAGGTGAAGAATACAATGCGTGCAGTTCTGTGTTGTGTAACTTTCTCCATTCTCCTGTAACTTCATCCCGCTTAGCCCCAAATATTTTCCTAAGCACCTTATTCTCAAACACCCTGAACCTATGTTCCTCTCTCAGAGTGAGAGTCCAAGTTTCACAACCATACAGAAGAACCGGTAATATAACTGTTTTGTAAATTCTAACTTTCAGATTTTTGGACACTACCTTCTCCAACGCAACATTAAAAAGGAGACACGCCAGCGTATCTCCTTGTCGCACACCATTCTTAATATCTAATGGATCTGATAACATTAACTTCTTTGTTTGTTCGATCAAAGAAATCTTTTATCAACTAAATAGTACCGGAGTAGCATTAAGAAGTCCTAACGTGCCGACATTATAGAGGGGTCGGGTTTGAGTCGACTGTAGATGAATTAATTTGATATAATTCTCAGTCGCCGTATTTATTGATGCTAAAATAGGCCTATCTGCCGCCGCGCCGGCCAAAGATCAAATTTCTGTTGATTTTAAATATAACAAAGTTGTTTCTAACCAAGCGTCATCGTGCACGCCTTACTGCGATGACAGTGTTGATGATGAAGTGGGTGGTGATTTGTTTCAATGGTGAATGTCATTGTGGATGTGAACAATAATTAGTATTTTTAATTGGAGCTAAAATTTATTGGTAGACATATATTGTACAGTGTATATACACTCAGGGACAAAAAAAACCGGACACTTCTATATTTGCTTGTATTTTGTTGCCAGTTACTTCAAAATGAAACGAAACCCATTTAAACAAAATAATGTTTCATTTAGCATCTTATACGACAACATTTGAAAAAAAAATCTCTGATGAGAAAATTTACAAACAATTACAAAGGGCGTATAACTATGGCATCGTTTGGTCTAACTGGTTTTTTTTCATTTTATGGTGCCTTAAACATTAAAAACTCTTTTTAGTAACGGGTATTACCCCCTCTGGCTTGAATAACTGCATCCATACGTCTTGGCATGCTCTCAATTTGGTTAGCAATGTCTTCTTGAGGAATAAGTTCCCATTCTTCGCCAAGTGCTCGCCTCAACTCTTGTAACGATTCTGGTCTCGGTCGTCTATTCTTAACACACCGTCCCAGCATGTCCCACACGTGTTCAACTGGATTCATGTCTGGACTCCTTGCTGGCCATGGAAGAACATGGATTTCCACTTCTTGGAGATAATCTGCGACCTCATGGGCAATATGCGGCCGTGCATTATCATGCATTAAAACAAAATTATTGCCTACAAATTGACCAAATGGCACAACATGATCAGCCAAACATTCATTTATATACCTATCAGCTGTTAGTCTTCCATTTTCAACAAAAACCAACTCTGTACGAGCATCTGTACACACTCCTGCCCAAACCATCACTCCACCACCTCCATACGGCACATTTTCGGAAATGCAACACTGTGAAAATCGTTCTCCCCACCTTCTCCAAACTCTTTCACATCCATCAGGTGAGCACAGATTGAAACGGGACTCATCGGTGAACAGAACACAGCTCCACTGTCCATTTCTCCAATCCCTGTGATCATTTGCAAAATGCAGTCGTTCAACTCGATACATCCTGAGAAGTCTGGGACCAGTTGCAGGTCTACTTGATATCAGTCCACTTGTTTTCAACCTTCTTCTAACTGTTTTGGCCGAAATTGGGCGTCCATGCATGTTAACAAATTGCTGGGCTACACTAGTAGCTGGCAGGTTGCGCTCCCTAAGAACTCTCAACACCATATGCCTGTCTTCATTTGGATTTGTAGCTCTTTGACGACCTGAACCTGGTCTTCTGGTATATTCTAGGGTCTCTCTATACCGTTTTATGGCATCATGGGTTGTGCTTCTAGCCATATTCATAACATTTGCAATGTAACGTACACTGCGTCCATCATCGTAAAGGGCTACAGCTCGAGCATCTTGTTTTAAGACAAATGTTACAACCCCACTTAAACTCAGAAAATGTAAAAATAAAGAAATAACGAATGATAACGATAATGAAGCACAAAATGGTTGAGACAAAATTGTTATAGCTGAGACTCCGAAAGCAAAATTGGAATATTTGGTTGTAATGGCTTGTTTATAAAACAACAACAATGTATACATGTCTCCATAACAACAGATGGCTGCCATAATATTGTATGAGAAGATAATGTTTTGCAAAATACCAGCAAATATTAAAGTGTCCGGTTTTTCTTGTCCCTGAGTGTAGTTTACATATTTTGCGATTCTTTATCAACTACGTAATGACATGAAGGTGATAATACCAGCGAAATGATTGCAGAGCGAAAGTTATCCATCATTTGCTCTCTATGGGTTGAGGCAAAACCCGTAAACAATCCCACCCAGATAACTCGTCTCATCCAAGATTTGATCTTACTACACAGCGGTATACTAGAAATATATTAGGAAGTTACGAAATGTACGACAATTTTCATAAGTTAATACGACGGTTTCGATTCCTTTATCTGGCAACCCTGAGCTGATGTTTCATTCCCGCATTCGCGAGTGTCCATACGCGGACAATTGTGACTTAAACCCACAAGTTTTTGATCCTGTTCTACTCCTGTTCCTTATTCACCTGTCATTAAAAATCTAGGAAAATTGAAAACGAATGAAGTTGGAATTACCAAGTAAATCACACTTGTAAAATAATCTGCTCGTCTATTCACCCGTTAAGCCGGTTCAAGCATTTCTTTCCCGCGCCGCTGAAACAAACATTAGTTCAAACATTCGTAATGCCGAACTTTGACTATTGTGACGTGTTGTTCACTGACTTAAGCATCGAATTTATTTTATTTATTTTAATAGGTTATTTACGACGCTTTATCAACAGCTTAGGTTATTTAGCGTCTGAATGAGATGAAGGTGATAATGCCAGTGAAATGAGTCCGGGATCCAACACCGAAAGTTACCCAGCATTTGCTCATATTGGGTTGAGGGAAAACCCCGGAAAAAAACCTCAACCAGGTAACTTTCCCCAACCGGGAATCGAACCAGGGCCACCTGGTTTCGCGGCTAGACGCGCTAACCGTTAATCCACAGATGTGGAGTCTTAAGCATCGAACTCTCGAACAAATTACAACGTGTTCATAATATGTGTGCAATGTCCGACGATACGATCATATTTCACCACTTTTCGAATCCTTATCTTGGTTTCGACTCAACGCTCTCAGAAGTCTACACTGTCTTTCTCCTCTATTTCAAATTCTGCGCACCTCAGCCCCAAGTTATCTGTCGTCTCGTCTTGTGTATTTATGCTCCAACCATAACCTAAATACTCGATCTCAGATCACCGGTACATTGAGGCCGTGTTTCAAAGCTACATTTTCAGCTGAAGTGAACTAGCTTGTTGACTAAATAGCCGGATGTGACATCAGATTAATTGTGAAGCTTGGGCACGCCAAGATGGAGTATATTACTGGCCACTAGAGGTGGGGAAAAAATAACCTAACAGTTATTTTGGAACCGTTCCTTGTTTGGAACTGTTCCAAAAAGTAACAGCATCTTGGAACACTATGTTCCAAAATAACAGTGTTGCTCTGAGCTAGTACGAAATACTTGCGGTTACAAATACTCGTTTCACTTTGGAACTACATTATGACAACGCCTGTTCCACAGTACGGAACATGTTTGGTACTATTGAAAGCAGTGACGCCAACTTTTGGAAAACAGTGGGTGGTCTCAAACATTTGACGAGCCTTAAGTTAAATTGAATCTCACAACACACAACACGATAAATTATTGGGTGGGCTCGGATTCCACGAACCCATATAAGTTGGCGCCACTGTTTGAAAGCAGAATTGCGAATCCTTTCGTCGTACTGAAAAAAACGTTGGAAACTAAAGTAAAATATAAATAGTAAAGATACGAAGATAGTCTTTAAAAAAATGTACACATTATCTTGGAACTTATGAAATTAAATTAAAATCTGTTGAAACATGACTGTATTATTGAAGTTCTTTTGTTTAAAAACAAAGTGCAACGGTAAATGTTCATATTTCATTACAATGAGATTATTATTCTTCATGACGGTACATTATTAATATAAATTTTAGCACGGCCGAAATGATTATAGCTTTTATTTACGCATTTTTGGAGAAATTGAACACTACTGTGACCTTCAGCTAAGCAGAAGAGGAAGAATAGGTTAGGTTTTATTCATCACTGGGATCCATTTCGATTTCGTGACCAATTTACAAATAATTTAAAATTACATTACATTTCCTACTTCGAACAAACCTGATCTACGAATTCAATTTAGCATTAGAAAAGATTTCATTTCCAGGAATTCACATCTCGACTCATTATGACATCGTACTGCATCACATGGCATACAGGGAAGTATGTGCTCATTTAGCGTCCGTACATGTTCCTAAATACCACTGTTACGTTACGTACTAATAGCACGTGGCTCTTCCACTGTTACATTAAATACTCCTGTTACAAAAAATATTTGCTGTTACAAAAAATAACTTGCTGTTACAAAAAATACTCGATGTTATGGAACTACATTATGAGTCATGACCAGGGAAAGGATTTATATGTAAATACATATTTACTTATAAAGCTAATATAATTTATATTTTGCATTATCTTTATGTTTCACAATGTGTAGGGTTGAAAAATCCTACTTTTATTTTCCATATTTTTCCATATTTTAGAGTTTAGTACATATTTTCGTTAATTTCCATATATTTTCCATATTTCATATAAAACAGTCCATATTATATTAGGTTTAACAATAAAACAAAACAAAATTCCATTAACTTTTAAAAATACATTTCAACAATAGAGATTTAAACACATGTTCAGTAATCCCTTTAACATCAGAGTTATTTGAAAATTAGCAGTCCTATCAACAATGGGAAAGTAAGTTACAAAACTGTATTAATTTAATTTAAAATTTTTAACAGACTTCAGTTGTGCAGCTCAACAGTTAAATGCCAGTCAGAGTACACATAGGTTCAGTTTTGTAAATCATACTATAAAGACGGTAAATATGCCAAAAGTACGTCATTCAGTCAATTTAAAATCAAAACTAACAAGTTACATTTCAGAATTTAAAGAAGATGGTTTATCAACTGACAATAAAATATTATTTTGTAATTTGTGTCAGTGTGCAGTATCATCTACACAAAAGTTCCTGGTGCAACAACACATTACAACTAGTAAACATCAGGCCAACAAACAACTAAATTCCAAGCAGAGACAATTGTTTTTAACACAACCAACAACATCGAATGTAAGATCTGAGTTTAACATCTCTGCTGATATTCCTCTCTACAAACTAAAGAATAAGGTCTTCAGGGAATTCCTTGAAAAATATACTCAACATACAATCCCGGATGAGTCAACACTTAGGAAGACGTATGCTCCATCCATCTACGATGAGACAATACAGAAGATAAGAGATGAAATTAAAGATAGTTCAATTTGGGTTTCCATTGATGAGACTCCCGACAAAGAAGGTAGACTTGTTGGTAATGTAGTTATCGGTTTGTTAAGTGAACAATATTCTGAACGAATTCTTTTACATTGTGATGTTCTAGAAAAGTGCAATAACAAAACTATAGTTAAACTGTTCAACGAAGCTATGGGTATCCTGTGGCCAAAGGGTATTATGTACGATAATGTGTTATTCTTTATTAGCGATGCTGCCCCTTATGTGGTCAAAGCTGGACAAGCATTATCTGTTGTATATCCTAAATTGACTCATTTTACTTGTGTGGCGCATGCATTTCATCGTGTGGCAGAAGTGGTCAGAGACAATTTCCCTAAAGTAGATTTGTTGATTTCATCAGTGAAAAAAGTATTTCTCAAAGCTCCCAGTAGAGTTAACGTGTTGAAAGAAATGTACCCTGAAATTCCATTGCCACCAAAGCCAATTTTAACTAGATGGGGTACATGGCTAGAAGCAGTTGAATATTATGCCGAACATATAGACTCTATTAACAATGTTCTCCTTGCATTGGACTCTGAAGATGCAGTCTCAATTGATACTGCGAAAACAGTTACCTGTGACATAAGTGTGAAGAATGACTTAGCTCACATTCAGCATACATTTTCATGCATCATAAAAACGCTCAAAAGTCTCCAAAATAGGCACCTTTCACTATCTGAAAGTTTTGAAATTATAAATAGTACTGTGGAACAACTGAATCGTGGTAGAGGTAAAGTTGCAGATGCAGTAAGAGCTAAGGTGGACACTGTACTTTCAAAAAACCCTGGATATGAAGAACTACAAAAGGTTGTTGCTGTGATGAGTGGTGAATCAACAGTGAAGATTAACTTGGACTTATCCCCAGCAGACATTGTGAAATTGAATTATGTACCAGTTACTTCTTGTGACGTCGAACGCTCTTTTAGTCAGTATAAATCTATCCTCAGAGACAATAGAAGAAGATTCACTTTTCAGCACTTGAAAGAAATGTTTGTAACCTATTGTTATGGTAACAGACAATAAAAATTGTGTTTTGTTGAAACTACATTGGAAGATAAGGTACGTCCATTATATTTTTTGTTTAGTTTGATTAAAATGTACCAATATTTAACGTACATAGTCATTTTTTTATAATTTTAAGTCCATATTTAATTCCATATTTTGGTAAAAATCCATATTTAATTCCATATTTTGGTAAAAATAACTACATATATATTTACATATTTCATATATTTTTAGTCCATATAAATCCGTTCCCTGGTCATGACTATAAAATAACGTAACGGCCTGTTCCAAACCATCACTGTTACATTACATACTAGTAGTACTGTACCTGTCATACAAAATACTTGCTGTTACATGTTACAATATACTCGAGATGTTATGGAACACGGCCGACTTGATGCTCCTTTCGCTTTCAAAGGTGAAGCGAAGCTAGCATCAAGTCGGCCGTGTATGGAACTACAATATGACAACCAAAGACGTTTTATAGTTTAACACCGTTGACAACCGTTGCTGCTGTGTTATTAATTTAGCGACTTTGTCACTAGATCTGGTTACTTTTAACAATTTTCAGGGACAAAATCAATACCAACTTTTATTCCTGAACTGGCGTCGTGCATAAATATAACGTAACTGGTTTCGTGGCGTCAATACTGTCAGTATGACTTCTGGACTTTCTCATGGCCCTCGACTTATACTTTTGCCTTTTTTACCCAAATGTTTGCATAAACTACTTTGACTAAAGGGTTTTAACATAAATAAATTGTATCACACGTTTCACAGAATGACAGAACTGAATTTAGGGACTTGACTCTGGAGGAGTTTCGTTCATTCCTAGTGTGTTTTATTTTGGTGCAGTTTCCACATTAAATTATATATATATATATATATATATATATATATAATGTAAAAATTAATTTCTGATCCTACAGAATTTATCTGTTATGGTAACAACCTAGAGTCAGGCCACAAAGGGAAAAACACTGGAGGAGGGATTCGATCCGGTGCTGTGGAGCGAACTTCGGCGTAGGCTATATAATATATGGTGGTACTGTTATTTTGGAACTGTTATTTGGAACCTAGTATTTTCATGGAACTGGAACAGTTGGAAATGTTACGAGAAAATAACAACTTTTCCCATCTCTACTGACCACTGAACGAATATTGCAGACTGTTCTTCTTCCTGGCAGTACGATCTACTTCCACTAGATGGCTTCCCGACACGAGTAGCTGGGTTGCCAATTCATGCAAACGAAATGATACCAAACGTGAAGAATGTTGCTACAGGTGGAAGGTTAGGTTAGGTTTTATTAGGTGTGTAGTATTATTACTATGTTGGCGACACTGAAACCCACTATGAAATTAACGAAATATGGCTGCATTCTTCATTCACAGACGACGATTTTCGTATATAAGTAAACTACCTATTTAGGGCGGGTTGGGTGAGCCCACAGCTCTCCAAGTGATCACATCTATTTGTACAAATGAATACTTTCATTTTACAGTTTATTTCAGCGATTTTGAAAAAGGTAAAAAGTGGCGTTCCTGTAATTCACAATTACCAAATGCTTGCTTGATTGTTGACTGGTATACTAAACAAACATGGATACCTCATTAACAATTGGGGGTTATGAAATCTGATGATGCTTTGGAAATAAAATGTGAGTTCAATGTAGAATAACACGTTAACTTGGAACATTGACATTGTTGGTATCTGTGTTACACTTTTTTAATATTGTAATATTTCAGGCTCTTACCTTTTCCACATTTATTTCGATTGTTGATAGCCAATAGTAATATACGTTACAAGAGCGGTATGTTGAAGTTTTCATGGTCGAGGAAAAGATTGAAAAAGTGAAGCGTAGTTGAGCTTTTTTAATTTCCGAGAACATGAAAACAAACATACCGCTCGTGTATCGTACATTATTTTGTGCGAAGATCGTTTATTACATACCTGAAAGACGAATTTCTAATTAGTTGCAATGAAATCTCCATGTTGGTTTCTGTTTAATGACGCCAACTTCGGAACACCAAAATATCTTTCTTCAACATTAGCGCTATAAAATGTTTTCTGTGTTTACTATACTCCAGCAGGCCGTGATATACGTCTGTCTTTTTTCCCCCCCAGTCTATAAATGCGAACTTAAAACAAACGGTAAGGTTATGTAATGATTTATTTTAATATTTTAACAATATTATTTATATAACATATTGCAGTAATAACATCGGCATCTGGAATCATGTTGATTTTTTCACGGCTTCCTTAATGTTACTTGTATCAGGAATGCAATAAGTTTCGTGGAGTAGTAGACTTTGCTTAATGTTTGCAAATATTTAAAAACAATAATTAACATTGCAATTTAGGTGAAATTGCAGTGGTAAGTTTCCAATTTATAATTATTACCATGTTAAACGTCTCTAAAAATAATATGTTAAAAGCCTAAAGCAGTAAAATGAATGTCGCGCTTAAGCGGTAAGAAGAGGGAAATTGTTATGTGTGTTACGTTGGGAATACTGAATGTGGTATTTTACACTTACCACGTATTGGTTCTTTGTGGAAAACAAGCAAATACGCACGATCTAGCACAAACGTTATTTTCATAGATATCTTTTGAACATCTTTTACAATTCTACATATTTCTACGTTTCTTTTCTAGTGTCTCAGGAAATTACCATTCAGTTCATAAACCTGAGAATTAAGTTTCTTGAACTGTTTACTGGAAAACTGTTTATAAACAAAGAATTCGAATTTCCAAAACATAACAGCTGATAAGTTGATAACTCTTAATTAAACTGCATTAGGACACTGCCTTCTTAATTTAGTGCTATACCGTAATATCATGGCTTTGAGAAAAATAGTCTCTGAAGAAGGCCATGATTCCGGCATACATTTCCAAAGCCCCCTAGTGTGTAGTTTACAAGTCAGTTACCATGTAGTATGGACTTGAGCTTTGAGACACGGCCTGAGTATACCTCATCATAACTTCCCGATAAAACATAAGATACGATTAATAAAATTAGCAATTTCAGTCATTCTTAGAAATCAGAATGAAAGAGTTACTAAGATTATATATAGAATTAAATTCAAACCAACAATACTTTTTGGTGCTTACACTTTTTGTGTTTATAAGAGAGAAACAGAGAAAGAGAGAGAGACAGGGACTGAGGGAGAAGAGACAAAAAGAAAAAAGTGAAGTCCAACAAATTAAATTTCTTAGACCATTACCGGGTTTCGGACGAACGCGAAGAATTACGAGTAGAAACGAAGTTAGCTGTAACAAATTACAAGGAAGAAATGATGTAGAGTTTCATAAACCCAATAGAAGGCACATACATGAAGAATGGGTAGTACAAAGTTACAAAGAAAAGTTTACCATTATCAGCGCAATGCAAGAAGAAGGGCGGAAGGCAAGATGGGAGATAGAGCAGGTTTAAACTTTCACGCTGGGTTGTAAGAACGTATTTACTGCTTCTTTAATCCTTAACGGCCCTCATAAGTACTAATGTAGAATTTGCAAGAACGTCCACTAACATTAATGTTTCGCAAAAGATTCCTCCAACTTCTGTGTCTGATTTTGAACTTATAAGAAGTTAACGCTTCGTTGCTAAGCTCTAAATAACTTACCAGCTTCCAAATGTAATAAATAAAGACTGAATGTCATGTATTCCAAGGTTACCTAGGAAACAAATTTACATTTGAAATGACAAAAGAATTTAATTACATTAATTAAAATAAGCATGTGAGTAATGTTTTTCTATACTAATAATAAATCTGTAGCCGAAATTTTTCTGGTAATTTTCGATTTTCCAAAAATAATTGGTCCTAACATATATAATTAACCACCCTGAAACCGATAATCGCTTTTTTTTAATTTTTGTTTGTATGTCTGTCTGTCTGTCTGTCTGTCTGTCTGTGTCTGTATGTTTGTTAACTTTTCACGCGATAATGGTTGAACGGATTTCGATGAAAATTGGAATATAAATTAAGTTCGTTGTAACTTAGATTATAGGCTATATGGCATTCAAAATACATTATTTAAAAGGGGGGTTATAAGGGGGCCTGAATTAAATAAATCGAAATATCCCGCTTATTATTGATTTTTGTGAAAAATGTTACACAACAAAAGTTTCTTTAAAAATGATTTCTGATAAATTTTATTCTTTGAAAAAGTTTGATAGGACTGATATGTAATGAGATAAATGAGTTTTAAAATTAAAATAACTGCATCTAAGGCGGTGTATTGAAATAAAAACAAATGACTTCGTCTATAAGGGGCTTTGGACAGCAACAATCGAAAGCTATGAAAGATAGCCTACAGAGAATGTTTCTGTGTTTGTATGAAGTAATATCGGAAGCTAAATTAACCGATTTGTATAATTAATTATTATTTCACCATTGGAAAGTGTAGTTTCTCTAGATGGACATAATGCTATAATGTTATTACAGTAACTTCTGATATAATATAATATAATATAATATAATATAATATAATATAATATGATATGATATGATATGATATGATATGATATGATATGATATGATATGATATGATATGATATGATATGATATGATATGATATGATATAATATAATATAATATAATATAATATAATATTTGTAATGTAATATTATATAATATAATTTAAGTTATTTGAAGGGTTCAGAACCATAGTGGGCCAAGCGCCATTTACTGAATACGTAGAAAACAAAGGTTAAAATTAAGTTATTACCATAATTCAATGGAAACCTATAACAAGTAAAATAAAGTATACACATTAAATCTAAATGATGTCAATGTTCATTAAACTATGGTTGCATGTAATAATAATTAGAAACATGTTAAAGGAATTGTCATTGCACCAAATGAGTGGTCTCTAGACCAAAATGATAGCATTTAATTATTTGGATGCAATTTAAATTAAGTAACATATTAAACGATTTATCCTTCTATCAAACACGAATGTTCCCTGGATCAAATGTCCTATTTTAATTATTTAATTACTTTATATTTATTTCTAACGGGTGCAGCGGAGCGCACGGGTACGGCTAGTTAAAGAATAAAAAATAATGCGTTCAGAATGGCATTGTTGATTGCATTAAAAAAAAATATGGTCATAGCGATAGTTGTTTTCTTTACGGTCCGACAAGGTTTAAATAATGACAAAAGAATTACTGTGGGCCCTATATTATCGAAATAGGCCTATAAGTATACGGACAGTTGATCGCGGTATAGCTTCCACAAGGCATGGAACTAGAATATTTCTGCTACTGCGTGAATCACGAAGGATTATCTATTGATCATTATTAATTATGTATTGACCGTTACGTTTGGGCATTAGGTTAAGGCTGGTTCACAATAAACATGGAACGGAAACGACAACGAGAACGTTGTCATTTCCGTTTCCGGTTTATTGTGAACCAGCCTTTCGTAAAAACCATGATGTCTCAAAAGTTAAATATATTGTTGTAGGTTATTTTGTATGTTCTAAATATGAATTTCACGCAATATTATATTTATATTCTTAATAGTTTGGCAGCAATCAGCATTAAAAATATTAGTTTAGCAAACACGGCTTCATTCATTGAAGTTTTCTTACTATGTAAAAGAAGATGGAAAAGTGATTTCAATGCAACTCGAAAAAGGAGATAAATGCTCTAAAAATGAAAGAAATATGTAATTTTTAAAAATAGTTACTTACCCGCCGTAAAATAAAAAAAAAATATAAAACACAAAATGTAATTCATTTTTACACACCAAAAAACATGTGTTTAATTCTTTAGGGTATATTTATTCAACTGCGAAAATGTCAAAATATTGACTTAAATATCATGTCAGTTTTTAAGAAAAATAACTCACCGGAACAAAGGAGCTCAACAGGTAGGCTCTCCCGTCGTACAGAATGTTGCACGATCAAGATCAGGCAGACGGACGTTTGAGATTACTCATCGTTATGAAGTCTCTCGAACGCTGCTACCGCCACACATAGCAAGCGATTTTCAATCGTCGGAACAAAAATTAATAATTTTATTAATTTAATTATTCATAAGTTTTTTGAAATAACGTCATAAAACTTGGGAGAATGGTTAAAAATAAGATTTTCTTCAATGTGTATGAATTTAAATTGTTGCATTCGAATATAAAAACTATTTATTTTTTCAATGAGGTGTTTTGTGATCATCCCTTAATATTATTCTAATTACTCTTTAAGGTATTAAAATATGGTTATTCAGGTTTACAATGGCGTCTCCTTAGTTTCGATGACACTTCATATAGGGTGTCTTGAATATTTTAAATTATGGATAACGTGTTACTGCCACCCATTTTTAAGTCATCCGTATGACTAAAATATGAATGATATGGCGGTCATAATTGACAGTTTAATTTATTATTACAATAATATTATATTGGCACTCGGGAGAAAATTAAACACAGAATAAATATGGAAAATGCGTGTTATTATTCGGTTGAGAAGCTTTATCATCTAGTCTGCTGTCAAAAAATCTGAAAGTTAGAATTTATAAAACAGTTATATTACCGGTTGTTCTGTATTGTTGTGAAACTTGGACTCTCACTCTGAGAGAGGAACATAGGTTAAGGTTGTTTGAGAATAAGGTGTTTAGGAAAATATTTGGGGCTAAGAGGGATGAAGTTACAGGAGAATGGAGAAAGTTACACAACGCAGAACTGCACGCATTGTATTCTTCACCTGACATAATTAGGAACATTAAATCCAGACGTTTGCGATGGGCAGGGCAAGTAGCAAGTATGGGCGAATCCAGAAATGCATATAGAGTGTTAGTTGGGAGGCCGGAGGGAAAAAGACCTTTAGGGAGGCCGAGACGTAGATGGGAGGATAATATTAAAATGGATTTGAGGGAGGTGGGATATGATGATAGAGACTGGATTAATCTTGCACAGGATAGGGACCGATGGAGGGCTTATGTGAGGGCGGCAATGAACCTTCGGGTTCGTTAAAAGCCATTTGTAAGTAAGTAAGTAAATAAGTAAGTAAGTAAGTGATAATATTATATTAAAAGCTCAAACATATTTGACATCACTGGCATATTCTTAAAATTTTGTATGGAATGACCCAAGGGTAAATATTTAAACTTTCTACACGCATATTTCTGTAATTAAGCAAAAATAATTAAATTTTTCGTTTTTTTTCCTAAATGTATTTTTTACAAATTCTTTTTCGATTTTCCAACATCGTTTTGAGAAAGACAATTACTTTTAGAATACATTGAATTCGATGTTTTTATTTGAAATCGCCAGTCGTAACTGAAGGCCATTATTGTGCAATTAAAAGTGTCTATTAACCCCAGAAGGAGGCATGGTACTGGTCGTACACAGCTTTGCAAGCATTTTCTGATACCGTTGAGATTCAACGGAGATGAAAATTGTGTCGTGGGAGCCAATCTCTAGAGGCCACTGGTACATCGTATCAGGTCAGAGTCGACTGGGAACCATGTAATAAGAATGCACGAGGTGGGTAATGCAGGTATTTGAGTCGATGGTCACGTGTGCGCAGGTATGGGGAACATCATAGCATCGCCCCGTGGCCTCAGTGGTGGCAAGAGTTTGGCGACGTTAATAAACCCAGTTTCTTAAAACAGCATCGAATATGGCACCGCGCGAAACGAGGCTGCTAGACATCCCAACTAGTTAATCCGGTGTAATTCTCTGTTAGTTATAGTTTCATAAATTTAATTAAACTGATGCCGTATGGCGCAAATTATCTTATGCAGTCTAATGGTACAGAAATGCAAGACAAAGCATTCTTGTTTCTGCTTAGTTTACATTATACAGAGTGTTCTAAATTTAATGTTCAACATACAGTAGAACCTCTATTATCCGTGGTAATGAAGGGGATGAACTGGACGGTTAATCGAAAAAATCGGATAATCCGTATCATAAAATACGTTCGTAAATTAAGTGAATAAGCGCTGAAGATTCGTAATTTCCTCCGTGATCTCATGATTAAGATGCTAGGTAGTGGATGAGAAGTTCACTAATTTAAGTTCGGTTGTCAAGGAAACTCCTTGTAATGGCTATCAGCGGAAATATAGGAATAGTAGGCCTAGAGGTTCCATGTTGTAGATTTACATATTCTATACTTTATCCTTGATTTTTATTAAATCCCGCACAGTTGTAACATCAGTCTCATATTCTGATGCGAGATGAGCCAAGTTTCTCATTCCTCAAACCACTGAATTATTTGCATTTTTTTCGATACTTATCACAAAGAGTTTTCTTTTGACACTCGTTCAATACATTTTATATAGAAGTTGTACAGTACGGCAACTTGAACAGTAGACGAAGCTGGATAAGTGTTAAGGTTTGTAATAACACTCCCTAGAAAAAATACGTACTAATACAACGTACAGTAGTACTTCATATGTTTCTGTCGCAAAAAAAAAAAAGAATGAGAGAAAGATAGTCGGATAATCCGACAATCGGTTAATAGGATGTCGGATAATCGGGGTTCTACTGTACTTATAAATGAGGTTCATTGCCGCCCTCATATAAGTCCGCCATCGGTCCCTATCCTGAGAAAGATTAATCCAGTCCCAATCATCATATCCCACCTCAAATCCATTTTAATATTATCCTCCCATCTACGTCTCTGCATCCCCAAAGGTCTTTTTTCCTCGGGTTTTCCAACTAAAAAACTACGAGTATATGCATTTGTGGATTCGTCCATACATGCTACTTGCCCTGTCCATCTCAAACGTCTAGATTTAATGTTCCTTATGAATGAATGAGAATAAATGCGCACAAATGTGCATAAGGTGACTTAATTAGTCTGAGCAAAACTTATTAAGCGATGAACGTCTTTCAGTGCAATTTTCGACGTGGTATCGTTCACAAGGGTTTTTGCACAATTCGCACACGCATTATTGGTTCGGCTCATGGAAACTCTTCGTGCTGCATATCTTGTGATGAAAACCATGGATTGCGTATCGTGTTAGCACAGTTTACTATATACAGTTGCGAAGCTTGAGGTGTTTTTTTGCAAATCTCGTGATAAAGCGCTCCAAGCGGTTAGCAACTAGAAACAATAGACTGTCCATGGTCGACTTTGAACTGTGTCGTATTTCTATCGAGTGCTAGCTCGTTGCGTATTTCACATTGATGCTTGTGAAATGTTCGTTATTGGTTATAATGAAAATGTTAATGGCTAAAATATAATAATTTGAATAATAATATGGGACAAGGAGGAGACTTTGTAGTGCTATAAATTGTAGCAACAATAAGAGAAAGAGGCCAGAGTTATCCTTTTTCCGATTTCCGAAAGATTCAGAAAGGTTCCTGGGTTTCCACAAGAATGCCGTGCAGAAACAAAACTCTTAATTTGAAGTTCTTTGTGACTGTTAGAATACATTATATCCTTAAATTTCACAATGAAATGTTTCAGTCTAACCGAAAGGACATTAGATACCGGTTAAAGTTCTGTCACTTAGGCTGCTAAATTTCCAGAGAAATAAAGGTTAGGTCTACTTTTTTTTTCAGAGGATATATTTTTAATTGTAGCTATTAATTTTGTTATTATTTTTATGTGTTATTTTACTAAAGACGTAGAAAAATTAAGTTTGTTTTAATGAAATTTATTGATCACGTTTTATTTTCAATTCAGGTGGGATTATTATTGCTTAGGCCTACTTTTTTTTCAAAGGATATGTTTTTAATTATAGCTGTTGATTTTGTTGTTATTTTTATTTGTTGCTTTACTAGAGACGTAGAAAAAGTCTGTTACAATACAATTTATTGATCACGTTTTATTTCCAATTCTGGTGTGATTATTATTGCTTAACCTCATCCCACTTTGTTAACTACGTAAGCCTACACTACAAGTACCGGTACACGTAAGTTACTCCATTAATTCATATTTCCATTATTATTGTTGTAAAGAGAAATGGAAATTAATATTTATTGGTTTCATAGTTAATTATCGCTATAATCTTGAATGAGTGAAGCTATTATAGTAAATTTCAGTTCGTTTTGCACAAACAAAAATGATATTAACTTATTTCTTGCAGGTATCTTCGAGTTTATGGTAGAATTTAATATACTTCATTAAAATAATAAATTAACTTTATGCATTTAATATTTCAATAATGGAAGGAAGGTGTTAATTTTTCTAAAAGAACACGACAACGAAAGTATAACATATTTTGTCGGCTGCTAGGAGAGAGATCTGCGATGATGAGGCGATAGTAGCGATCCTAGTGGTGGGCAACTACCCATGTTTGCATTTTTACTACATATTGAGCTTCGCGACTGTATATAGTAGACTATGGTGTTAGGATGAGCCTCATCTCGTAGTTGGGTTGTGTCCACTCTCTCGCACACATAGCCTCTGTTGTGTAGAATTCGCTGCGGATGTCTTTCCTCTTCTCCTGCAGTCCTTGGAGCGTAGTCTCATTTGCGCTGGTGCTCGGTAGCAGTAGCTGTCTTCTGTCTTCGATGAAGAAAGTCTCTCTCATTAGGGCATACGTCATTCTCGATGTGCCGTTTTTCCAACTCCTAGCACTCTTTTCATGAAGCGTGCTTTCACTGTTTCTATTTGTGCCATGTCTCTTCTTGTAAGTTTTTCCCAAGTTATGTTCTTTAATGTTCCTAATTATGTCAGGTGAAGAATACAATGCATGCAGTTCTGCGTTGTGTAACTTTCTTCATTTTTCTGTAACTTCATCCCTCTTAAACCCAAATATTTTCCTAAGCGCCTTATTCTCAAACACCCTTAACCTCTGTTCCTCTCTCAAAATGAGAGTCCAAGTTTCACAACCATACAGAACAACCGGTAATATAACTGTTTTGCAAATTCTAACTTTGAGCTGTTTTCAGAGCAGATTTGATGACAAAAGCTTCTCAGCCGAATAATAACAGGCATTTCCCATATTTATTCTGCGTTTAATTTCCTCTCGAGTGTCATTTATATTTGTTACTGCCGCTCTGAGGTATTTGAACTTTTCCACCTTTTCAAAGGATAAATTTTCAATTTTTATATTTCCATTTCATACTGTATTCTGGTCACGAGACATAATCATATACTTTGTTTTTTCGGAATTTACTTCCAAACCTATCCCATTACATGCTTCAAGTCAAATTTCAGTATTTTCTCTAATAATCTGTGAATTTTCTCCTAACATATTCACGTCATCCGCATAGACAAGAAGCTGATGTAACCCGTTCAATTCCAAACACACTCTGTTATCCTGGGCTTTCCTATTATCATGATCTAGAGCAAAGTTAAAAAGTAAAGGTAATAATGCATCTCCTTGTTTTTAACATACAGACTGATTAAAGAGTCACTGGATTTTACGTGAATAAAACCAGGAAAATTCAACGGCAACCTGGATTGTATGCAACTGTTTGAGAATGATTAAAATGACGCACATCTCAGAACTACGCATAAATAGATTTGAATATAAGATTTTTTTTTTAGAAATCTATAGCTTTATTTATTATTATTGGAAAAAAAATTATATACATTAACAAACATTTTACACTAAAATTTTCTATTGTAATACTCGTATATGAATATTCTGGAAAATTAAAATATTGCTTACCAATCTCATATTCAAATACATATTACAAATTGTTGTATAAATAAAATTGTAACTGGAAAATAGTCGAAAAAACAAGATGCAAATAATTTTCGAATGAATAGGGATCAATTTAGTAAAACGTAGAGAACTGAAGGGCAAATTTAATGTATTTGATTTTCTTTTTTAACTTAGTAATTTCTGTTTCGTAATTATTGTATTAAATATTGTAATTTCATTGAATTGTTGTTATATTGTATTGTAGTACAACATAGTTATTTATACGAACTGTCTCGAACATGAGCATACTCAGATAGTTATTTATAGGAACTGTCTCGAATATGAGCATACTCAGTTATTTATAGGAACTGTCTCGAACACGAGCATACTTAGATAGTTATTTATAGGAACTGTCTCGAACACGAGCATACTCAGATAGTTATTTATAGGCTGTCTCGGACACGAGCATACTGAGATAGTTATTTATAGGAACTGTCTCGAACACGAGCATACTCAGATAGTTACTTATAGGAACTGTCTCGAACACGAGCATACTCAGATAGTTATTTATAGGAACTGTCTCGAACACGAGCATACTCAGATAGTTACTTATAGGAACTGTCTCGAACACGAGCATACTCAGATAGTTATTTATAGGAACTGTCTCGAACACGAGCATACTCAGATAGTTACTTATAGGAACTGTCTCGAACACGAGCATACTCAGATAGTTACTTATAGGAACTGTCTCGAACACGAGCATACTCAGATAGTTATTTATAGGAACTGTCTCGAACACGAGCATACTTAGATAGTTATTTATAGGAACTGTCTCGAACACGAGCATACTCAGATAGTTACTTATAGGAACTGTCTCGAACACGAGCATACTCAGATAGTTACTTATAGGAACTGTCTCGAACACGAGCATACTCAGATAGTTATTATAGGAACTGTCTCGAACACGAGCATACTCAGATAGTTATTATAGGAACTGTCTCGAACACGAGCATACTCAGATAGTTACTTATAGGAACTGTCTCGAACACGAGCATACTCAGATAGTTATTATAGGAACTGTCTCGAACACGAGCATACTCAGATAGTTATTTATACGAAGTGTCTCGAACATGAGCATACTCAGATAGTTATTTATAGGAACTGTCTCGAACACGAGCATACTCAGATAGTTATTTATAGGAACTGTCTCGAACACGAGCATACTCAGATAGTTATTTATAGGAACTGTCTCGAACACGAGCATACCGGTACTCAGATCGATGTGCGCTATGTTTATCTTGTGTATTCATTTTGTATTGTAGTATGTAACAACAAATACAATATAATACAATACTTTTATTTTCTTGATAAGTAAACAAAATAGATATAATGTTATTATTAGTTGCTATTGCCTTGAAATATTGCTATGGAATTTAAATATAGATTTTTATAAATATCACAAGCGGTTATAATATTAGAGTAGTTACGTCATGTGGATTGACGCTTAATTAATTGCATATATATACTGTAATTTCAGAGATGACAAATTAGTTCTTATATCCTTCTGGGATTGTGAGAAATGAGGTCTCTGTGATGGACAATGAATAGTTTCATTTATGTTTGTATTTTGAGTGGTAGTTAAGAAAATAATTTATTATTGGTTTAATTGTTGCAGAATGCTTAAAACATATAAATGAGAAATTATATTTTCTTAACGACAATTTCTTGAAATGAAAATTTACCTTCGTTTCAGTATTCATGAATTATAACTCTGTTTACCCGAGATCACACATTTATTAATAAAAGTTAAATGCATTGTGTATTGTTATGGTTGGTGCAGAATTATTCTCACCAGATGTGGAAGTATAAACAGAAAGGTTTACTGCACACATAAGTTCTAATCTCAGCATTTATATAGAAGTAAAGTTAGGAGATTTCTGAAGCAATGTTCATCTCCCTGGTTGTGTAAGATATCTCAGGATCATGTCAGGAAATACGAGCTCATGATGTAGGTCACGGCATAGCTGTGTTAGTGTTCATGTTAGTGGGGGAGGGATAAAAGTTATAAAATAGACAATACAGCGCATGAACCTTGTTCTCGTTTTTATTATTTCTTAAATTGAACAATATATAAAGCATATGTTGGTAAGACCGTTTGGGATATAATTATTTCAAGCAATGGCTTGAAATGAAGAAAATTGATTGCTATTAAAACTTTGCTCTGTTTTAAAATTCACTCCAATATTCGGAGATGAACAGGATTTGGAGCAGACAATTGATATGCAAAAAATCATATCGTCGGTTTTACGAATGCTGGAAGAATTTATGTACAATAGCAAAAAAAAAAAAAAAAAAAAAAAAAAAAAAAGAGCCTTGTTCACTCCAGAACACGATAGACTGGTAACTAAGACTTTCGTGGTTCGAATCCTGCCTCGGAAGGAAACTTTTTTTGTTCCTTATTCAAATTTATTCCCAATACTTTTCAATTGGTGGTAAAATTCATGTTCTGGGAATAATAAGTTAATTAAGTAGTAAACCATCGCTGCAATCGATTGTCATCACTAACAGCGACTGAGCCTTAAAAATACAAATAGAAAATTTTGCGTAAGCACGAATAGAAGTGTTGTTTTGGGCATCAAAAAGTAGCACCATCCATTAGCTAAGTCATAGGAAAAGGGCTATAACAGCCGATTTGCTAAGTCGAATAATTTTATTCCCTATACATCGATTGAGAATGTAAATAATGTGGATGAAATTCGACTTTTAATAATATACATCAGCGGTTCTTAACCTATGGTATGCATATCACTGGTTGTATGCGAGCTATTGCTGGGTAGTATTTAAAGTTTGAAAAAAAATATATGAATTGTATGTATGTATTTATTCACACTGCAATGGGTATACACCCGGTGGCAGTGGTAACTAATTACACTCAATAATGACAATAATAAACTTATTAATTAAAAATACAATTAATAATAATACCAATAATTAATACTAACGATAATTTATAATAATAATAATACTAATAATAATAATAATAATAATAATAATAATAATAATAATAATAATAATAGGAAATATCCTAAATTAAATGAAGCACGATCACTTAAAATAACATTTGAAATAAATCTAATTAGTATCTTAAACCTAAGTTCAAACTAAACCCACGAGTATGATATGTTCATATCTGCACAAGTACCTTTCAATATTACACTCATTTCGCTGACAACTCACTCACTGCACTGGAACTACGACACATTTCACTGATTCTATCCTGATTTCACTAACACTTCAAAAACATTTCACTGTTCAAATACTTTGCACTGCCACCATAAGCTATAAAGCTTCACTGACAGGAACACGTTTCACTTACACAACACACTTCACTGACACAACATAATTCTTCACTGATACAACACTTCAATAACAACATATCATTTACACCCTTTAAATACTGTGTATAATTACCGTCTATTAGTAAAGTCCTTAAGCCTATTTTTAAATACATTTTTGGTTGTTGGTAAAGCCTTTAGTAAGTCTGCAGGTAAAGGATTCCAGTCCCTGATAGTACGATTGAGAAAATAAAACTTTCCAGTGTCCGTCCTCTGTCTTCTTTCCCTCAATTTATATGAGTGGTCGTTCCTTGAAGAGTAATTTGGTGGCTGCAACCTATTTTTTATTTCTCTCCAGACAGGCTCACCTCTGTATGTTTTGAACATTGCGCATAATCGAATTCGCATTCTCCTGTCCGTGAGTGTGTTCCATTTTAATGGTGAATTTTTTCCGCAACACTTGAGATATACACAGAGTACGTAAGTAATATTATTAATTTGAGTTGTTCTCTGAGATATTTCAAACAAAAAAGTTTAATACAGTTTTAATCGTTTTTGCTTTCTTTTCGAGATAACAATTATTTCATATGAAACATTTCTTTAAAAGGTATAAAATGTAAGATGCAAATATTTTGATGGGGGCAGATAAAAAAGTTATTTTTTTCTTCCACCATGTTAATAATGTCAAAAGAAGTACTTATACAAATTTTGGCCACTCTACTGCAATTGCAAGGCTGTCTAGAAAGTGATTTTCCCTGAGGCCGTTTACAAAAGAAAAGCACAATTGCATGGGAAGTTTTATTGAAACAGATACAGCATTTGTTGCGCTATTTGTCAACATATTCCCCCATTAGAACTGAGGTATTTGACATACCATGGGATCAATATTTAAATCCTTGTGTCGTAGAAGTCAGCCGCCTGGGATCGGAACCAGCGTTTGACAGCCATCTGCATTTCTCTGTCGATCCCATGATATGATAAATGTCTCAATTCCGGTGGGGAATATTTGAAAAATAGCTCAACAATTACTGTGTCAGTTCCAATAAATTTTTCCAATGAAATTGTGTTTCCTTTCTGTTAACGGCCCCTGGCAAACTTATTTTTTTACGGTCCTCATAATTGCGGTCGAGTGGCCAAAATTTGTACAGGGACATCATTTTATTTTTACTAACATTTTTAATATTAACCTGTCTATACCTTTAGAGAATCGGAAACACCGCTTGCTCCCCCCCTCCAAGACTGGAGTTCGATGATACTGGCGTAAAACACAAATCACTCTACTAGGTATAGGATGGAAGAAAAGTAGTTCATTCATTTACGTAAACTAGGAAATATCGTGATTTTGAGTTTGATAATTTTCATTAGGTTTTTCTTTAATCAAAGTACAGTACTGTATTAAGAATAAGTGTTTTTACTCACGAAGTGAGTTATCCATGCGAACGTATTCATTATGCAGTGTATATTATACTGTCTACAGCACATTAGCGTACAATATAGAGAAAGAAGTTAAATTGAAAAATAATCATAATATGAATATTTAAACACAATTTTGAAAATGGTGGCCGTTCATTTCGATAGAGGCTTCAGTTCCTTTGTGCACATTATCGCACTATAGACTATTGCATCTAATTCCAATTGCCAGTTTCGTCCTTCGTACTAGTAACTCATGTTGAAATAATTCTGTACCTACTCTACGTACTGTGAATTCAATCTTCACTTCTGCCCGACCCGAAAATATAAAATTACTCAGACATGCTATCTACTGTCCGTCCAAGTGGTTATGCCGCAGGATTGTAGAAAGGGAGGAAATCACGTGACAGTTAATTACTTAACGAGGCCCTTTTATTTAAGTTAAATTAAACAGCTGTATAATATTACGTAAACGTCTAATTCCTAAGCGAAATTAATGTTTTCAGAAAAGAGCTAAGACAGCCCAGCTTTTACAGAGGGGCGAGCAGAAGCATGTGGGGGAAATCGGGATGCGACGTAGGCAAACGGACAGTATCTGTGCGAAAATATGATTCAATATTGAAAGCTCTTTCGTCACTGGAAAACGCGAACATATTTCTGGAACGTACTATACTCAGTAACTCAGTACTGCTTACTATCTGCGGTCTTGGTTCTGTGTGCAGTTGGAACTTCCTTAGTAGAAGGAGTGGGAGTGAAGTACATTCAGAAACTCAGGTACAATAAAAATTGAAGTAAAAATAAAATGATGTCCCTGTATAAGCACCTTAACATTATTAACATTGTGAAAGAAAAATATTATCTTTTTTATCTGCCTCCATCAGACTGTTCGTAAGTTGTGTGCAAGTATATAGGCTTGATAAAAAAATAAGCTGTAGGGAGAGAGATGATTGTAAAACTGAATTATAAAGAGGGATTTAAGTGTGTACTGTAACCGATATCGTTAGACTTCTGTATCCATTTCCACTCTGATTTCATTCGTCTGTCTTCCTTGCGTTCCTGTTTGCCTGGGAATATAGCACACGTGTCTTTAAGTGCCCATGTTTGTGTACTGGTTGAATTGACATAGCTGCATTGCTACGTCGAGGTTGGCGTATCGTAGAACCCTTTCAACTCTTACTACAATGAGAATCAAGACAAACTATTGTCCTGTGGATGCATTACCACAGTTTCCATAGTAAGATGCATTCGAAGCTTGCAATTAAATGTGTTTACTTCTGCCATTCCAACATCACCAACACAAGTTAATCTTATGACTGGAAAGACATACTTATAGACCAGGTTTAAGCTAGAAAGTGAATAATTGTCGCAAAAATGCACAAATTAAATTATATTTGTGCAAATTGCGAAATGCTTGTGCAATATTATAAATAATTGTGCAGAAAGATAAAATTAATAATTTGTTTCTTGGAGTTTTATTACTGTCAATCCATCTTATCACATGCTAGATATATTAGGTCCCCTAATTTTTCTAGTGTTTATAAATGATCTTGCTCCCCTTATAAAAGATGTAGGTCATCCCATATTATTTGCAGATGACACAAGTATAGTAATTACAGCCAATAACTCCAACACATTCCAATCTTCAACAGAGGAAATTCTCTTCAAAATATGTGACTGGTTCTCAGTCAATAAATTAGTATTAAATTGTAACAAAACTAACATAATTCAATTTAAATCCTGTCCAAATTCAACGTCGCAAATTTCTAGCGCAATAATTAACAATAGATCCCTATTAGAAACAACAATAACCAAATTTCTTGGCTTAAAAATCGATAATGTGTTAAATTGGAAAAATCATATTAAAGAAATTACCTCCAAACTAAATTCAGCTTGTTTTGCTATTAGATCTATGCAAAAGATAGTAAATATCAATACCTTAAAAACAATATACTTTGCATACTTCCACTCGGTAATGAGTTTTGGAATAATATTCTGGGGAAATTCCACAGATAGTAACAATATATTTCTATTACAAAAAGAGTAATTAGAATAATAGTATGTGCGAAATCTACTATTTTCAAAAAACTACAAATAATGCCAATGACTTGTCAGTATATCTTTTCATTAATAGTCTTCCTCGTATGTAATCGTGAAAACTTTGTAACTAATTCAACAGTTCATAGCATAAATACACGTCAAAAAATGACTTTCATACTCCATCGGCAAGTCTATCGTGCTATCAAAAAGGAGTGCGTTATATGGCAGTAAAAATTTTTAATAGCCTCCCTATCGATATAAAAAATGAAACTCAAAACATAAAATTATTTAGGGCCAAATTATAGAAAGTACCTAATTTCTCACACCTTCTATTCTGTAGGTGAATTCATGACATTCAATAACACTTCATGAAATTGATACTAAAACTATGTGTTGTACTAGTAGACTATATTGTAAATCTCGTCTGTATATATTTCATCTAGACTGTGACTATAAATTAAGATTTTATAATAGTATTAAGTTTTTTGACTTGTTCCATATTCTAGCTGTAAGCATGTATGAATACCATGGAATGTTAATAAATACAATACAATACAATACAATATGCATATACAGGGTGATTCACGAGGAAAGATAAAAATTTAGGATGTGAATTCTGAAGTCATTCTGAGTGAAAAAGTTCATATGAATATAGGTCCGTTTTCGAACGGTTACGGAGATATGGCTCTTTGATTTCACAAAAACTTTTGAGATTCCATTGTACTAACTCGCATTTAGAGACAGATAACGGACAAATTTAAAGTTCATATTCATGTATGCCTACATAACTAATATTCTATAAGTCGGGGTCGATGTTTTCGCACATTTTCAAAGGTACCTCCTTCTGCTTCAATGCACTTTTGCGTTCGGGCGTGAATCGCGCTTATCGCTCGGGAGAGTTGTACGTGGCTGACTTTATGCCGCGTCCAAAATAGGTTTATTAGGGCCTCTCTCGTTTCCCCACTCATTTGCTATACTAAGTCTTTCATCCAACCCCATAGACAGCAAATACTCTTCGATATGGTACCCTTCTGTTCGGAAAGCGTCGTTCATATTCAGCGACGGCACACAAGGAACTTCCATCGCACAAACCATAATCATACACAATATCAGCGTATTTTGCAGTAGAAAATTTATAAGGCATCTTCAAAAACACAACTTAACACTTCCGATAACTGTACCTGTATAACTACTGTACTGTAGGTAACTGACTGAACTGCTGTGAACCGATAAGTGATAGCGTATTTGTTGTGACATTTGTAATGCCACATCACCCGGTTTGTTTCTCTTCTCTTATCTACATCGCTCACAATGCAGATTCCAATGTTACGTCATGCATTGCGATCGGTGACCTTGTCTCACGTCAGCAGCATATGGTAACGTCTGATTCACATTGGGGCGAGACGTTTTACCAAAAAAGTGCATCTAGCTTCGCCATCGTTCGAAAACGGACCTATGTTAATATGAACTTTTTCACTCAAAATGGCCTAAATTTTTTACCTTTCCTCGTGAATCACCCTGTATAAGTAAATCATTAGACGTAGGTATGTTTAGAATCAATTACTGCTGAATTTACATCATATTAAAATACGTTATTTTATGGGCAGTCTAAACATTGAAATTATTTACGAGTAGGCTCTTCAAACTTCATTGCTAGCAGAGTGCTAACTATTTTTACTGAAAGGCGGTTTCTAATTCCAGTTTTACATGCATCCTGATAGCGCTGTATTTTCAAAATTGTCTCATAATAATCTCTTTCTATTATCTAACATTATTTGAAATATATTAACTTTCTATGTATTTTAGCTTAATTCTGCTACACAGTTTATTTCAGTGTTTAATTAATAGTTCATAGTATTTTGTTGTTTAATTCGTAAATAACTCTTGTATACATGTAACTCTCATCTAAATCAAATTTTTGAATTCTTTGTAAGTTCATACATATGTATGTATACTTTTTGCTGGTTGAGTGGAAGAGAAGGCCTTACTGCCTTAACTCGGCCAGCTAAAATAATAATAATAATAATAATAATAATAATAATAATAATAATAATAATAATTATTATTATTATTATCATCAGCATCAGTTAACTTTGCTTTCAATATTGTGGCACTGTAGGATTGATTTCTTCCTGCAGATTGAAAGAGCCTACAGGGTACACTTAAATGAATAGAAAACCTATATTGTTTTGTTATTAAATCCACGGTTAATTAGAAAATTGAGTTGGAAATTTCAGCAATCTGGTAACATCGCCGCTAACACACTACTTTTTCTCCTCCTAATACAGTTATACGTGTATGACGTCAACGAAATTAGGTCTGTCTACCGTAGCGAATTACCTTCCATCTCACTTTCTGGCTACAATGTTGCAAGTTCACATATTCAGTGGCTTGAAATTAATAGGTTTTAAATTAAATTTCCACGAAAACCGTCCACGCTACTGAAATACGCCAGAGGGATAAATGATTCTTTATTAGATTTTTTGTCAGTATGGACTAAAATCACGATCCTACTCGCAATAGTTATCGAATAAGAGATTGTTAAACATTTTGAAAAAGTACTTTTTTTCTGAGAAAATTATGGACTTTCCATTAATATAGTAATTACACTTTTTTGTTACATATGAGCCGTTCAGATCAAAAGTGGTGTAAGTCAAAATTGGGTAATGAGTTTTAAAGTAAAAATTCTGTAAAATATAGCGCAAAGTAGCAGTTAACATGTCCTTCGTGCTATCCACTGACTACTAATAGTTTAAATACCGTCGCGAGGGGTGACTTTGTGGCATGAGGGTGACTTTGTGCCATTCGCGAAAAACGTATGGAAGTATTCTTTAAGACCGTGACAAGGTTTTAAAGTCTACTTCCTTACGTTTAGTAGTGTTTAAAACCTTGTGACGGATTTAAAGACTACTTCCTTACGTTTTTTTTATGAAATGCGAGAATGGCACAAAGTCATCCCGCGCGACGGTAAATTGAATATTAATTGCTAATTTGCGCTGTATTTTACAGAATGTTTACTTTAACCCTCATTACCCATTTTTGACTTACACCACTTCTGCTCTCAACGGCTCATATAACTCGCGCTATTCGCTCTGAAAATCTACAGGGTTATTTCACTTCCTCGCTATACTCATAAAACGTAACACTGAAACATCGTGTATAGATGCAGGGACATGATGCATGCAGTGACTCACCTTCACACGAAGGCACTGGTCCGGACCACTGTCCGTCCACCTCGCACTCCACGCCGGGCGGGGCCGTCAGTCTGTAGCCCCAGGAGCAGCGGAACACGGCGCGCCCGCCGTAGCTGGTGTTGTGCTCTACAAGAGTGAGGTGCGGGTCGTCTATGTCCAGGACTGGGCATATGATGGGCACGCAGAAGGGGATTGGCGCCGACCACCGCCCTGCATCACACAAACCAGAAGAGAGTCTCGTTATACACCTACATTGCCCAACAATTCATTTCCTTTCATTATACAGGGTGATCCGTTTGAGTATGCAGAAGATAAAAACATCGTAAAAGATTTATTACTGAACTTTATTTATTGATGAAAGAGTAATGGAACGGAGAAAAATTCTCTCCGGCACCGGGATTTGAACCCGGGTTTTCGTGATTTAAGACGGCGCTTATTCCGTCGGATCCCGGCCAACTAGTCACTCATAACGAGTGCACCTCAGCACATGTGTGGACTTCAGTCCTACGTTCATAGACATCTGTGACGTAGTGCAGAGGGCGGCCACTAGAGGGAACCCAAGAATTGGAACTTAAACTGAGACGATTCTGTCCGACACCGGGATGGGTATCCGGTGTGGCTTAGTGGATAAAGCATCAGCACGTAGAGCTGAAAACCCGGGTTCAAATCCCGGTGCCGGAGAGAATTTTTCTCCGTTCCATTACTCTTTCATCGTACGATGACGCAGAATATCTGCATGGAAATATCATATGTACTTCGGTACATCAAAATAATATATATGATATGCGTAAATCACTTCGTGATTTAAGACGGCGCTTATTCCGTCGGATCCCGGCCAACTAGTCACTCATAACGAGTGCACCTCAGCACATGTGTGGACTTCAGTCCTACGTTCATAGACATCTGTGACGTAGTGCAGAGGGCGGCCACTAGAGGGAACCCAAGAGTTGGAACTTAAACTGAGACGATTCTGTCCGACACCGGGATGGGTATCCGGTGTGGCTTAGTGGATAAAACATCAGCACGTAGAGCTGAAAACCCGGGTTCAAATCCTGGTGCCGGAGAGAATTTTTCTCCGTTCCATTACTCTTTCATCGTATGATGACGCACAATATCTTCATGGAAATATCATATGTACTTCGGTACATCAAAATAATATATATTTATTTGTTGAAACTTTGTGCATACAGCACTGAAAGATGGAATATTCCTCAGAGCTCAACATGACTTCCACTGCGCACCCCTCACAACTCTTAACGGTGATGCAATTCAGCCCATTTCCGTTGTAACATAAGAGGTGTGATTTGTTGAAAAGCTTGAGTAATTTTTACTGCCAGATCATCAGTGTTCCTGGGTTTCTGTGAATAGACAATGTCTTTAACAAAACCCCACACGAAGAAGTCAGGAGATAGCTGCTTCTCGTACTGGGTTTCGTCTGCGACCTCCTGCATGTTTTTTTAACACAGAACCTGTTTCTACAAATGTTTGATACCACAACATTATGGAATCGTATTTAGGTACATTAAGTACACCATACTCACTTCGAAATTCTCTTTGAACTCTTTTAACACTCTCAAATTTAGCATACCAAAGAACACATTGTGACCGCTGTTGATTTGTAGTAGCCATTTTAATCATCTACGATTTTCATTTGTCCTTTCAGATTATGCATTGTTGATTGTCATATATAGAAACTCCCATCTTTTAATCATAATATAACCTGCAAGAAATTTTTCCTCCTATCATAATAGCTTTATAATAATGAATTAATATTATCCATACCTAAAGGGGGAGTGTAGTGTTCATTATGTTACAGAATGTTTAGAACTCGTATAGGAATTAAACCACGCGCTGTTAAGTGATGTAGATTCTGTTGGCTCTTGATATATGCCCCATGCGTTTTTACAATCCTACACTGTTATTCATATTTATAAGCATGTAGGCCTTCATCACGAAATGTTTCAATTATAAAAAAACATTACCAGAAATTTTTACATAAAACTACGACTTTCTGATTAAGTATGTGGAAGGTAACTTGCGAGTCAACCATTACATAAAAATGTAATCCCATTCTCACTACTCTAGCATTTGTTTCTTTGTTTCAAACTGCAAATTCTTTACGATACTTTTGCGATCGTGATTTGTTTCCCGCATAGATAGTTGACTGGAAATGGCGGCTCCGTTCAAACATTTTGGTGAAGGTAACATTAGTGAAATAGAATTTTAGTAAGTCAATTAATAATATCTATTTTATTGTATTAGAGTACTTCATTTCTTCTAATCTTTATATAATTTCTTCTGTTTTTATCATCTCTGTTTTTGTATTAGAGTACTTTATTTCTTCTAATTTTTACATACTTTCTTCTGATTTTATCACTTCCCTATCATTTGTTTCTTTGTTTTCCAACATTTCTAACTGAAAATTCTTTACGGTACTGTAAAACATGCTTTGCGATCGTCATTTGTTTACAGCATAGACAGCCAACTAAAAATAGCGGTTCGGTTCAAACGTTTTCGTGAAGCTAACGTTACAGGAGAATGGAGAAAGTTACACAACACAGAACTGCACGCATTGTATTCTTCACCTGACATAATTAGGAACGTTAAATCCAGACGTTTGAGATGGGCAGGACATATAGCACGTATGGGCGAATCCAGAAATGCATATAGAGTGTTAGTTGGGAGACCGGAGGGAAAAAGACCTTTAGGGAGGCCGAGACGTAGTTGGGAGGAAAATATTAAAATGGATTTGAGGAAGGTGGGGTATGATGATAGAGACTGGATTAATCTTGCACAGGATAGGGACCGATGGCGGGCTTATGTGAGGGCGGCAATGAACCTTCGGGTTCCTTAAAAGCCATTTGTAAGTAAGTAACATTAGTGAAATAGAATTTTAGTAAGTCAGTTAATATTTTATTGTATTAGAGTACTTTATTTCTTCCAATCTTTACATACTTTCTTCTAATCGTGTAATAGTCAATTAAATCCTACTCGAGTTTTCATTTTCTCTAGATAAATAAAAACCTCTAGTGAGATAACTGTTGATAAATGATTGAAAGAATTTTAGTTTTGTTCTTCAAATGTACATAAATTTGATCCGAACAAATGTAACATTGTAAAAATTCCTTTACAGAAGGAAAGTAAAATTTGTTCGGTCAAGTTTCTTTACATTTAAATGACAAAACTATTAAGTATTTTTCAATAATATATTATCGCAATACATGCTCTCTTAATTTGGCTGAGGAAGTTGGGAATTAAATCAATGAATGTTTCAAAATACGTTATGAAATGTTTCATGTAAAACAATTTTTATCTCGAAAAGAAATGAAAAAGATCAAAATTGTATTAAAGTTATTTGCTTGAAATATCTCAAAGAATAACCCCCTGAAATTAATGACATTACTTACGGTTTGCCTTGTATATATTTAAATAAATAACACGGTATGTAATAATAGAAAAATTACTTCTAAAATTTGTCTCGCACTTAAAAATAATATGCATCCATTACAGTGGTATAAAATAACATAAAATTATGGCTACAGTCTTCTGTTTCATCTGGAGTTCAATTATTAACAGATAAACAGGCCAGAAAGCGTAATCCATGATCGTTAACAAAGATGATGGTGATGATTATAATGATTTTTGCAATGCGTTGACGTACAAGTCCCTTCAAAACCTGGAATTGTATATTTTATTGGCTGCACGTGGACAGTCCATTTATACTCTGAGCAATTCTGTTAAAAGCTATTTGCTACAGCATGATCTGTTGATAATGCTGGTTAACCTAGGCTATAACGATCAATATAGCAGTTAAAATTCAATCACGTTGAAATGATGGACGTGCTCGGTTCACTGCTATACTAATAATGGTCATGACTTATGGGGGGAATGAAAAGAAGTTGCGGCAGCCAAATGGAGTCTGTAATGGAAATCGGATTCGCTAATGTGCGAATTTGTGCCACACCATTAGCACTAGTTACAATCGTACACAGAATTCCAAACTTGGTTGTACAAACAGGAATTTATCTTCTTCTCTCTTCGGTCAAAGTCCACCGTCTCGATATTTGAGCAAATTTCCGCACATTATTGAATAGCATCCGAATGACAGCATTGATAGGCTGCGTACACAATTCATGTGCTAGAGCTTGAAAACCTTGACTGGCGATAACAGCGACCAGACTATCAATCCTTATGAAATTATGTTTGTTACCAATACAAACATCCCCACTCACATTTGAATAACTATCACAGAATCACAGCTTCTATCGTCGCCTGGCAACCTGTATTTTTGTTATTATCAGTTGATTGTAGGATGAAATAGTAATATGCGTTACAAGAGCGGTATGTTGACGTTTTCATGTTCGAGGAAAAGATTGAAAAAGCGAAACGTAGTTGAGCTTTTTTAATTTCCGAGAACATGAAAACAAACATACTGCTCGTGTATCGTACATTATTTTGTGCGAAGATCGTTTATTACATACCTGAAAGAGGAATTTCTAATTAGTTGCAATGAAATCCCCATCTTGGTTTCTGTTCAATGACGGCAACTTTTAAAAACTAAAATATCTATCTTCAACATTGTTGCTATAAAATGTTTTGTGTTTACTATATTCCAGCAGGCCGTGATATACGTCTGTCTTTTTTTTCCCCCAGTCTATAAATGCGAACTTAAAACAAACGGTAAGGTTATGTAATGATTTACTTTTCATTTTAATATTTTAACAATATTATTTATATAACATATTGCAGTAATAACATCGGCATCTGGAATCTTGTTGATTTTTTTCACGGCTTCCTTAATGTTACTTGCATTACAAATGCAGTAACTTTTGTGGTGTTGTAAAGTTTACTTAATTTTTGAAAATATTTAAAAACAATAATTAACAGTGCAATTTAGGTGAAATTGCAGTGGTAAGATTCCAATTTATAATTATTACTATGTTAAACGTCTCTAAAAATAATATGTTAAAAGCCTAAAGCAGTAAAATGAATATGGCGCTTAAGCAGTAAGAAGAGGGAAATTGTTATGTGTGTTACGTTGGGAATACTGAATGTGGTATTTCACACTTACCGCGTATTGGTTTTGTGCGGAAAGCAAGCAAATACGCACGATCTCGCACAAAAACAGTTTATTTCGTGTAATTTCCTCAATTTAATCAATAAGGATGTTTTATGTTCTCTCTTGAAGGGTATACACCATTTTAAAATAATTTAATACACAAACATAACTAATTGATTAACTGGCGGATTTACTCGTGTTAATTATGCAAGATTTGTGCGGCTTACAGCTGTTTCAGTGCTTCACGTACCATCCTCACAGCCTACTAGATCTCGGCGTCATCTCGAACTTCTCTGCCTGTTATGTGGGTGCGTTTGCTTGTTGAAAGATGTTGAAGAGTGGAGTCAAATAGTGTGTGTGTACTGAAATTGATCTGTGTGTTGAGAATTTGATCAGGGTGTGTTTTAGTGTGTTTGTATATTTCGTATTTTTCTAGTGTGTTGAGTTTTTGGTTCTTGGGTTGTATGTGTAGGATTTCCATGTCTGTATTTATGTTATTGTGTGTATGGTTAGTATTGGTTATGTGATCGGCGTATGTAGATGTATTGTGTCCTTTGGTTATAGCTTTAATGTGTTCTTTGTGGCGTGTTTGGAATGATCTACCAGTCTGTCCTATGTAGAACTTGTCGCAACTATTACATGTGAGTTCGTATACACCTGTGTGGTCGTATTTATTTGTTTGTGTTTTTTGTGTGTTGAGATATCTTTGTAGTGTGTTTTCTGTTCTGTATGCTATGTTGTATTTCTGCTTTCTGAATGAAGATGCGATCTTGTGTGTGCTTTTGTTTTTATATGTTAGTGTGATGTATTTCTTATGTTCTTGTGTTTGTGTTGTGTTTTGCGTGTTTTTGTGTTTGTTAAATTTTTGTTTTGTCTTTCTTATGATGTTGTCTATTATGTTTGGATTGTAACCGTTTTCTTGTGCTATGTATTTGATTGTGTTCACTTCTTCATAGTAGTGTTGTTGGCTCATGGGTATGTTGAGTAATCTGTGTACCATTGTACTGAATGCAGCATGTTTGTGTTGTGTGGTGTGGTTAGATGTGTTGTGTATGTGTGTGGTGGTGGTGGTTGGTTTTCTGTATATTTTGTAGGTGTGTTTGTTGTCAATTTTTGTTATGGTGATGTCTAAGAAATTTATGGAGTTGTTTTCAAGTTCTAGTGTGTATTGAATTTCAAATTGGACAAACATAACTATTATATGAAATGCTCAATAAGTTTTTGTAGCTTTATTCTCTTCAGCTCTAACAAACAATAACAACAATCCAGGTTGCCAGGCGACGATAGAAAACAAAATATACGAAAACAAATGAATGACATGTATAAAAAATTGAATACTCTTTCATATTTAAGTATAAAATATAGAGGTATACCAATTGAAATTTCAAAGTGAGGGTGAATGGGGGTGGGGGTGAAATCTAAAATGCAATTAAGCCTGATTTCAGACTCCCTCCTCAATACCTAAATTGACGTCTTTTTTGTTTAAATTGAATTCAATTTACATAATTATTTATTTATATTTGAACTGGGAAGTTTTGAAATGAAAGTCCCTTGTATAATAATTTTTAGAGGTAACACTTAAAATCTCATTTTCAAGTCTAATTTCACGTTAACTTAGCATTTTCTTCATCATTTAGAGTCTAGGCCCTATTGTTCTCTTCTTTAATTTCAATTTTGCTTTTACTCTGTGTGTTAGTTATGCTCTGTCTAATGACGTGGTCCCGTTATTGGGAAAGCTGAAAGAGTGTCTTTTTAGACAGATGGGTAGGTAGGTGGGTAAGTAGATAGATAGGTAGGTAGGTAGATAGGTAGATAGATAGGTAGGTAGGTAGGCAGGTAGATAGATAGATAGATAGACAGAGAGACAGAGAGAGACAGATAGACAGAGAGACAGAGAGACAGACAGACAGAGAGACAGATAGACAGAGAGACAGAGAGACAGATAGACAGAGAGACAGATAGACAGAGAGACGGATAGACAGATAGACAGATAGAGAGACAGAGAGACAGACAGATAGAGAGACAGATAGACAGATAGACAGATAGATAGATAGACAGACAGGCAGACAGACAGACAGACAGACAGATAGATAAATAGATAGATAGATAGATAGATAGATAGATAGATAGACAGACAGAGAGACAGAGAGACAGAGAGACAGATAGACAGAGAGACAGATAGACAGATAGATAGACAGACAGACAGACAGATAGATAGATAGATAGACAGAGAGACAGAGAGAGACAGAGAGACAGACAGACAGACAGAGAGACAGAGAGACAGATAGACAGAGAGACAGATAGACAGAGAGACAGAGAGACAGAGAGACAGATAGACAGAGAGACAGATAGACAGAGAGACAGAGAGAAAGAGAGACAGAGAGACAGATAGACAGAGAGACAGAGAGACAGATAGATAGATAGACAGACAGAAAGACAGACAGACAGATAGATAGATAGATAGATAGATAGACAGATAGACAGATAGGCAGATAGACAGATAGACAGACAGATAGACAGATAGACAGAGAGACAGATAGACAGAGAGACAGATAGACAGAGAGACAGACAGAGAGACAGAGAGACAGACAGAGAGACAGAGAGACAGATAGAGAGACAGAGAGAGACAGATAGACAGAGAGACAGATAGACAGATAGACAGATAGATAGATAGACAGACAGACAGACAGACAGACAGACAGACAGACAGACAGACAGACAGACAGATAGATAGATAGATAGATAGATATATAGATAGATAGATAGATAGATAGATAGATAGATAGATAGATAGATAGATAGATAGATAGATAGATAGATAGATAGATAGATAGATAGATAGATAGATAGATAGATAGATAGATAGATAGATAGATAGATAGATAGATAGATAGACAGACAGATGGATAGATAGATGGATAGATAGATAGATAGATAGATAGATAGATAGATAGATAGATAGATAGATAGATAGATAGATAGATAGATAGATAGATAGACAGACAGACAGACAGACAGACAGACAGACAGACAGACAGACAGACAGACAGACAGACAGACAGACAGACAGACAGACAGACAGACAGACAGACAGACAGAGAGATAGATAGATAGATAGATAGATAGATAGATAGATAGATAGATAGATAGATAGATAGATAGACGAGTAGCTAGGTGTGTAGCTAAGCGGGTATCTAGGCGGGTGGATGGGTAGGTATGTGTGTGAGTAGACAGACAGACAGACAGACAGATAAAAATTTGTACTACGTAAAATACACTTTAACAAAAATTCAAGAAAACTAAAAATTTAGTACAATAATTACAAAACAGGAATTATTAAGATGAAAATCAAAGAATCAAATCAAGTTAGAAAAAATAAATGATATCGTTATTAAGAAAAGGATAAGACAAAGAAGGACATGATAATTAAAAAATTTGCTTAAATTTATTCTTAAATTTACCACAATTAAAATTACCTAGGCCTGGATTTATTATCAACTAGCCGTACCCGTGCGCTCCGCTGCACCCGTTAGAACTAAATATAAAGTAATTACATAATTAAAATAGGAAATTTGACCCAAGGAACATTCGTGTTTGATAGAAGGATAAATCGTTTAGTATGTTACTTAATTTAAATTGCATTAAACAAAATAAACTGCGATCATTTTGATCCAGAGACCACTCATTTGGTGCATTGACAATTCCTTTAACATGTTTCTTAATTGTTATTACATGCAACCATAGTTTAATGAAAACTGATTGTTGTTCAAGGTCCATTATAGACGAAGTCATTTGTTTCTGTTTCATTACAGGCCAATAGGTGGTATCGTTATTTTAATTTTAAAACTCATTTATGTCATTAAATATCAGTCCTATCAAAATTTTGCTTGGAATAAAACTTATCGGAAATTATTTTTAAAGAAACTTTTGTTATGTAATATTTTTTAACAAAAATCAATACTAGGGAGATATTTCGATTTATTTAATTCAAGCCCCCTTATAACCCCCCTTTTAAATAAAGTATTTTGAATGCCATATAGTCTAAAATCTAAGTTACAACGAACTTAATTTATATTCCAATTTTCATATAAATCGGTTCAGCCATTATAGCGTGAAAAGGTAACAAACATCCAGACAGACAGACATAGGAAAAAAAATGTAAAAAAAAAGCGATTTTCGGTTTCAGGACGCTTAACACCAATTAATTTTGGAAAAGCGAAAATTAGCAGAAAAATTTCGGCTACAGATTTATTATTAGTATAGATAAGGAGTTGCAAAACCTTGGCCCGTATCTCTGGCTGTGATTGAGCCCAGCGTTGTGTAGCATTTAGGTTCAGCTAAACATGTATTGAAATTTTCGTCATTGGTCATGTTTGTACGTAATAATCAGCTTTACTGGTAATAATAGTGACAGTGTTGAAGTGATGGCGGTGATAGCACCAGATAAACTTTCTGATTTTAGTAACTAAAAATCTGAAATTGGAAACTGCTGTTAAACACAATAGGTTTTACGTGGAGCTCTCTGGCTGCATTTCAACCATAGCTTATGGATTTTCGATATTGCACAACAAATGTAGTATATCGCAATCAAAAGCAAGCGGGGCCGCTAACAGGTCCGTCTCTGTGGATGAAATGGCCCAGCACAGCTGAAATGCTCGCCGGCCGCCTCTAGAGCCTCGTTTGCACGTTTCATGTTTGATAAACTGGAACCAGTCGGCAAAGAAGGCAATGAATAGCGCCATTTTTACCATACACACTTCCGTAAAAGTGGATAACAAGTACGAAATTTGGAGCATGTCGCGTCGAATAGCTATTGTCACCCCAGGCGTGAGCTTTGTGTGTGGGAGCTTGCGATGCCGTCCCTCCCACAGGGATGTGCGGAGCGAAACAATTATTAATGCTGCTTATTGATATTAAAGACCGCTCTGGCTCCAGTGGTAACGTATTCAGCTGCAAACAGAGTGGAACACAGTTCGATTTCCGGAAGCGAAATACTGATTTATCTTTCCCCAGTAGAGACTGGACGTGCTTTTGCGCCACTTGTTTTCATTTGTTTCGTGCTGTCATTTTAACGATGCTTTATCAATATCACGGCTATCTAGCGTCTATTAAGGGTTCCTTTATTGATATAATAGGTAAGAGTTGGTACAACGCAAGCCTGCATTGATTGCATAACGGTTGCCTATACCAGTCATGTCAATTGATGCCCATAGGCGCAAGCGCGCGCTTTAGAGCTCAGAAGAGCCTGAGCGCTTTATAGCGGAAAGGAAAGAGACAGACGAAAGAGGTAGTATACGCAGCTGGGTCGAGTTATACAGGCTTTAGAGCTTAGGAGAGCCTGAGCGCTTTATAGCGGAAAGAAAAGAGACAGACTAAAGAGCTAGTATATGCAGCTGGGTCGAGTTATACAGGCTTTAGAGCTTAGGAGAGCCTGAGCGCTTTATAGCGGAAAGAAAAGAGACAGACGAAAGAGGTAGTATATGCAGCTGGGTCGAGTTATGCAGGCTTTAGAGCTTAGGAGAGCCTGAGCGCTTTATAGCGGAAAGAAAAGAGACAGACGAAAGAGGTAGTATATGCAGCTGGGTCGAGTTATACAGGCTTTAGAGCTCAGGAGAGCCTGAGCGCTTTATAGAGGAAAGGAAAGGGACAGACGAAAGAGGTAGTATATGCAGCTGGGTCGAGTTATGCAGGCTTTAGAGCTCAGGAGAGCCTGAGCGCTTTATAGCGGAAAGGAAAAAGACAGACAAAAGAGGTACTATATGCAGCCGGGTCGAGTTATACAGAGTGTTAAAAATAACGTTTATAACGTTTCAGGAATGATAGAGGAGGTAAAAACAAACCTCTGTTTTAAGTGACAAAACTTTAGCAGATGCGCTATTTTGCCGCTAGATGGCCTGAAGGATAGATGACTTGACTTCCGTCACAACACACACTGGTTAGTTCTGTTTATGCTCGGCCATCTTGTAGGGCCTTGTCCGCTGCCTAACAGTCTCCATGGTGATAATTATTTTGTTTTTCTACGCGACGTCCTACCAGAACTTTTACAAAATATCATCATCATGGAACGAATATGGTTTCAGCATGACGGTGCCGCTCCACACTTTGATCGTCGTGTCAGGAACCACCTAAATGCTACATTCCCCGATCGTTGGATTGGCAGGGGTGGGCCGGTACCGTGGCCACCTCGATCACCGGACCTAACCCCACTGGATTTCTTTTTGTGGGGAGACGTGAAATTTTTTGTGTATGAGACACCGATCGATACGGCAGAAGACTTAGTTGCTCTCGTTGTTGAAGGTGCACATGTTATTAGAGACAACGTTGGCCTTTTTGATCGTTGCAGACACTCCATAGTACGAAGGTACCAGTTATGCAATGCCTTCAATGAACGGCAGTTTGAACACCACATATAAAACAACAATTGGTCTTGTTCTTTATGGATTATACTAACACATACGTACACAATAAACGGCGCATCTGCCAAAGTTTTGTCACTTACAAAATATATTTATTTTGACTACTCTATTATCCCTTAAACGTTGTAAACGTTATTTTTAACACCGTGTATACAGGGATGGCCAGCACTGATTCAATAGATAAAGGGAAGAAAACTTATTACAACTGTATCCATGTAGATTTGTTTGAGAAGTATGAGTGCATTATAAGAAAGTATGCTTTAATTTTAATGCTCATTTTTCACAAGTTTGTTTTATTTTTATTCGAAGGAAATATTTCTCAATTGTTTTTGATAGAAAAGTGAAATTTTTAGATATAGATATATTTATTTAGTAGCCTTACAGATACTGAAACAATGTTTTCGTAAATGTAATATGCTGTAAATACGTATTACTGAAGATAGTGTATTACAAATTTTGATAATATTCGCATGGAAAATGTTTGTAAGGAAATGAATTAACAAAGCAACTACTGTTACATCAAAAACAAAAGATATGTGCCCATGTATTGTAAAAATGTCAGCTCTATAGCTTCAGCAGGTTTCGAGAAAATAATTTAATATTTTGATGATAGGAAGGTGCTCACCAATATCGCCTTAAAAGCATAATGCGATAAGAGTTTTGTTATGTAATATTAGTTACACGCGGATACGGGAGGATTATTGTAAAATATAAAATTAACATATATATATATATATATATATATATATATATATATATAATTTGAACTGGTAATGGAAATTACGGGAAAACGGCTGAACGAATTTTAATGAATGACCCGTCATTTTGAAGTTTGGCATCCAAGGATTTTCAGAAAAATAGGAACATTCAGTGAAGCGTTAGTTTTCCTACATAATTTTTCTATTTTCCAAAATTCATCTTTCGTCAGTTTTGAGAGCTAATTGCATTTCAGAATAAAACAAAACACACACTACAATAAACAATAGGCAATTACACGAAGGTTATGACCTGCAGGATTGCTGACATATTTAGAGCTAAAATTCAATTGGTTATTAAAAACTTCAAGACTTACTAAAATTATTTACAGGTCTGATTCTGCAATGTGTAATTTTCTGAGTACAGCTGTGTATTGGATATTAAAATTTACAAAACTTGAGGTGGTTTGATGACATTATTACCATTAGAAATGAAATATTATTATAGTTAATGCCATGATGTGACTATTTTTCATTAATTATAATATTAATGCTATATTGATGATATGAAAGTGAAACGTTTTGGGGTTATATAAGTAGATGTAGAGAATATATGAAATTAGATCTTCATTTCTACAATTTACTAAGTGGCGGCTATATAGTATATATAAAATGACAAAACGTACGTAAAATAATAACATTGTTATTAAAAATTCAAATATTTTTATAGTTATTAATCAAGTGGGGTTGAGTCTTTTCCATATACTTAATGGCGATGTGGTGTAGATATTTATATGCTTCATTGTCTTCAATATTGGCTCGAGAGAGCGCAAAAATTACAGTTCCTAAGGAAAGACCAAAAGGTATTACTTACTGATAAAATAAGAGACCTATTTTTAGTCTCCCGATCATTTCAGCAAGATCTCTTAGCAGGATAAAATGATTTTACCTTCTGCATTTCAAGCTCCAGGGTAAACATTGCTAATTTCGTGGCAGTGGTTATTTAATGATACTTTTTCTTTGCCATTTTGTGAACTAACCAATGGTGTTACGAGATCCAAATTTCCGCCAAGGGATTGCATATGTTGTCCAGTTTCCAGAAACATACAGCTAAGCTTTGTGTGACTATTGTAGTTGTTTCAGTGAGCTTTTATGTTTGAAGAGAGCAAGTTTGCGTCGACTTCTCAGGCGTACAAATGTTGTGGATGTTTGTAATTACATTACAGGCTTATTACTAAAAGTAAGCATATGATATTTGGTACAAAGATTTATTGTATCTTTAAGAAATTTTAGGAAATGTTTTTGGAATTTTAGATACCTCTGTAGTCGCCATATAGGCTTAGCTTTACTGATAGAAATCTTAGCTGTTTGAGGCGAAATTTTGTTGAGCATTGTTACAATTTTTAAAATAGTATAAAATGTATTACAACAGGAATTTTAGAAATCTGAAGACAAGATGTGATAACAAAAAAGCAAACGGAGACGCAATGGGTTCAGTGTAGCTTCTGTTTGATTTGTTATCATGCTAAGTGTCAATGATAAGTGCTAGATGACTTACTTGCAAGAATTATTGTGACAGAAGATGGAATATGGCTCCACCATTTTGGACCGGAGATAGAGGCAGACAATGGAGTGGCATCATGCAAATTCACCAAAGAAATAGAAATTCAAAAGTACACCTTCGGCAGGAAACGTTATGGCTACTGTATTTTTCAATTCAGAAGGACTCTTGCTTGTGGACATCATGCCACACGGAACCACCATTAATTCTGACGGGTATGTTGCAACTCTCAAGAAACTTCAAGTTCGACTGAGTCGTGTTCGACGACATCGGGAGAAGCAGGATGTTCTGCTATTGCACGACAACGCACAGCCATATGTCAGTCACAAGACCACAGACCAGATCAGAAAATTCGGATAGATAACACTGAAATAACCGCCTTACAGTCCTGAACTGGCACTGTGCGATTACCATCTCTTTGGTAAACTGAAGGAGCCCTTCGCGGAACGAGGTTAGAAGATGACTCCCTTGTGCACGCTGCTCAAGAGTAGCTCAGACGTGTTGGTCCAGACTTTTACCGTGCTGGTCTACAGGCCCTCGTTCCTAGGTTACGTAAGACAGTTGAAAGGGACAGGGATTATATGGAAAAGTGACATTTTGCTCCTTAGGGATGCATCTACATTCTGTGAAAATAGCGAAGCTGTAGGATAAAAATATAATTTTAAACAAATGTTATGCATTACTTTTGGAGTTACCTAGTAATATAGGCTATAGTAAAGTCCGTAATAAAAGTGTTCACCCTTTCAGGGCAAAGAAGATCCCTTTTCAGTTTCAAATTTACTTTGATTTCATTCTTATTATGTGTTGATATGTAGTTCTATGTTTTCTTGCTATGAATATTAGACGGAATTACTATGTTTGAAGTCTTGTAATAATAACTGAAAATTTCATTTGACTTTAATGATTTTTTCCACAATTCTTCTACCTCTCACGAAATTATCAATGCAATATCACGAAATTACCAAGGTTATCACGAAATAACCAACCTTTCAGCTTAAGTTGTAAAAGTGGTTTTTGGCACATATTCAAGAACGTATCCAATCGTTTATGTATCCAGATTTGTACAGCAAGTTATCGTCTTTTAGATGAAAAAATCGGAATAAGGATATATTTACACATTTGCATTTTAAATTAGTTTTCATGAAATTATCACGAAATTACCAATGTTTACCCTACATGCAGCAGCTATACTAAGATGCTATGTCTATTGTTCGAAAGCATAGCAAACTTGACATTTTTTAAACTTTCACCTACAATCTACAATGACCTGAAATAGCTATTGCTTTACTCCTACATGAAAAACCCACTGATCGTCCTGACATTGTTACTTGCGTTTTCGCGTTGAAACTCAAAAAGTGAAGGCGGATAGGTTCAAGAAAAAGTATTCGGCATTAAAAAAAACATTCAGAGGGTGTATGTTTCATTATTATGGAAGCAAATAACTTTCAAAATATCTGGTATTCTTCGTTGAAAATAAATATACAACATTTTTATTTGAACGTCTAAATGAATTTACTTTGCAGCATTTGCTGAACAAGCCACTGGTTAGTGTATAAGGTTAAAGAAGCTTTCTACTAGCTAGAATGGTTTGTCGGAACACTAAATATTTAGAACTTCAATATATTTGGGATGTGTGTAATAGAAGCAGAACTAGCACCTTGGCGATACAGTCCAATTATGAAAGTGTGATCGGAAGACCTGCATCCCAATCTAATTAATGTGAATTATTACTAAGCTCAGTAGCAAACATAATAATAATTGTAATGAAACAAGGCACGACTAGATGCGCAAATGCTAATAACAGAATGATGAATTGTGCACAAGCAATGGGAGTGTAATTGATAACCGGAAGTTTGACAGCGTTAATTGAGTCTCTGTGTTTAAGTGGCGAGCTATATCGATAGCATCGAGATAATTAAGAGAGTCGAACAAAAAAGGTTTTATTCGTATACAAGCGCTTCCAAAGCGTAGGTAGCTTGATTCATGCAGACGGCAGACGAAGACTAGGTATTCGAATTATTTGATTTATTATTATTTTTTTTAATTTATTGAGTATGCCCCAAGGAGTATAACTCATATGTGGGGGCTATACAAGAACACATACATACACTATCTACCAAAAAGTAACTGTTTTTGCCCCTTTAGAACCTCGTGGTACCTCCTCTTGTTGCTATAACAGCAGCCACCCTGTCAGGCATGCTCTCCACTAGTTTGTGTAGGATATTCACTGGAATGCGTCGCCATTCCTCTTGCACATAGCACTCAGTTGGACAATGGAAGTTGGCCGCATTTCCCGAGACCTCAATCGCCGGTCCAATTCGTCCCAAAGGTGCTCAATGGGATTGAGATCAGGACTACGTGCAGGCCAGTCCAACCGGTGAACATTATTGTCTACATACCACTGCATAGTAGCCACCGAAACATGGCACCTAGCACCTAAAATCCTGGGTGCCCAATTACTTTTTGGTAGATAGTGTATGTTAGACAATATAATTGAAAAGTCATGAAACTACAGTCTGTGAAAAACAAACAATAACACAAGAATTTATGAAAGAAAGAAAGCAAAATAAGAACAAATAGTAAGATAACATTAAGTTTTGGGCAGAAAGAAGAAAAAGTTTGAAACCATTAAATAAATAAATGACCTGAGAATTAAAATAAATAATCTTCCCAAAACGTATTTTTAAACAATTCTTAAAACACCGGCAATTTGGTAAAAGTCTATGTTCTAAAGGAAGTTGGTTAAGAGTTGTTATTAAAAATGGTTAAGTCCTTTCGTTCCATAAGTTACCCAGCTATGCTGAGAAAAATATATATTGTCTTTTTGTCTTGTTAAATAAGTATGTACATCTTTATTAAACTGAAATGTAATATTAGGGTAAGGTTGCCTATATCGCACCACATTGGCATTTATAATTTTTATTGAACAATACAGTTGTTATTTTCTGTATTTCTTTACAGAGATACATTTCCAGAACATTTACCTTTCATGTAAAAAAAAAAGAATCCTTGAATTTGATTTAATATTTTTTAATTAAAATGACATTTTCGAAACACATGTCAGTGGTGCCATTTAGGCAACTAGTTTCCTAAATAGCACCTGCGGTTTCTTAAATCGCACCTCTTTATCTGCAGGCAACAGGTTGAAGGAAAGCTTTTAATATTGAACATATTGAAGAGTATTTGAATGAATAATGTAATAAATGCATATTACAAGTTTATTGAAATTAATGAAAGAGAGTAACGCATCTTCAAATGAAATTGAAAAAAATAGAGCGTAAATTACGTAACATTTTAAACTTTCTGAATGCGTTTTTTATTGTTACACATTTGCCATGTGCTTCACCAGGCGGTTCAGACTGTAAACTGCGTCACCTTTACTCCACGATTATCTCGAAACTACCTAAGAACTGCTTCATGATATAGCTGTCTGAAATGATTTGAAGATAGAAACATCTAAAGGCTAGGCCTATGAGTATTATGACGAGGAAGCTGAAATAGGAGCATACCATTTTCCCGAGATAATCTAGCTTCTAAATTTTTTGAATGGGTCGTATAGGTGGACATACAGAAGCAGCACTTTTTCCTATGGCAGGTTTGAGTGGCAAATAAAATGTTTGGCTATTCGACAAATAGTTCACTGTTGATGTAACCTGACTCATAGCAAACAAATAACGCTCCTGGAGGAGCACCAGCTGATAATGAAGGATGCACAGTTTGACGTTTAAAAATTATCACAGGTGGCACAAAATACCTGGTGCGCTTGTACAACACACACTTGTTGTATTAACGCCCTTTTCACCACTTGATATTGCACCCACCTGATGCATTCCTAGTTCAGTTAAAATTTTGGGGGGCTTCTTTTGTACGGCTAGAATTGCTACAGTTGCTCATATCGCACCGGTGCGAATTAGGCACCTACAAAATGGTGCGAATTGAGAAACTACGTCATAAGTTATTATTTCCTTTATTCTGGCCTATAATCACCACATGTTCGAAAATCCTACTAAGTTAAATGTTCTTTAATATCTCTTTAAACGAATAACATATTGAGATTATGGATTCCTTTGCATACAAATCCGTTATTTAGTTGCAAAATGTTAGCTAAATATACATCCACCTGAGCGATTATATTAGATACACTATCACCACGCTGCTGACACAAAGAAGTGGCAGAAATCAAGTGACATGGTGGAAGTTCATATGTAGATTGTAACAATACTACTAGATGCCACACTACTATAGTAATTTGTTTTAAACTAGCAGTGATGCGATTTAGGAAGCGGTGCGATTTATGCTACTCTACCCTACTATGTATTAAAATTGTTAAAAACTTTGTACATGAAAATAGCAGCACCTAATTTGATAATTGATTCAACTGATAGAACGAAAGAAAATTGATATATAACTGGAGTCAAATAATGAAAACCCAATAAATTTCCTAAAACTCTATTTTGAATAATTTGTAAAGGTCTCAAAGCAGTTTTCTTATTATGTCCCCAAATAAATGACATATACATTAAATGAGAATGGATAAAAACATAATATTCATTCAAGAGACAAGATATAGGCAAAGATCGTTTAAGCCTTTTCAAAATACCAGACATTGGAGCAATTTTCTCACACAGACAGCCAAAATATGCTTTTCCCCTGTTAAATGTTCATCAACAATCAAACCTAAAAATTTAACTGATGCAACTTTTTGTATTACAGAATCATTCTTTCGGAATAATATAATAAAATGAAGGTTTAGTAAAAATCGAGTACACAGTTTTTTTCAAATTCAAAGAAAGCCTATTTGCGCTTAACCATTTTTAAGAGTAATAATGTCTGCTTCAAACTTTTCGAACAGTTCTTCAATGGAGTCACAGTAATATAAAATACACTAGTGTCATCTGCAAAAAGTGTGGCAGTCCCATGTAAATTTTGTAAAGAATTGTTACGTTTGAGATGGACAGGGCATGTAGCACGTATGGGCGAATCCAGAAGTGCATATAGAGTGTTACTTGGGAGGCCGGAGGGAAAAAGATCTTTAGGGAGGCCGAGACGTAGATGGGAAGATAATATTAAAATGGATTTGAGGGAGGTGGGATATGATGATAGAGAATGGATTAATCTTGCTCAGGATAGGGACCAATGGCGGGCTTATGTGAGGGCGGCAATGAACTTCCGGGTTCCTTAAAAGCCAGTAAGAAAGTATTGTTATGGATTTGGAAGAGGTCGATATTTTAAAATACTCCTCTCATCATTTTTCACTTTTTCACCTACCGTCCTTTTCATAAACTTCATTGCAGATGTTATGAGCAATCTTAGGAATTTCGTACCAAAACATTGTTTTCAGGTTGAGTGCAGCCATACATATAGATGAGATCTACTCTAGTGTACTCTATTCATATAAATAACTCGCAGCATATCCGTAACTATGAGGGATGACCTGAGTCACTACATGAGAGTAATATGTCTTCTGTACGCAAAATCCGACACGCCACAGACAGGCTATATGGTAGTGTGGAGTGAATCTATACATGACATTATTTTTTATCTGTTTTATAAGTGGTAATACTTACAAAAATCTGTATTATCACTTAACTTAGGAATGTGAAAAATATGGAGTTCCTATATTTAATTTTTGAGGTGCCCCAAGAGCTTTGAAGTTTCTTAAAATTATAATTTTTTTGCCTCTTTGTATATTTGTTCTATTATTTTGTTTTTCATTACATAGCTAATGCATTCCTGTACAATATTTAAACATTATTTGGAAGACTCTAAATTGGGGTTGCAGTATACAGTATTTCTTTTAGGGGATCCAAAGGGACAAAATATATAGTATTTTACATAAAATATGACAAAAATCCCATTTCAGCTCATTTATTTTCTTTAGTTAAAATTTATTTTTGTTTTATTTTTCATTTCTTTCTGAGTAGTAACTAAATCAACAGGTCCAATTATGATCTAGTAAAACATTCTCTCTGTTTTGGAACACAGCGGTCTTTATGACAGTTAGGTCTACAGTATTAATATTTTTGCATTTGCAACTGCATATATCAAATAGTTTGTTTGATTCTTCTTTGAATTTTGCAATGTTGTCATTTTAATTGTTGTTACTATGTCGTTTCTTCCAAGGCTTCATTAAATTTCTGTGTCTATCATGGTAAGTACGAATCAGTTGTAATATTCTTTTATGACTGACTTTCGGAATTTATGCCTTTACCTGGATTTCCTTAGTTTTGATAGCAACTCTTTCTGAAATCTCTCCAACAGTAGATTATTTTGATTTGAAGTCAGATTTTAATTCATTTTTGATCCATAGATAATATTTCATTACATCATGATAGATAGGTAAATGGATTCAGCCCCTCTGGCATTGCTAATACAGGGTAGAAGGTCAGATTTCATTTATTAATATTAGAGATATTCTGATTTAAATACCCTGCAACATAAGAAGAATGAATTTCCATTGTTTCATTGTGTTAATTATAATACCTAAGAACAGGCATGTCAATTGATGCCCACAGAAGCAAGCGCGCGCTTTAGAGCCCAGGAGAACCTGAGCGCTTTACAGCGGAAAGGAAAGAGACAGACGAAAGAGGTGGTATATGCCGCTTGGTCGAGCTATATTCGGGGATGGCCAGCACTGATTCAATAGATAAAGGGAAGAGAACTTATTAAAACTGTATCCATGTTAATTTTTAGGTTTGCCTGAGAAGTATAAGTGCATTATAAGAATGTAAGTTTTAATTTTAATGCTCATTTTTCACAAGTTTGATTTTTTTATTCAAAAGAAATATTTTCTCAACTTTTCGTATAGAAAAGTGAAATTTTCAGGTATAGGCCTATTTATTTAGTAGCCTTACAGAATGTTTTCGTAAATCTAATATACCGTATATACGTATTACTGAAGATAGTGTATTGAAAATTTTGAAAATATTCGCATGGAAATTGTTTGTAAGGAAATGAATAATTAACAAAGCAACTACTGTTACATCATAAGCAAAAGATACGTGCCCATTTGTTGTAAAAATTTCAGCTCTATAGCTTTAGTAAATCTTGAGAAAATAATTTAATATTCTGATGATAGGAAGTTGCTCACAAATATCATCTTAAAAGCATAATGCGATAATAGTTTTGTTATGTAATATTAGTTACACTGAAAACAGATACAGTATCTAGATAAATTTGCTTTGTACGGTAATAGTGTTTTGATTAGTTTATTGATTACTTTTGTAAGGCTAAAGATACCATCAATATAAATTCCAACTTATCCTGTCATACTCAATCTCTTTCTTTGGAATATCACTTTCTTTATGAATGATGTGTTTCATCCACTTAATACAGTATAATATTATACTACTATGGAATTTAAGTGAATATTCCTTCTTAACTCTCTATTATGTTATTAAGATTTAAAACACAAGTGCAATATTAAGAAATCAGTGTTAGTACTTTTGTTTTACAGACAATCTAGATTATATCAAACAGAAAGAAGCCATATAAAAATAACGACATAAAATTTCACGTTCCGTTTGAAGTTTGTGCACCACTGTTTTCTTAATCCAACATGTTGCTTATTCATATATTATACATAACCCTTCCTCTTTCCATACTTAGCGCTTGCTGCCCGCGCACGACGTCAAGGTCAGAAAAATGCGTTTACTTTGACATCACTGCCTAAGAGTTTTGTGATTACTCCCACTTTTCTTATAAATTGAGGTTTCAGTGACACATTTCAAGATGAAACAACAGAAGACCAAAAATATGCAGAGACTTTTAACATGTAATTTTTAACAAGTTCCTGGTATCCTGTCCAGATTAAATCACTGAAGAATGTTTTCTGGCTAAAAGATCTGAATCTAAAAATTTTGTGAAAATTTCAAAATATGATGCTCTTGGGGCACCTCTAAATATTAATCTAGAGAAAATATTTTTGCATTGTTCTTTATAATATCACCCTACAACTTTTTCCTGATATTACATTTTGATTACATAAACTTCATATTTTTCAGAGGTCTGCATCGGACGTTTTCGCTCGAGCGCCAAGTAGTTCATAGCATAATCCGATAGGTAGCGCACATGCATGATGGGTAAAATTATCACGAGCGATAAATCCTCGAACGGTATAAGCCGAGCGTTAGACATTCGTTCTGGTTACAGTGATGAACTGTGTAGTAACATCATAGATGTTTATCATTTCAAAACTTTGCAGTGTTTAACTAACCTCTCCATAGCACAACTACAAAACTTGCTTTAAAATGTAATATAAATGTTGTAGGTAAATATGTTTCTTTTACCACACGGGAGTGATTTTGTTTTTGCCACATCTGATAGATATTATTGGTTGTAAATGTAATTATTACAAACGGAGAACACAATCACGATAATGCAAGAATTGTATCAAGTTTTCTAGTAATAATAATAATCTCTAATAATTCGACCCTCACAAGTATTAACATTGCAACTCACTTTCTTCCATTTTTCAGGAGAAGCAAATGAAGTTTTAAAATGATCGTGTAAATCAGTGTATACAGATAGTAACAATAAGATTTTACATACGATTGGGAAGGTTTAGAGCTACAATGATAGTATTGGGAGAAAAAGAAACAATTTAAGACAATATTAACTAGCATAACTCAAAACCTTAAAAAATTGAGTTACAATGTTAGTATTTGGGAGGGTCGAATTATTAGTGTATCAATCTTTGCGTCTGTAACAGTTGTGCAGCATGATTATTCGTTTTATATTTTCTGTGACGTTATCTCTGTACTAATATTGTTATTACTCTACTGCTATATCGATAATATTTTGTAAAACGTTTCTACATTGTCGCAGTATATAGGCGGAACACTATGTATGGACCTATCATATTATATATGTGGTAAATCAAATATTGGATAATTATTAATTAGCAATAATAACTGTATATCGAAGTTTTTCATACTATTTTATTTATAACTTCATGTTATTGTTTTCGTACGTTCCATTAGATTGTTCCATTAGACGTTTGTGCGAGATCGTGCGCATTTGCTTGTTTTCCGCACAGAACCAATTCGCGGTAAGTGTGAAATACCACATTCAGTATTCCCAACGTAACATACACAACAATTTCCCTCTTCTTACCGCTTAAGCGCGACATCCATTTTACTGCTTTAGGCTTTTAACATATTATTTTTAGAGACGTTTAACATAGTAATAATTATAAATTGGAAACTTACCACTGCAATTTCACCTAAATTGCAATGTTAATTATTGTTTTTAAATATTTGCAAATATTAAGTAAAGTCTACTACTCCACGAAACTTATTGCATTCCTGATACAAGTAACATTAAGGAAGCCGTGAAAAAATCAACAAGATTCCAGATGCCGATGTTATTACTGCAATATGTTATATAAATAATATTGTTAAAGTATTAAAATGAAAAATAAATCATTACATAACCTTACCGTTTGTTTTAAGTTCGCATTTATAGACTGGGGGAAAAAAAAAGACAGACGTATATCACGGCCTGCTGGAGTATAGTAAACACAGAAAACATTTTATAGCAACAAAGTTCAAGAAAGATATTTTGGTTTTCCGAAGTTGCCGTCATTAAACGGAAACCAACATGGAGATTTCAATGCAACTAATTAGAAATTCGTCTTTCAGATATGTAATAATATGTAATCTTCGCACAAAATAATATACGATACACGAGCGGTATGTTTTTTTTCATGTTCTCGGAAATTAAAAAAGTTCAACTACAGTACGTTTCGCTTTTTCAATCTTTTCCTCGACCATGAAAACGTCAACATACCGCTCTTGTAACGTATATTACTCTTGTCATAAACGCAGAAAATAAAGCCTTATTTTTACCGTGTGAGCAAAACATATGTGTATCTTATCTGTCGCCTTCCATACAAGATAAGACATGTCGGTGAGATGATCTTGTACTGTGATTCTATTTATTACGAGCGTATCACGACCGATCGTATCTCACTCGAAGGTGCGACATTTGACCGAGTTCAAGCGAGCGATTTAACTCCAATGCAGCACTCCGATATTCTCACTCCACACTACTATATAAGTGTTAACATTTTCTGCTTCTGTTATCATAATATACGACGGTATGGCATGTACAAATAATGCATTAAGGTGACGATTTGTTATTATATTAAAGTCCTCTCTTATCCTGCGGTTGTAACTGCGGGTTATGGCACCAATTAAATTGCAAAGATAAGCACGTAGGGGAAGCAATGGAACTAGCCTCACCCATTATATGACAAGTGTCAAATTTAATTTGAAATGTAATTGGATTTACAAAGTTATGAATATAAACATATATATGAAAGTCAGTGTGCAGATGAAATCGATAATTAGCGACAGGTACACACTAGACACATGACACGATATCAGCTCGTGCTGACACTGGGAGTTAGGCAACAGGCAGTACACACGCAGTCTCCATAGTGACGATGTACCTAGGGTACGTACAGCCCGCTAATGTAATATGGAATGGCTCGGATTTGTCACTGACGGGACAGTTTGGCTTCAACTAATTTACATAGATGGCTTAGCGGGATTTGCGTTTGCCTCTTCCCATTCTGTTTGCTATGAAATACTAAACCGTCGCCATAGGCAGCAGGCCCTGTATAGGCTCGCAATTTTACCCAACTTAACAACAAAGCTTTGTACGTGCTAGATGGACAGCGAGAGAGCGGCGCCAGCTTTCTTAATGTACAGTCTTAGTCAAATATCTGTCAGCGTCACGAATCTAGAGTTGTAAAGCTGCGGTAGGCTACCATAGAATACGATATGACAGTGCACAATAGAGACGTGCACAACGGCTTACGAAAAATGGAAATTATATATTGCTGCAGAAAAAAAAGTAGGAATGGAAATGTAATGAAGCTGTAGAAACTACTTCGTGTGAAAATATACAGAGTAGATTAATGGGAACAAGCGGTCAGTGAACTTTAGTGATTCAAGTGAATAAATAGGTTAACAACTATGAAAGAGATGACGTAACTATGTTAGGAGAAAATGCACAAACAATTAGGGAAAACACGGAAATTTTACTTGAAGCAAGTAAAGCGATAGATTTGGAAGTAAATTCCGAAAAGACTAAATATATGCTTATGTCTCGTGACCAGAATATTGTACGAAAGGGAAATATAAAAATTGGACATTTATCCTTCGAAGAGGTGGACAAATAGAAATATCTCGGAGCAACAGTAACAAATATAAATGACACTCGGGATGAAATTAAACGCAGAATAAATATGGGAAATGCGTGTTATCATTCCGCTGAGAAGCTTTTGTCATCTAGTCTGCTGTCAGAAAATCTGAAAGTTAGAATTTATAAAACAGTTATATTACCGGCTATTCTGTATGGTTCTGAAACTTGGACTCTTCTTTTGAGAGAGGAACAGAGATTAAGGGTATTTCAGAATAATGTTCTTAGGAAAATATTTGGGGCTAAGAGGGATGAAGTTACAGGAGAATGGAGAAAGTTACACAACGCAGAACTGCACGCATTGTATTCTTCACCTGACATAATTAGGAATATTATATCCAGACGTTTAAGATGGGCAGGGCATGTAGCACGTATGGGCGAATCCAGAAATGCATATAGAGTGTTAGTTGAGAGACCGGAGGAAAAAGACCTTTAGGGAGGACGTAGATGGGAGGATAATATTAAAATGGATTTGAGGGAGGTGGGATATGATGATAGAGAATGGATTAATCTTGCTCAGGATAGGGACCAATGGCGGGCTTGTGTGAGGGCGGCAATGAACCTGCGGGTTCCTTAAAAGCCAGTAAGTAAGTAAGTCAGTAAGAAAGAATTCAACTAATGTAAACAATGTTGGGAACAATAATAAGAGGTTGAGAGCAGTGATTGCTTAGTAGTTAGAATAAGATAGATAACTAGGAAAGAGAAGGGTAAATAGAAAAAGAAGGGAAGGAAACAAAGGTGAGTGACGTAATAGAAAAGTGATCAGGGTCATTTATATGTAATAGCCGGATGTTTAAAAAAGAGTAAGCAGAAAATCATGTATCCAAGAGAGTGATGGCACTGTATATAGAAATGTGAAGGGTCATCATGACCGATGTAAGCTGCTGGAATATATATATCATATCATGTTATGTTATGTTTTATTTAACGACGCTCGCAACTGCAGAGGTTATATCAGCGTCGCCGGATGTGCCGGAATTTTGTCCCACAGGAGTTCTTTTACATGCCAGTAAATCTACTGACATGAGCCTGTCACATTTAAGCACACTTAAATGCCATCGACCTGGCCCGGGATCGAACCCGCAACCTTGGGCATAGAAGGCCAGCGCTATACCAACTTGCCAACCAGGGCGACTATATCTATATCATATCATATATTGCTAAAGAACTCCTGGAGCTATAGGCAATATGCAAAGCTCTTCCGCCTCGCGGAGTGATCCAGTGTTCGGTTTAACGAATGTCCGAGTCTTTGTCGGGTGGTTGGCTCTGGATCATGAAAGACAGACGACATTGAGACATCCAGGAGTTTCAGGAATCGTTGCAAGGACTCGATTATCATTGTGTTTCTTCCAATTGATATTTCATTCATTCATTCATTCATTCATTCATTCATTCATTCATTCATTCATTCATTCATTCATTCATTCATTCATTCATTCATTCATTCATTCATTCATTCACTAATTAATTAATTAATTCATTCATTCATTCATTCATTCATTATTCATAAACACTTGCGTCGACGCACTGTCTAGAAAATGCTACGACCGAAGTCGAAGAATCTCTTCGAGATCCAAAAACATAGCCATCACTTCTACTAACACTCTAACCCAAGGATAAAAAGCTATACACTGCTCCCCAGTTAATATTATAAATTACCAATCAGTAGCTTCAAAGCTAGATTTTGCAATTGGTTATTAAATAATCCTTTTTATTCTGTTGCTGAGTTTTTGAACACAAAACTTGTATACTCCATCTGTTAACACAACCATAAAGCATCTAATAGATCTATAGAGTTACCAACAACGAAAAAAAAAACTTGTATGAAATTGTTCTTTAATAAATACGTTTAATTGCAATTACTGTACTTACAATTAATACATTCAGGATGAACTGTTTTCTTTAATTTAAAAGTTTCAAATTATTTCATGTTTTCATTGTATTATTTAAATTTTACTGTTTCTTCTATTAGTGTATTTTAAATGTATTATATGTCTTTTTCAATGTTTTCTGACGAAGCGTAAAACTGTATGTCTAATGGTCAAATGAATTGAATTGAAATTGTTTGGGTGAAATATTAACATAAAAAGATATGACTTCTCTTCAATAACTATCGATTAATTTCAATTATGTTCCAATCATTTGCGCCAAATAAATATTGATTTATGGATTCAGCACTTAAAATTCACTCGAAATACTACACTGTCTCTTCTGAATGAAAAAAGATGGTTTTCTAAATAAATACCGGAAAATGTATACTTATTCTTGAGAAGTAATAATACTAATGACCGTTTTCATTGAATTTCTTTAAATCTAGTAAAATGAAGTAAAATACTTAAAGTGTCAACTAACTTGAGAGTTTCATCAATCATAACGCTGAGAAATTTAATGAACTTTAAGTAAAGCATCAACAAAGAAAAATAATCATGGTCACTGATATTTTAATACTTATCTGTTTTTGGATCGTATTGTTACGTACTATTATTTGTGACGCAACGAGAACAAAAGACATACGATCACGAAATTCGCGAGGGATTATGATTATGTAGAAAATAAAATAATTATGTAGATCGAGACGGCAATTGCATAAAATGAAGCCAAAATTGAAAAGAGCCTGAGACAGTAACAAATCACAAATACTGAAAAAAACATTCTTGTGATTATACGTACTACCTAAGTACTTGAACATTAGAGAGAACAAGAAAACCAACTGTATTTCAAAATGGGAGAGAGAAACAATTGACAAACGACAATTCATTTACAAATGCATAGGTAGGCGCTTACTTATCGGAACGGATTTGTTCGCTCACTTGTCTGTATTTCCAAATTGACAATCGAATAGTGTTGTTATTTACTGCTAGAGCGAGCGCATTACTTTGTCGCAGTTTTCTGAACTAAACCTTGAAATAAAGTGAGTAGCTCTGAGGAGAATGTATTTATAATCGCGTTCGATTTGGAAGAAGAAAAAACAATGTAAACTTCTCGTCATCCATGTCATTTATGCCTTGAAGATTATCGCAATTGGAGAACTTGCAATCGATATGTTAGCATGGCTGTCTTTATTCTGATATTGGCCAGAATTCTGGACGGAATCTGGTGTGCGGTCAGATGCGTTACGACAAAATGGAACATGCTCAATTTAGGATAGTGAAAAGAATAAAAATTTGCTCGCGCTTAATAAACAGAATGGATTCGTTCGGCGCGTTCTGATATTTATTCTTTGCAGTATTTTAATTTATTTAACTTTTTTCATACGTTTGTGACTTTGATGCTTTGATATGCTTTCTCATTTGTTAGAAATACAAATTGCTGTTATTGTATTGTAATATTAATTCGATATATTAGGTACTATTTTTGGCATTGTTTCATTGTGTACTTCACTTCTGGTAAGGTGAAAGAGAAGGCCTCATGACCTTAACTCTACCAGAATAAATAAATAAATAAATAAATAAATAAATAAATAAATAAATAAATAAATAAATAAATAAATAAATAAATGACTGCATGAATGAATGAATAAATGAATAAATAAATAAATAAATAAATAAATCTATACTAATAATAAATCTGTAGCCGAAATTTTTCTGGTAATTTTCGATTTTCCAAAAAAAATTGATCCTAACATATATAATGAACCACCCTGAAACGGAAAATCGCTTTTTTGAAATTTTTGTTTGTATGTCTGTCTGTCTGTCTGTGTGGATGTTTGTTTCCTTTTCACGCGATAATGGTTGAACTAATTTATATAAAAATTGGAATATAAATTCAGTTCGTCGTAACTTAGAATTTAGACTATAAGGGATTCAAAATATTTTATTTAAAAGGGGGGTTATGAGGGGACTCGAAATAAATACATCGAAATATCTCCCTTATTATTAATTTTCATGAAAAACGTTACATAACAAAAGTTTCTTTAAAAATAATTTCCGATAAGTTTTATTGTATGCAAAATTTTGATAGGACTGATATTTAATGAGATAAATGAGTTTTAAAATTACAATAACAACACCATCTAAGGCGGTGTAATGAAATAAAAAACAAATGACTTCGTCTATAAGAGGCCTTGGAAACAACAATCGAAAGCTATGAAACATACCCTACAGAGAATGTTTCTGTGTTTGTATGGAGTAATATCGGAAGCTAAATTGACCGATTTGTATAATTAATTATTAATTCACCATTGGAACGTGTAGTTTCTCTAGATGGACATAATGCTATAATGATATTACAGTAACTTCTGAGTGAATCCAGGACAGGTAAGATTAAAATAGCTTCTTATGCACAGAATACTTGATAGGCTATTCTGTACATTTGTTTCCTGTATTTCCTAAAATAATGTTTATGTCTCTGGATCAAAATGATCGCATTTTAATTTTTTTAAACACAATTTAAATTAAGTAACATACTAAACGATTTATTCTTTTATCAAACACGAATATTCCCTGGATCAAATGTCTTATTTTAATTATGTAATTATTTTATATTTATTTCTAACGGGTGCAGCGGAGCGCATGGGTACGGCTAGTAAATAAATAAATAAATAAATGAATAAATGATTGAATGAATAAATAAATAAATAAATAAATAAATAAATAAATAAATAAGTATGTAAATAGGTAAATAGATAATTGATAAATAAATAAATAAATAAATAAATAAATATATAAATAAATAAATAAATAAATAAATAAATAAATAAATAGGTAAATAGGCAAATAGATAGATAAATAAATAAATAAATAAATAAATAAATAAATAAATAAATAAATAAATTCCATCATTGGATTATATATGTCACAAAACGAATTATTACTGGTATTCATGACAATTATAAGTATATGATTATGTCTCGTGACCAGAATATTGTACGAAATGGAAATATAAAAATTGGAGATTTATCCTTCGAAGAGGTGGAAAAATTCAAATATCTTGGAGCAACAGTAACAAATATAAATGACACTCGGGAGGAAATTAAACGCAGAATACATATGGGAAATGCGTGTTATTATTCGGTTGAGAAGCTCTTATCATCCAGTCTGCTGTCCAAAAATCTGAAAGTTAGAATTTATAAAACAGTTATATTACCGGTTCTTCTGTATGGTTGTGAAACTTGGACTCTCACTCTGAGAGAGGAACATAGGTTCAGGGTGTTTGAGAATAAGGTGCTAAGGAAAATATTTGGGGCTAAGCGGGATGAAGTTACAGGAGAATGGAGAAAGTTACACAACACAGAACTGCACGCATTGTATTCTTCACCTGACATAATTAGGAATATTAAATCCAGACGTTTGAGATGGGCAGGGCATGTAGCACGTATGGGCGAATCCAGAAATGCATATAGAGTGTTAGTTGGGAGACCGGAGGGAAAAAGACCTTTGGGGAGGCCGAGACGTAGATGGGAGGATAATATTAAAATGTATTTGAGGGAGGTGGGGTATTATGATAGAGACTGGATTAATCTTGCACAGGATAGGGACCGCTGGCGGGCTTATGTGAGGGCGGCAATGAACCTTCGGGTTCCTTAAAAGCCATTTGTAAGTAAGTATTCATGACAATTATATTGATACAAAAATTGTAACTGAAAGCGACAAAGGTAAGAGGAAATTTACACGACTTATAGACTCAACTCTGGTTGGGTCTTTTCCTAGGTTTTCCCCAACCGTTATGTGAATGCAAGGTAATCTACTCTAAATAACCTAGTAATTGATACCGCGTCGTTAAATAACCAACTAAAATGAATAGACTCAACTGATGTGAAGACAGTTTCTATTAATTACAGTGTACAAGGTTCAAGGCTAAACTTCCAATAAAGTTGGAATTTTTTACCGAAACTAGTTTTTACAAACATGGACAATTCTGTGGTGTTTGGGTAAAGGGAGATAAGTCATAAAAATAAGTTCGGAGATAAATGAAAATTAAACTTGGAACCCTTATTACAAATAATTTTCTACACAAATAAAACACATCAACTGCTTGTATTCTTTGATTTTTGCACACCCACTTGTATAATTTAACTTGTGCGTTCTTCTGGGGAACAAAATTCCACCTGGACAGAAAAATGACTTATACCCCTTTACCCGAACATCACAGAATTGTATGTGCCTCTATCAAGAACACGATCGCAGAATACTATAAAAAAATATATATACATAAAGTGAGGAACACGGCCATCTTTTAAAATACAACAGAATTTTTTACGAGAAACGTAATCTGCAAAGAAGTATTTTTTTGTTTTAGGTGATTGAAATACAGGGCTCCTACACAATACTTTCCGGTTTCGAACACATGTAATTTACGGTCTATGAATCTGAGGTGCATGAAAATAGCACCAATGAAAAGGGAAACTCAAAAAGTTTAGTTATGGCAACATTGTTTTTCTAGCGGTAACAATACTCACAATATCGCATATAAACAAATTTGTTAATTGTTGAGACGAAATGGCTGCTATAGAGGATAGAAAAGCTCGGTTTTCATGTGAACCAATCGGTTATTGATGTACAACGGTCTTACCGAACAAAGTTTGGTGCAGATCCACCCAGTGGTCTTACAATCCGTAAATGGTACACTGTTTTTAAAGCAAAATTCTTCGCAAGCAGTTGTGATTTCATCCGTAGGCTATAGTGTTGCTGCAAGCCCTAAAACCAGAGGACAAAGTTTTACGAAGAAATTTCTGTATAAGTATGCAGACTTTAATTGATAACGATGTTGAATTTATTAGTTCCGTGGTGTTTTCTGACGAAGCCACTTTTCATCTTTCTGGTAAGGTGAGCAGACATAACCTCAGAATCTGTGGGTCGGAAAATCCGCGTACCTACGTGGAACTTGATTATAAGCTTGATGTGTGCCGTGTTACCAAGGGGGGACACATTGAAAATCATTAAGGTAAGGAACTAAACTTTTTGAGTTTCTCTTTCCATTGGTACTATTTTCATGCATCTCAGATTCATAGACCGTAAAGTACGTGTGTTCGAAAACGGAAAGGTCTTTTGTGCGAGATCGTGCGTATTTGCTTGTTTTCCGCGCAGGACCAATACGCGGTAAGTGTGAAATACCACATTCAGTATTCCCAACGTAACACACATAACAATTTCCCTCTTCTTACCGCTTAAGCGCGACATTCATTTTACTGCTTTAGGCTTTTAACATATTATTTTTAGAGACGTTTAACATAGTAATAATTATAAATTGGAAACTTACCACTGAAATTTCACCTAAATAGCAATGTTAATTATTGTTTTTAAATATTTGCAAAAATTAAGTAAAGTCTACTACTCCACGAAACTTATTGCATTCCTGATACAAGTAACATTAAGGAAGCCGTGAAAAAATCAACAAGATTCCAGATGTCGATGTTATTACTGCAATATGTTACATAAAAAATATTGTTAAAATATTATAATGAAAAATAAATCATTACATAACCTTACCGTTTGTTTTAAGTTCGCATTTATAGACTGGGGGGAAAAAAAGACAGACGTATATCACGGCCTGCTGAAGTATAGTAAACACAGAAAACATTTTATAGCAACAATGTTGAAGAAAGATACTTTGGTTTTCGAAAGTTGCCGTCATTAAACAGAAACCAACATGGAGATTTCATTGCAACTAATTAGAAATTCGTCTTTCAGGTATGTAATAAACGATCTTCGCACAAAATAATGTACGATACACGAGCGGTATGTTTGTTTTCATGTTCTCGGAAATTAAAAAAGCTCAACTACGTTTCGCTTTTTCAATCTTTTCCTCGAACATGAAAACGTCAACATACCGCTCTTGTAACGTATATTACTATTGTAGGAGCCTTGTATTGATCCTATGTTATTTTTTATGACGAATTTGTTGGTTTTTTATGGTCAAGTACACTGATATACAAGATTCCGCTCATATTCAAGAGCCTACTTGTTGTGACGTAACAGAATCGATTCCCCAACTGAAACATTTAGCAAGAGAAGTGATAATGTGTGAGAACAATATTAAACGTTACATTAAGGGACCAGACACGGAATGAGAACATCAGAGAGGTAGGCCTGTGCCAGATACAAGACAAGGCAAATGGAGAAAGTTTCCGGGGAGAGAATTGAACAACCGCATAGGAAGAGCAATCCCATAAATACTAATTAAAGGAGCCAGAGCCAATCAAGCAGCTGGAACGAGACCAAGAGAAAGATACCGAAGAACAGGGTGACAAACTGAGTATATTGTTAAATTGGAGTAAAAATACTGACCTAATTAAGGAAAATAATAAAAAATATAGAGACAAATCAATTCTTTATTATGTTCTTACAGTGGTTTGAAAAATTTGTGAACTGGCGGCGGTGCTAGTAAACCTAAATCATTAATGTTCCTCAGAATGTACAAGCTCTGTCTGTTTACATTGTTAATATTATTTAATTTGCTTTTGTTTTCTTGAAGTTATTGCACTACGGTGAAAATTCACCTAAGAAATATCTCTCTCTCGCACACTTTCCTACACGTTATGACTTTGGCGCCTACTTTCCTACACACTATGTCTCCCTAGTACACTCTCCTACATAGACTCTCTTGCACGCTCTCCTTATGTGTCTCTCGCACACTATCCTACACTGTATGTCTCCTTCACACACTCTCCTTTTGTCTCTCGCACATTCTCCTATACTATATGTCTCTCTCGCACATTCTCCTTTTGTCTCTCGCAAACTCTCCTTCATTGGCCCTCTCCACACTCTCCTTTTGTCTCTCGCAAACTCTCCTTTTGTCTCTTGCAAACTCTCCTTCATTATCTCTCTCGCACACTCTCCTTTTGTCTCTCGCAAACTCTCCTTCATTATCTCTCTCGCACACTCTCCTTTGGTCTCTCGCAAACTCTCCTTCATTGGCCCTCTCGCACACTCTCCTTTGGTCTCTTGCAAACTCTCCTTCATTATCTCTCTCGCACACTCTCCTTTTGTCTCTTGCAAACTCTCCTTCATTATCTCTCTCGCACACTCTCCTTTGGTCTCTTGCAAACTCTCCTTCATTGGCCCTCTCGCACACTCTCCTTTTGTCTCTTGCAAACTCTCCTTCATTATCTCTCTCGCACACTCTCCTTTTGTCTCTCGCAAACTCTCCTTCATTGGCCCTCTCGCACACTCTCCTTTGGTCTCTTGCAAACTCTCCTTCATTATCTCTCTCGCACACTCTCCTTTTGTCTCTTGCAAACTCTCCTTCATTATCTCTCTCGCACACTCTCCTTTGGTCTCTTGCAAACTCTCCTTCATTGGCCCTCTCGCACACTCTCCTTTTGTCTCTTGCAAACTCTCCTTCATTATCTCTCTCGCACACTCTCCTTTTGTCTCTTGCAAACTCTCCTTCATTATCTCTCTCGCACACTCTCCTTTGGTCTCTTGCAAACTCTCCTTCATTGGCCCTCTCGCACACTCTCCTTTTGTCTCTTGCAAACTCTCCTTCATTATCTCTCTCGCACACTCTCCTTTTGTCTCTTGCAAACTCTCCTTCATTATCTCTCTCGCACACTCTCCTTTGGTCTCTTGCAAACTCTCCTTCATTGGCCCTCTCGCACACTCTCCTTTTGTCTCTTGCAAACTCTCCTTCATTATCTCTCTCGCACACTCTCCTTTTGTCTCTCGCAAACTCTCCTTCATTATCTCTCTCGCACACTCTCCTTTTGTCTCTCGCAAACTCTCCTTCATTGGCCCTCTCGCACACTCTCCTTTGGTCTCTTGCAAACTCTCCTTCATTATCTCTCTCGCACACTCTCCTTTTGTCTCTTGCAAACTCTCCTTCATTATCTCTCTCGCACACTCTCCTTTGGTCTCTTGCAAACTCTCCTTCATTGGCCCTCTCGCACACTCTCCTTTTGTCTCTTGCAAACTCTCCTTCATTATCTCTCTCGCACACTCTCCTTTTGTCTCTTGCAAACTCTCCTTCATTATCTCTCTCGCACACTCTCCTTTGGTCTCTTGCAAACTCTCCTTCATTGGCCCTCTCGCACACTCTCCTTTTGTCTCTTGCAAACTCTCCTTCATTATCTCTCTCGCACACTCTCCTTTTGTCTCTTGCAAACTCTCCTTCATTATCTCTCTCGCACACTCTCCTTTGGTCTCTTGCAAACTCTCCTTCATTGGCCCTCTCGCACACTCTCCTTTTGTCTCTTGCAAACTCTCCTTCATTATCTCTCTCGCACACTCTCCTTTTGTCTCTCGCAAACTCTCCTTCATTATCTCTCTCGCACACTCTCCTTTGGTCTCTTGCAAACTCTCCTTCATTGGCCCTCTCGCACACTCTCCTTTTGTCTCTTGCAAACTCTCCTTCATTATCTCTCTCGCACACTCTCCTTTTGTCTCTTGCAAACTCTCCTTCATTATCTCTCTCGCACACTCTCCTTTGGTCTCTTGCAAACTCTCCTTCATTGGCCCTCTCGCACACTCTCCTTTTGTCTCTTGCAAACTCTCCTTCATTATCTCTCTCGCACACTCTCCTTTTGTCTCTCGCAAACTCTCCTTCATTATCTCTCTCGCACACTCTCCTTTGGTCTCTCGCAAACTCTCCTTCATTGGCCCTCTCGCACACTCTCCTTTGGTGTCTCGCAAACTCTCCATTATCCCTCTCGCACACTCTCCTTTTGTCTCTCGCAAACTCTCCTTCATTGGCCCTCTCGCACACTCTCCTTTGGTGTCTCGCAAACTCTCCATTATCCCTCTCGCACACTCTCCTTTTGTCTCTCGCAAACTCTCCTTCATTGGCCCTCTCGCACACTCTCCTTTGGTGTCTCGCAAACTCTCCATTATCCCTCTCGCACACTCTCCTTTTGTCTCTCGCAAACTCTCCTTCATTGGCCCTCTCGCACACTCTCCTTTGGTGTCTCGCAAACTCTCCATTATCTCTCTCGCACACTCTCCTTTTGTCTCTCGCAAACTCTCCTTCATTGGCCCTCTCGCACACTCTCCTTTTGTGTCTCGCACACTCTCCTTTTGTCTCTCGCACATTCTCCTTTTGTCTCTCGCACATTCTCCTATACTATATGTCTCTCTTCATCGGTTCTCTCGCACACTCTCCTACACTATAATATATATCTCTTTCGCACACTTTCCTTCATTGCCTCTCTCTCATACTCACCTTATGTTTCTCTCGCACATTATCCTACACTATATGTCTCTTTTGTTCGCTCTCCTTCATTGGCGCTCTCGTACACTCTCCTACATTATGACCCCCTCGCACTCTCTCCTACACTCTTATCTCTCTCGCACAATCTTGTACACTCCCTCTTCATTACACCGCCACGAATACCACCACAATCCATGATTCAAATGATCACCTCTACACGTCAGCTACCAGAACCACGCAAATGTTGGATAAGCGAAATTATTTGCACTGTCTGGTTGACAGATATTTTTAAAATGTCTGAGTAGTGAACAAGAAAATCTGAAGAGGGTGCAATTTGTTCCAGACCGATTGGCTCTTTGTATTTCACATACGCTCGGAGCAAGGCTATCATCTCCCTATTAGATACGTCTTACATGAACTAAGGATTATGGAAGGTTTCTGCTTCACGTCTTGTATTGCAACTCAACTTTATAGTTACTGAATACTTAATTTTGCTCTTATTTCACATAATACTTCATGTAGAAAACGAATAAGTTGTTCAATATTTCTATAAATCCCTTTTCTATCCTTGTGTAAACGAATTATATCTTACAATTTTCTTCAGTACACCAAATCCTTTTGAGGTTTCGTACGTGCCAATTTGCTACTTCGGCTACTCAATTTTCTTAGGAAATTGTATTGTGCGCAAGAAAACTTCATCGTAATACAAGTCTACTGATAACACTAACAAGGCTGCGGAAATAGTCTGCGTGCACGAAATCAGGAGGAAGGTAATCTTTCACAAGCTTCCAAACACATTTCTGCATCAGCTCGTTCGATTGTATTTGAAGCAGATCGTCATTTGTGACAGCAGTTTCATATGACGCAGGCCGCCCCTATTGTCCGGGCTCCGGCGTTCTTTTCCTGAGGGAATACCAGTGTGAAAACACTTCGGTAACCAATGTGAATGAAATCGGACAAATGGGTCCAACTGAAAACTGGTCACATGTATAGAGACGGTGTGTAGGAAATAATGCTTCGCAAACCAAGTCTGAGGCAGAGTCTTTCCCACAAATTTAATATTAGGGAAATATTGACCTAAATAATAATAATAATAATAATAATAATAATAATAATAATGATTTATTTAACCTGGCAGAGTTAAGGCCATACGGCCTTCTCTAGCACTCAACTAGGAGTAAAACTGCGTTACAAAATCACTACAAATTTACAAAGTACACACAATTTTACACACAAAACTGACTAACATAATAATAATAATAAAATGTAAACAACAAGTAAGTAGAAATCAGACATAATATATAACATACAGAAAGAAACAAAAAAAAAAAAACATAATAAAATGTCAACAGCAGGTCAAAATAAATGAGACATACAAAGTATAAAAAATAAGACAATTATTGATAATAATAATAATAATAATAATAATAATAATAACAACTTACTTACTTACTGGCTTTTAAGGAACCCTGAGGTTCATTGCCGCCCTCACATAAGCCCGCCATTGGTTCCTATCCTGAGCAAGATTAATCCAGTCTCTACCATCATATCCCACCTCCCTCAAATCCATTTTAATATCTTCCCATCTACGTCTCGGCCTCCCCAAAGATCTTCTTCCCTCCGGCCTCCCAAAATAATAATAATAATAATAATAATAATGATAAAAATAAAAATAGTAATATTAATAATAATACCTAATGATAATAATAATAATAATAATAATAATAATAATAATAATAAAATAGTGCAGTACAAAGCATACAATGAATACAATATTTTTAAGTACACACAGTAAGGAAAATTATGATTATATATAGCTCAACTTATCACATTAGAGATATACCATTATCGGAAAATATGAAAACAAAAATATAAAATAAGTTAAATATCACTAGAACATAAAAAAATGAGAGTACGTGGAAACATGCAATACAACACTTGTCATAATAGTAAGTTAGTTTGGCAACTCGTCATAAGACAATTTTCTAACTTGGATTTGAAAGATTTCGATGTTCGGCAGCCCTTGACTTCAGGCGGCAGAGAGTTCCAGTGACGAGAGGTAGCAACAGTGAAAGATGAGGAATACAGAGATGATGTGTGAAGTGGAATTTCTAGCGTGTTATCGCGTTGTGATCGAGTATTAAAATTATGATAGCTAGAGAGAGTATGAAAACGAGCGAATAAATAATAGGGGGATGAAGTGTGCATAATTCGATATAAGAGAGAAAGTGAGTGCAGATTTCTCCTCTCATGTAACCTAAGCCATGATAACTTCTCGAAAGAAGGTGAGATATGATCATAGTATCGAACATTACAAATGAAGCGGACGCACGCGTTATGAACACGTTGTAGTTTCTGAGCGCAATCAATCCTGAGATCACTGAACAAAACGTCGCAATAATCGAAGTGAGGTAGAGTGAGTGTCGGTAAGGAAGAAGGCAATGGTGGAGTGTTTCCAAGAGGTGTAAATTAGGACTATTTTCATTACTGCTGCGTATATCTGCGTGTTTAAATAGTATTGCAATGAAGATTTGCTATGTACTATAGTGGGGGTCACGTAAGAGCAGTTCCTAAAAGGCTAATTTGGCCGTCTCCTCAGTGTTGCCAACTAATACTAGATATCACCAAACAGGGTAAAATCGCAGTGCCCTGTACTGCAATAATAATAATAATAATAATAATAATAATAATAATAATAATAATTGAGTCATCTCACCTAGTGTTCTTTCTAAGGGCAGGTCTTTCACTGCAAACCCAGCTTTCTCCAGTTTTCCCTATTTTCTGTCTTCCTCTTTGTATCCTCATATGATCCATATATCTTAATGTCGTCTATCATCTGATATCTTCTTCTATCCCGAACTCTTCTCCCGTTCACCATTCCTTCCAGTGCATCCTTCAGTAGGCAGTTTTTTCTCAGCCAGTGACCTAACCAATTCCTTTTCCTCTTTCTGATCAGTTTCAGCATCATTCTTTCTTCACCCGCTCTTTCCAACACAGCTTCATTTCTTATTTTGTCTGTCCACTTCACACGTTCCATTCTTCTCCATATCCACATTTAAAATGCTTCTATTCGCTTCTCTTCACTTCGTCGTAATGTCCATGTTTCTTCCCCATACAATGCCACACTCCATACAAAGCATTTCACTAGTCTCTTCCTTAGTTCTTTCTCCAGATGTCCGCAGAAGATGCTCCTTTTTCTATTAAAAGCTTCCTTGGTCATTGCTATCCTCTTTTTGACTTCCCCCAAATATTTGAAGCAGTCCACTTGCTCTACTGCCTCATTTAGAATTCGAAAGTTTATCTTCTGTATTTTTCTTCCTATGACCATGCTCTTCGTCTTATTTGCATTTATCTTCATTCCATACTGCTTACAGCTGTCATTTAGCTACAGTAACATATCCTTTAGTATCATATCCTCTTCTGCTAACAACGCAATATGCACTATCAATCCTATCATGTTCTGAAAACAGTTCTTCACTAAATCCTCCAAGTAGATGTTGAACAGGGTAGGTGATAAAGGACTCCTTGACGTACTCCTCTCCCAATTTCAATTTAATAATAATCATCATCATCATCTGTGGTCATACAGCCCTTTTAGTTTAGCCTTGACCTCCTTAAGAATTGCCGCCCAATCTTCCCTCCCTAGGGCTCTCGTCTCCATCTCTTAATTCCTGCTTTAACTAGATCATCCTGAACATCATCCAACCATCGTAGTTTAGGTCTTCCTGCTCTTCTTTTACCACTTAGCGTGGCATCTAGTAATCTTTTAGGAATATTATTATTGTCCATTCTGATAATGTGGCCCAGCCACTCCAGCCGTATAATTTTTATATCAGTGACAATACTTGGATCTTTATATAATTTTTGTAGTTCAGAATTGGTCCTAATTCTCCACTCTCCCTTATCATAAATAGGGTCATAAATTTTTCTTAAAATTTTCCTTTCCCACGTATTTAAGATGGTTATTGCTCGTTCAGGTAGAGTCCAGGTTTCGCTTCCAAAAGTCACCGTAGGTTTAATAATTGTTTTATAAATCCTCACCTTCATTTTTTTGAGATATATCTGGTTCTTATAATTTTATCTAATGCTCTGAGGCGTCGATTGCCAATGGCTATTTTATCCTTGATCTCAGTTAATATGTTGTTATCCTCGGTGACTATCGAGCCGAGATATCGGAACCTTGACACTTTCTCAAAAGTAACCTCATTTAAGACAACAGTTTTTACAGTAATGTCTCTCGTGGTTATGTTATTCATATACTTTATTTAATAATAATAATAATAATGTAATATAGTATTAACAATATATTTCTTATTACTTATAATAATAATAATAATAATAATAATAATAATAATAATAATGTAATATACTATTAACAATATGTTGCTTATTTACTTATTTACCACATCTTGTCTTCATGTTGGGAGGTTTTTTCTAAATGGTTCAATAATAATTTGAGTAAGTATATTTTCCTCCTGAACCTCTCGCACATTATGTCGGTAATTAGTAGATTAATATGATCTAATATTAAAATGTGCTGTATTTTGTCTGACAACATGAGATTCATTGCTTTGACTAAACAGTTTACAATTCACGAGATCTAACCTAAAAATATATTTTGTTTTAAGACGTGATATGATTAGTACGAATTCAGAAAACAGAATACCATTTTGAAATGTATAATAATAATAATAATCCGTGGCGCTACAGCCCGCGAAGGGCCTAGACCGACCAGCCGGCTGCTCGCCTCACGCCCACATGTCGAAGCAGAGGTGGACTAATATCCAACCAGAATGGAGGTATCGTGTGGTTAGCACTATGATCCCCCAGCCGTTATAGCTGGCATTCGGAACCGGATTTCGCTACCTATCGTAGCTCCCCAAGTGCATCACGATGCTGGGTGGGCATCGGTCCCATACACGGGCCGAAATTTCATGAGAAAATATCTTCCCCCATGAGGACTCGAACCAACGCGCATTCCGTAACGCGAGTCCTAGGCAGGATGCCTTAGACCGCGACACCACGGCGCGGGGCACTATTTAAAATACATAGTCCTAACCCGCTACTTTGCTATTTTGTCTCTTGGATGTTTTAATATAAATCTGAATACTAAGAAATGTGTTTATGTCTATTAACCAAGTGCATGTTTCATTCCATGTAGGTCTATAAGTTATATCTTATTTAATTATATTTACCTGAATATAGTGTTGAATTGGAATCAGAGCACAACACAACTGAATTATGTATTGATTTTAATATTAATTAGTTACGTTCAACTTTCATAAGGTTAGTTAGGTATTTCCATTTCATCAGATTACTTCTGCTGAAAACGTAAAGTATTGCTGCCAACATAACAGTTAGAAAATAACTGGTAGTTGTAGTACAACAGGCTATTTGTCAGTACTTACTTACTTACTGGCTTTTAAGAAACCCGCAGGTTCATTGCCGCTCTCACATAAGCCCGCCATTGGTCCCTATCCTGAGCAAGATTAATCCAGTTTCTATCATCATATCCCACCTCCCTCAAATCCATTTTAATATTATCTTCCCATCTACGTCTCGGCCTCCCTAAAGGTCATTTTCCCTTCGGCCTCCCAACTAACACTCTATATGCATTTCTGGATTCGTCCATACGTGCTACATGCCCTGCCCAACTCAAACGTCTGGATTTAATGTTCTTAATTATGTCAGGTGAAGAATACAATGCGTGCAGTTCTGTGTTGTGTAACTTTCTCCATTCTCCTGTAACTTCATCCCTCTTAGCCCCAAATATTTTCCTAAGCACCTTATTCTCAAACACCCTTAATCTATGTTCCTCTCTCGAAGTGAGAGTCCAAGTTTCACAACCATACAGAACAACCGGTAATATAACTGTTTTATAAATTCTAACTTTCAGATTTTTTGACAGCAGACTGGATGATAAAAGCTTCTCAACCGAATAATAACAGGCATTTCCCATTTTTATTCTGTGTTTAATTTCCTGCCGAGCATCATGCATATTTCTTACTGTTGCTCCAAGATATTTGAACTTCTCTAGGTCTTCAGAAGATAAATCTGCAATTTTTATATTTCCATTTGGTACAATATTCTCGTCACGAGACATAATCATTTACTTTGTCTTTTCGGGATTTACTTCCAAGCCTATCTCTTTACTTGCTTCCAGTAAAATTCCCTTGTTTTCCCTAATGGTTTGTGGATTTTCTCCTAACATATTCACGTCATCCGCATAGACAAGCAGCTGATGTAACCCGTTCAATTCCAAACTCACTCTGTTATCCTGGACTTTCCTAATGGCATACTCTAGAGCAAAGTTGAAAAGTAAAGGTGATAGTGCTTCTCCTTGCTTTAGCCCACAGTGAATTGGAAAAGCATCAGATAGAAACTAGCCTATACGGACTCTGCTGTAAGTTTCACTAAGACACATTTTAATTAATCGAACTAGTTTCTTGGGAATACCAAATTCAATAAGAATATTTTATAAAGCTTCTCTCTTAACCGAGTCATACGCCTTTTTGAAATCTATGAACAACTGATGTACTGTATCCTTATACTCCCATTTTTTCTCCAATATCTGTCGAAAGATCATAAACATACTCGTGTCTTAATTACTACCATTATAGGCTCGTTGCATAATGTACTATCATAGTAGAGATCAAGAAGATAGCAAGCCAATTTTAGAATTTATAATATCTATATTGAAAATGATTGCCTTAAGATTAAAATTCGAATAATATTTGTTTTTAAATTAGCCTATCAAGTAAGTAAGGTATAGCCTAATATAGAATTGTCTCTCTCTGGAAAAGAATTATTAGACGCAAGCCTCTGTTCCCCTTTCACTAGAAATACAGTAACGTTTCAACACTCTAGTTCTAAAGAATCAGTCATAGTCGACAGCAGAATGCTTCCTGCACTTCCTGCAGATGTCATCGACCACAGAATTATGCAAAGAGAGAAATGTGCCTTGAAGTTGTTTTATTTATCTGTTGCGCGTCTGACGTTTCTTGTCGGCGGATTAATTCTGTACGAAATGTGTTCATTTCCGAGGCCTCCAGACCGCTCTGTTGACTTAAGAGCTTGGCCACGCGTGCGACTGACAAGATCCGGACTAGAACTAAGCACTTCAGCACCAGATGTATTCCGTGTTTGATATGTGCCGTCTTAACACGACGAACATTTGTGTTACATGCACTGGAACTCTTGTTGAACCTCTATGTGACGTCACAACTCCGTGTGTCGCATCTCTCTCCTCTGATTCGTTACAATATTCTATGTAGGCTGTGTAAATGCGGACGGTGTTTAACTTTTACTTTCAGGGATTTAGATGTCCAAACTGTTAGGTCCCTGGTTTCGAGAGTCTGTACCTCAGTAGAAATTAGTCCTGAGGTAGATTTTCGAAACCATCAATTCTTACACCTCTCTCTGGACGACTTATATTTAACCCTTAAATTCGCAGTGTATCCTATAGCATACATAAGGTTCGTTCCAACAAGCGGTTCATGGATGGTTCATGTACGGTTCCTGTACCATCTTATGCGCATGCGCTAGTTGAGCTATGGGATTGAAACTGGACTGGACGCTGTTGGAACGCTTTCGCGGATCGTTATGTACTAAATCCAGAGATGCTATAACTGTGATCATCTTTGCTAAGAACGGGATGCTTAATTATTATCGTTTCGCAGCTAATTCTAATTCCAGAAAATAGAATTTCGATAATTTTCTATAAAAAGATGACAAAAAATATGGAAGGCAAGAATTCCGATAATTCAACATCGTGTACTGTGGGACTCTCATCTAAAAATAGTTCTTTTCTTAATTATTAATGTATGTACGTTGTTTATTATACTTTTAAACAAAGCTGCGTGTTGAAATTGTAATTTACTGTTTCAATACCCAAATAATTTCCATTCCCTTTCTTTTTGGCGAAAATTTAAATTAAATCTCTAGTTTTATTATTCGGCTGCACTGTCACTTTTCATATTTAACCTCATTGATGTGAACTGTCGATCATGTCTTTCTTCGGTATCCAGGAGACGTTGGTGAGCTTATGCGCATGCGCGTCTTGCGTACTCTTCCGTACATGCCTCAATCCACGGACTATTTCTGACCGTTCCGAACCCGTGTCAAAAGCTTGTTGGAACGCCCGACTGCAGTACATGTTTCCGGTTCAGGACTGGTTCGGATTGTGTTAGAACGCTTTTTCTGTACTGCGCATGCTCACGGTGGTTACGGACGGTTCCTGACTGTTGTTGGAACGAACCTATAGTACAGTAAATGCGGACGATGTTTAACTCTTACTTTCAGGGATTTAGATGCATCTTTATTCCAAACTTGTAGGTCCCTGGTTTCGAGAGTCTGTACGTCAGTAGAAATTAGTTCTGAGGTAGATTTTCGAAACCATTAATTCTTACACCTCTCTCCCGACGACTTATATTTAACCCTTAAATTCGCAGTGTATCCTATAGCATACATAGTATAGTAAATGCGGACGATGTTTAACTCTTACTTTCAGGGATTTAGATGCATCTTTATTCCAAACTGTTAGGTCCCTGGTTTCGAGAGTCTGTACCTCAGTAGAAATTAGTCCTGAGGTAGATTTTCGAAACCATTAATTCTTACACCTCTGTCCCGACGACTTATATTTAACCCTTAAATTCGCAGTGTATCCTATAGCATACATAGTCTAGTAAATGCGGACGATGTTTAACTCTTACTTTCAGGGATTTAGATGCATATTTATTCCAAACTTTTAGGTCCCTGGTTTCAAGAGTCTGTACCTCAGTAGAAATTAGTCCTGAGGTAGATTTTCGAAACCATCAATTCTTACACCTCTCTCCCGACGACTTATATTTAACCCTTAAATTCGCAGTGTATCCTATAGCATACATAGTATAGTAAATGCGGACGATGTTTAACTTTTACTTTCAGGGATTTAGATGCATCTTTACTCCAAACTTGTAGGTCCCTGGTTTCGAGAGTCTGTACCTCAGTAGAAATTAGTCCTGAGGTAGATTTTCGAAACCATCAATTCTTACACCTCTCTCCCGACGACTTATATTTAACCCTTAAATTCGCAGTGTATCCTATAGCATACATAGTATAGTAAATGCGGACGATGTTTAACTTTTACTTTCAGGGATTTAGATGCATCTTTATTCCAAACTGTTAGGTCCCTGGTTTCGAGAGTCTGTACCTCAGTAGAAATTAGTCCTGAGGTGGATTTTCGAAACCATTAATTCTTACACCTCTCTCCCGACGACGAATATTTAACCCTTATATTCGCAGTGTATCCTATAGCATACATAGTATAGTAAATGCGGACGATGTTTAAATTTTACTTTCAGGGATTTAGATGCATCTTTATTCCAAACTGTTAGGTCCCTGGTTTCGAGAGTCTGTACCTCAGTAGAAATTAGTCCTGAGGTGGATTTTCGAAACCATTAATTCTTACACCCCTCTCCCGACGACGAATATTTAACCCTTATATTCGCAGTGTATCCTATAGCATACATAGTATAGTAAATGCGGACGATGTTTAACTTTTACTTTCAGGGATTTAGATGTATCTTTATTCCAAACTGTTAGGTCCCTGGGTTCGAGAGTCTGTACCCCAGTAGAAATTAGTCCTGAGGTAGATTTTCGAAATCATTAATTCTTATACCTCTATCCCGACGACTTATATTTAACCCTTATATTCGCAGTGTATCCTATAGCATACAACATAATATTTCTGTTACACCTTGCCGTTCAATAAAGCAAGTGGTAGTGGTGAAAGAGAGACAAAAGTTTGTGTTTTACGCAGACCATGTACAATTGATATTTAGAGTTTACTTGCCCTTTTTTTTTTCTTTTTTAATATTTCAGCATTCTTCCTCTTTTAACAGACAGAAGGTTGAGTCTTGAGTCCTTCGACGAAGAGAAAACGGTCGTTTAACTCGCCGTAATTCGGAAACCAGCAAAGATTTTGAGTAGCAATAACTTTTAAAAGTACTTTCCATTCTTTCTCAACATTTCTCTCACTTTGACCCCCCATCTAACTTGAAAAACAAAAAAGTTTGCCGCTTACCAACTTTTGAAGGAGTAAATACCTATTTGAACAGATCACTTCGAAGTTACTATTTTTTCTCTCTGTTTCCAAAAAATATTTTGATTTTGAATTATTTTTTTTCTCCAGACATTCACCTATCAATCAAAAATTACAGCGCGATTGACTATCTTAGGAGCTACAACGTAATAAATATTTAATGCGGCGGGAAATTCATTTCTCCCTCCCTCTGGCTCCGTTATCACCGTCTCTCTCTCTCTTACGCTAGACATAACTCTCTCGCACAAGCCATCTATATTACAACGCCGCAGCGATCTCTGATTGGTTTTCCTCATCTGCAGGACATTTGCCGCGGAGAGTAGTTACCTAGTTGTTGATCCATTATTATGAAATCCATATCTTTTATCTAAGAAAAGGGGGAGGGAGAAGACTAAATATTACGGATGTGACATTTTTATCTGTGGCACGCTAAGTGTACCTCTTCATAGAACATCTTGTTTTCCATCATCTTTTACAGTATCCACCTCGCGTCAATGGAATTTCTTGTCACAAAATATTAGGGCTGCAAGACAACAAACACCTTTAAGAACAGCTTAAAAGATAACCTTATTAGTATTTCACTCCAATCATACTGATTTAAACTATCACTGACTACATTGTTATTTCTTTCTTTTAGACATCATCCTGATTGTGCTGTATTTTCAAAATTGTCTCATAATAATCTCTTTCTATTATCTAATATTATTTGAAATACATTTACATTCTATGTATTTTAGCTTAATTCTGCTACACATTTTATTTCAGTGTTTAATTAATAGTTCATAGTAATTTGTTGTTTAATTCGTAAATAACTAATTCCTAACTAAATAAACTAAATAACTAACGTAAATAACCAATAAATAATTCTTGTATACATGTAACTCTCATCTAAATCAAATCGTTGAATTCTTTGTAAGTTTATGCATATGTGTATACTCTTTTTGCTGGTTGAGTGGAAGAGAAGGCCTTACGGCCTTAACTCTGCCAGCTAAAATGAATCATTATTATTATTATTATTATTATTATTATTATTATTTTCCATTGGCATTGCGCATTCATGTAGTTAATTCAGTAACTGCTAATTGGTAAGTTCTGAAAGAGTACGACTTCTTTTTTCTGTATCTGTAAGATTTTTAGAACAAGATTACCTTTTTTAAACATGCATTTGTATTTGACCAGGACATACAGAATATTTATAAGATGTCACGGGTGTGACAGAATAGTTAAAATATAAAATTTCAATTATTTTATTATTATTTTCTGCAAAAATTTGAAAATACAACTAATTAAAGATATAAAAGAAAACAATAACACAATCACAAAGTTTTACTGTTTGATTTTACTGTGAAAATTAGTAATTTTCAAACAGAAATAAACTGTCCACGCTTATTCATAACTCTAGGATGTTTCATTTTTTTAACTACAACAGAAGCTTTCTTTAAAGATACATCTTCCTTCTTTGGCCAGATCCACGAACTCCCACTATAGCCAACATATAAAACAAAACCACGTCAGTCAATTAACAAAGTTTAATTGTGCTGTCTATGGTAACATGTAGATTTTTATTTTAAAACGCTATATATATCCATGTCTCCTGGACTATGTTACGTATTTTAACATATAGAAATAAACTTTATATGGAATATATTTTTTAGATACAGGAATAGTTGACATGGAATGAACCTTATACAGGTAAATTTGAAAGTCATTTTGAGTGTTGATTTCAGATAAGTTGAAATTTATATTAAATTATAATTGTGTAGGTTCAGTCTACAACATATCAATCTATATTAATACAGAATTAATTTTCTGTTTTATTACATTGAAAAGTTATATTTCCACAAATATTTTCAACTTATTTGAAAAGTCATCTTCAGGCGGAGATCACAATGAATGACACATTGAGCACAGGTGATACACAGTGAGAGAACATTTGTGCATATTATAAAACTGAACATATATAAAAACATTATAAAATTATGTGAATACTGGAGTGGTTGTGAGTCATTTTGGCATGCAATAAATAACATTTAATAAAACTTGTACTTACTTACTGGCTTTTAAGGAACCCGGAAGTTCATTGCCGCCCCCACATAAGCCCGCCATTGGTCCCTATCCTGAGATAGATTAATCTATTCTCTATCATCATAGGCCTATCCCACCTCCCTCAAATCCATTTTAATATTATCTTCCCATCTACGTCTCGGCCTCCCTAAAAGTCTTTTTCCCTCCGGCCTCCCAACTAACACTCTATATGCATTTCTGGATTCGCCCATACCTGCTACATTCCCTGCCCATCTCAAATATCTGGATTTAATGTTCCTAATTATGTCAGGTGAAGAATACAATGCGTGCAGTTCTGTGTTGTGTAACTTTCTCCATTCTCCTGTAACTTCATCCCTCTTAGCCCCAAATATTTTCCTAAGCACCTTATACTCAAACACCCTTAATCTCTGTTCCTCTCTCAAAGTGAGAGTCCAAGTTTCACAACCATACAGAACAACCGGTAATAATAACTGTTTTATAAATTCTAACTTTCAGATTTTTCGACAGCAGACTAGATGACAAAAGTTTCTCAACCGAATAATAACACGCATTTCCCATATTTGTTCTGTGTTTAATTTCCTCCCGAGTATCATTTATATTTGTTACTGTTGCTCTCAGATATTTGAACTTCTCCACCTTTTCAAAAGATAAATTTCCAATTTTTATATATCCATTTCGTACAAAATTCTTGTCACGAGACATAATCATATACTTTGTCTTTTCAGGATTTATTTCCAAACCTATCTCTTTACTTCCTTCAAGTAAAATTCCCGTGTTTTCCCTAATCGTTTGCGGATTTTCTCCTAACATATTCACGTCATCCTCATAGACAAGCAGCGGATGTAACCCGTTCAATTCCAAACCCTCTCTGTTATCCTGGACTCTCCTAATGGCATACTCTAGAGCAAAGTTAAAAAGTAAAGGTGATAGTGCATCTCCTTGCTTTAGCCCACAGTGAATTGGAAACGCATGTGACAGAAACTGACCTATACGAACTCTGCTGTACGTTTCACTGAGACACATCTTAATTAATCGAACTAGTTTCTTGGGAATACCAAATTCAATAAAAATATTATGTAAAACTTCTCTCTTAACCGAGTCATATGCCTTTTTAAACTCTATGAATAACTGATGCACTGTACCCTTATACTCCTCTTTTTTCTTCATTATCCGTCGAATACAAAATATTTGGTGAATAGTTGATCTATTACGCCTAAAACCACATTGGTGATCCCCAATAATTTCATGTACATATGGAGTTAATCTTCTCAAAAGAATATTGGACAAAATTTTGTACGTCAACAAAAGTGATATTCCTCGAAAGTTACTACAGTTAGTCTTGTTCCTCTTCTTAAAAATAGGTACCATTATAGACTCCTTCTATTGTTCTGGTAAATAAAACTTGTAATATGTTAAAATTAGTGTTGTAATAATGGTAAGGATACTTTAATTGAGTCTCTTATCCGAACATGGTATCACTGGTGGGTATTTACTGATATTTTTAAAATTCTAAATATTTTAAATTTCAAATATGTTCATACAACATGATCTATATTGGTTATAATATATTTGTAGACTCAATTGAAGTGTTATTACCACTATAAGACTATTTTTATTATATTACAAGTTTTATTAAATTAAATGTTATTGCATTCCAAAATGACTGAGAACCACTCTAGCATTCACGTAATTTTTATAATTCTTTTATATATGTTCAATTTTATAATACGCACAAATGTTCTCTCACTGTATATCACCTATGTTTAATGTGCCATTCATTGTGATCTCCACCTGAAGATGATTTTTTAAATAAGTTGAAAATATTTGTGGAAATATAACTTTGCAAGGTAATAAAACAGAAAATTAATTCTATATTAATATAGATTCATAAGTTGCAGACTGAACCTACACAATTATAATTTAATATAAAACTTGCAGAGGTTTGTAACTAATAAATAGGAAAACTAAAGTCTTTCGGAACGCACAGAATAGGGGAGAAGTGGGTACAGTAAGACAGGGAGAACAGTGAGACATTTTTTATTAGATGGTAAATTTTGATGTTGAGATGTTGGTAACAGTGGAGTTGTAGTTGCATGAGAAAAGTAACTGTATTTTCATACTTGATTTCATTCTAGTTATAAAGGTGAGTGATGAAAAAATAATTCGTAATTTTTCACTCTAGAAGTAAAATTTTGGCTTGTGTTTAATGAAGATTATATTGGATATACAAATGAGATATAAATATGAATGTTTTGTTACCTAATACTATGGTATTTGAGATTATGTTTGGCAAAGTTTCATCTTTCTTGTTTTAATTTTGAAATGATGGCGTCATTTTTAAATCAACTATGCGTAAAGGGAACAGTGAGATATGCCATTCAAGGGTACACTGAGACGTCTCACTGTCCCCATGTACCAATGATTTGCAAAAACAAACTGTAATTATATTACATTTACCAGTAACTAACATTGAAAATGAACATACTAGTAACCAATTTAGGAACTGTAGCTTAAAGTAATAGATAAATTACATTTTAATGATTTCTTAAAACATTATTCACAAAATTTAAGAAAACGTTAAAAAATAATAAAAAATGACATTAAATTCTTATAAATATAAGCTTTGTTGTCACCAAAAATTCATTTCATTTTTTTCGCAAAAGTTTGAAATATCATGGAAAATTCACTTTTCCAAATGTTCCAGATGTTTCAATGGTTTCGAAGTCAGACATCAAAATAATACATTGTTACATTTTAGTCAAAAGTTGCCTTCTTTTGCGTAGAACGTCAGTGTCTCAGTCCTTGCTTGGCAGGTTAGTATATGATACTGACTGCAGCTGTGCCCACAGAGGGTGCAGATCAAGGAGTTAGAAAGAGAAAGATATAGAGTGGTCATTGCGCCGCCATGTTTGAAGAAAATTGAACGACCGTCGGTAATGAACTTATGCGCCCAAAACAAAGTGGGCGTGGTGATAACTGACATTAGAATCGTCAGCTGTCTTAATTTCGTTTGCATAAATCAGTTAAACTGAAGTGGAAAAACCTAGTATTTCGTCAAATACGTGCTAGGAACTTAATCTAAACTTATGTACGCTAAATTTAAAACACTTGAGCTATTCCTAGAAGGAATGCTTAAAAGAATAACCTAAGCAAAATTGTCATGTAGTATGACAAGAAGTCCTAGCAAATATACTGAAGAAAATGTTAATATTCCTAGGTTGTTTTAAATGCGACCTGCAAGATTGCCTATAAAATGAACGAGTATGATTCGGATGATTTTATTAAATTGTTTTCCCAGTCTCTACACGTTGCAAATCTATTTACTATACCATAAGATATAGAATGAAAGTAGGCCCTATCTGTAGTAAACAACCTTTACTTCCAAGCTTGTAACGTGGGTGAAACATGACAAAACACGCTTTCAGTTTTTTTGTTACAGTAAAGTATAATTATTATCGAAATGTGAACGTGAGGCCAACAGCCGGCTGGTCTGTCTGAGCCTTTCAAGGGCTGTGGCACCACAGATAATTATTAGTGTATAATTGAGCACCCACGTACAATAATAGGGTAAGTAGTTACGAAATATATTCATACTTACCCCATTATTGCACGTGGGTGCTCAATTATGTTCTTTCATGTCCTTCCAGTCAAAATACTAACAACAATACGACCTACCCTAGAGTTTTGCGTTATTTTGGATGCGAATGTCGAAATACAATTTTAATATTTGATTGCTATTACTAGGTTTGAAACGGAATTGTAGCGGTTTTATCCGTATTTAGTTTAACTTTATTACTAGTGAACCATTTCTTTGATTAATCGTTTGTCTTCGAAATAGGCCTACTTCTTATAAGCTACAGCTTATCGTCTTCTTGTATAAGCAGTAAGGACAGAAGGAGTAGAAATAAAGGATGCCGGTGACGAAATACAGTTTTAATATTGTATTGCTATTTGTTTTTCACTGGGTCTGAAACAGAATTGTATTGGTTTTATCCGTATTTAGTTTAAGTACATTACCAGTGAACCATTTATTTTGTTTATGCCGGGCGTTGTTACACATTTATGCATGAAAAAAAATGCTGCTAATTAACAAAACTATGGACTTAACTTCATAAAATTTACATGAAATATGATATATCAGTTGTCTTTTTCCTTTTGATATTGCAGTTATATGCAGCACACACAACAGGCATGTTTTTTCTTCGTTTTTTTGTACTCCTTACCTCCGTTAAACAACATTGTAAGCAGACGAATTTTTACAAAGGTGGGCGCTTAGCTCAGATCTGCCGTGTTTCGCGGTGGCACCGCAAAGAGCGCTGTACAGGACAACATGGCCACTCTATAGTCTTCTCTTTCTAACTCGTTGGTGCAGATGCACTGCTCTGAGGCCGAGTGGTATCCTCGTTTGGCACAGATCCTATGGTGGAACCCGTGGGCCGCCGTCCTCGTGAAGACGTGACGTAGCTCGAAGTTAGGCTTCTTCCATTCTTCCGTGTTCATGGCTGGCGTCTGAAGGAATTCCTGGTCCACGTCTGCTGCTTTTTCTTCTCTGTCCCTAACGTGGGCCTCATATGCTGGTGTAGGTTGAAGGCCGTTGCTCGTCATCAGCTCTCTTACGAAGAAATCCGTGTCCATTAATAGGTATACCAGCCTCGTTTGCGTTGTTCTTGACACTTGAAGAGCTCTTTTTAGGTATGACGCTTTCACGGCTTCTAGCTTCTTTAGGTTCGCTGAGGTTAAGTGAACCCATATCTTTTTCAGCGCGTAGCTAACTATTGGAGCGATCTTGATGTAGAAGAGGCGCAGGGCTGTGGTCGTGGAGAGCTTTTCGAGCTTCTTTATGTCGCACGTAGCCTTTATCGCCGCCGAGCATCTTTCTTCTATGTGCTTAGTAAATGACTTGCCTGTCACTTGCAGTGTTAAGCCCAGATATTTGTATGAGTTAACAATTTCCAGTTTCTCATTACCATATGTGAAGATGTCCGATCTGGAGACGTTTCCGCCTTTTCTGAACTTCATGACCTTTGTTTTCCCTGTATTTATATCTAGGCCATTCCTTCTTGACCATACATGGAGTCTGTTAAGCCCTTCCTGTAATGCCTCTCTGTTGCTCGACATCATAACCATGTCGTCTGCATACAGGAACATAGGCAGGTTTACTGCTACCTCTTGTATGACATCGTGTGTTAGCAGGTTAAACATCATCGGGCTAAGAGGGTCCCCCTGGAGAACGCCATTCGTCTGGGTAATAGGTCTGGAGTAGCTCACTTTGTCGCTAACCGTTAGCAGGTTGACACTCAGGATGTTCTCTATGAGTGGCAGGTTCGGGTTTTCCTCTCCCAGAATGCGGCGTAGTTTGTCTACCATGATAGTCCTGTCCACTCCGTCGAACGCTTTCACGTAATCTATGAAAATGGCGTATATGTAGCCTCCGGCCGTGGCGGTAGCTTCCCATATGGTGTCGAGCACTCTCTCAATTGACTGAGTTGTGGATCTGCCGGCTATAAATCCAAATTGCTGTTCTGGTATGTACGGCATGGCTTGTGGCGTAATCCGGTTCAATAATATCCTGGAGAGCACTTCGAAAGGATTGCATTCGAGGGCAATACCACGGTAAGAGTCCGGCGAGTCTTTAGGGCCTTTCCCTTTGTACAGCATATGTATGCTAGATTCTCTCCATCTGTCTGGTATTTTCCCTTGTCTGAAGCATTCGTTAAATAGCGATGTCCATATTACAATGGTTGCTGGCAATGATTCTTGTAAAATCTCATTGGTAAGGTGGTCCGGTCCCGGTGCTTTGTTCCGTTTACATCTCTGGAACGCGGCCCAAACTTCCTCCGTCGTGAGTTGTGTGGTTCCCTCATTACTTGCTGTCGTGGGCTGCCTGCTGCTCATTTGAGTCCTCTGGTATATCGCTGAAAAGTGGTCTTCCCATACCGACATGGGTATTTGCGGGTGGACTTTTGCTCTTCGGGGTTGCAGTATTCTGTATGGAGCTGCTTCGGCGTCCGCTATTAATTCTAGCTCTTTCTTCTCAGCAAACTGTGTGCGTTTCTTGTTCAGTAAACTTTGGTACTTTCTCCTTTTTCTTGTGTATCTGGCTAGATTTATATCCGATTTGAGTTCTCTCCATCTGTGCAATTCTCCTAGCGTTTCCTTCCGAAGGATATAACACTCTTCGTCGAACCAGGGCTTACTTTTTCTTTTTGCCTTCGTTTTCAGCGTCGAGTTGAGTAGTGCAGTCTCAAGTAGAGAGAGTGCAGTGTCAGTATTTCCCTCTGTTAAGTGTTGAGTTATAGCTGCTTCGTCTAGAAGTCCGCTAAGCAAGGTGGGGTCGATATGGCTTGGAGCTGCTTGTTGTTCATTAACGGTGGTTTTCCGGCCCTTTAGTGTGAATCCAGTGACATCAAAATGATTCTAAATAAGCCTACAGAACATGTCAAGATAAAGAGACAGCAAGTTTTTGTTTTGGTTTGAAATAAATGTAAATCAATTCAATGTCCGTTAATAGACACTGTGGTGTCTCACTGTACCCTCCTGAATGGGAACAGTGAGACATTTGCATTTTTTTGACAAACACGTATTGTATATTATGTCCTTTATCTATTAACATTTTTGGGTATGAATTATTATACTCCTTGTTTTAATGTCTATTTCTATTGCACTTGATTTTAAAAAATACTTGAATTATCACTTGCATACATATGTCTTAATATTTTTTATGCTCGACCATGCGGAAATGTAGTAATTATACACCTGGTAGCAGTACTTTAATGCATGTCATTAAAGTACACCTATTCATTAAAGTTCAGGTTTTCGATTATTCTCGGTTATGCAATCGAAAGACAACGAGGGAAACGTCACGGAGGCTGGAAATCCATTACTGTCGCAGAAGGTTATGTTCTATTACTATAATAATTAGCGTTAATTGTAAATAATATTCAAATAAATTCAATTTGTCATCTCGTTTTTCAATTCTAAATCAATTTCCAGGTTATATCAAAATTAGTTCATGTTATTCTCTACATTACATCAAGGTCAATGACATTATTGTTCCTCGGAAAAAATCAATACTTTCGCGTCTGCGCACATCTCAGAATTTACGAGCTATGCGCAAGGTCACTTCCGATCTTCAGTCAGATAAGAATAAAACTAATACTTATGAATGATTTCAAGTTATAAATATGGCCGAGCATAAAAAGTCGTATGAAACTTGCCTATAATGGTAATTAAGACGCTCGTATTGAAAATTATGAAACTAGCTTCAACTCGTTTCATAAACAAACATTCCACATCTGTGGAGTAACGGCTAGCGCGTCTGGCTGCGAAACCAGGTGGCCCGGGTTCGATTCCTGGTGGGGACAAGTTACCTGGTTGAGGATTTTTCCGGGGTTTTCCCTCAACCCAATATGAGCAAATGCTGGGTAACTTTCGGTGTTGGACCCCGGACTCATTTCACTGGCATTATCACCTTCATCTCATTCAGACGCTAAATAACCTTAGATGTTGATAAAGCGTCGTAAAATAACCTACGAAAATAAAAATAAAAATAAACATACTCGCGTCTTAATTACTATCATTATAGGCTCGTTGCATAATGTACCAGTGCCTCACTGTACCCACTACTCCCCTACAGAATGAGAAACTGGCTGTCACGTCCGTGACTCTCACTTTTGTGAAAACTGTACTCATATGGAGCACAGAAATAATTTTACACCGTGTGGTATGTGGATTTCTTTCACAGAAAGTTTCCTCTCAAAATTAAATTGAATCTTTGAAGTCTGTTAAAGATTGGGACACGTGTTCGAAATATACTCACTTAGGCTATAGCTAGAATCTCATTGTAAAAGACGGTAAGGGGTAACTAATTTCTAAATAAATGGAACTTCTATAGTGAAAAGAAAAAAAAAAAACTTACCTTGTGGGGAAATGAAAAGCGTTAAAGTCAAAGTTATGCGGCCCGCAGTACATTACAGAACACGTTCCTTCGCCTGAAATGCCTCTTTGCTAAATGAAATGCAAATTTTCTGAACTCCATCACGTCTCCCTATACTCTGTATCCCTTGTTCCGCCCCTTGAACTTTGCCAAAGGTTTCCACGCTACATGCTCGAAATTAATGTGCGATCAGAACTGTGGTAAAGACAGACATCCTCTGAATTATTTCTGTAATTATTATACATAAAGTTGAGTAGACCTTAACGACGTATAGTCTATTACAATACAGGGTGTTTCAAAATTATGTTAACATTTTAACGGAAAAAAAATATCATGGGTGGCAGAGTGCTGCATTGGAGTTAAATCTCTCGCTTGAACTAGGTCGAGTGTCGCACCCTCGAGTGAGATACGATCGGTCGTGATACGCTCGTAATAAACAGAAGCACAGTACAAGGTCATCTCACCGACATGTCTTATCTTGTATGAAAGGCGGGGTAATGTTGTGAATGAATGTTGATGTCATAAGATGTCATAAGGTCACACATGTGGGTACTCTTATCTGTATTGGCTAGCTCTCACAGCACAAACCATAACATTGATACAGACATACTGATACTACCCTAGTTACAAAATTAGATAACAGTTAATCTCCTGGTCTTTTAATCTCTTCATACAGGAAATAACATATGCAGGAGAGCGCATGGTTTTTAAACTGACGTTATAACGGTAATATTATTTATCTACTTCGCTCCAATAGATGACGCAATAGTAAGCACATTCCTTTCACGGTTGATCTCCTGGTTGGAGAACAGTATGTTTTGCTCACACGGTAAAAATAAGGCTTTATTTTCTGCGTTTATGACAAACGTTTAATGGAACAGTCAATGGAATGTACCAAAACAGGAACATGAAGTTATAAATAAAATAGTATGAAAAACTTCGATGTACAGTTATTATTGCTAATTAATAATTATCCAATATTTGATTTACCACATATATAATATGATAGGTCCATACATAGTGTTCCGCCTATATACTGCGACAATGTAGAAACGTTTTACAAAATATTATTATTGATATAGCAGTAGATTAATAACAATATTAGTACCGGTACAGAGATAACGTCACAGAAAATATAATAAAACGAATAATCATGCTGCACAACTGTTACAGACGCAAAGATTGATACACTAATTATTAGAGATTATTATTATTATTATTATTATTATTATTATTATTATTATTATTATTATTATTATTATTATTATTGCTAGAAAACTTGATACAGTTCTTGCATTATCGTGATTGTGTTCTCCGTTAATAATAATTACATTTACATCCAATAACATCTATCAGATGTGGCAAAAACAAAATCACTCCTGTGTGGGGAGGGGGACATTTACCTACAGCATTTATATTACATTTTAAAGCAAGTTTTGTAGTTGTACTATGGAGAGGTTAGTTAAACACTGCAAAGTTTTGAAATGATAAACATCTATGATGTTACTACATAGGTCATCACTGTAACAAGAACGAATGTCTAGCGCTCGGCTTATACCGTTCGAGGATTTATCACTCGTGACAATTTTACTCATCATGCATGTAGTACGCTACCTATCGGATTATGCTATGAACTATTTGGCGCTCGAGCGAAAACGTCCGGTGCAGACTTCTGATGGGTGGCAAGTTAACACTAGAAGACAGAAGCGTAATTGCATGTTTGATGGAATTTTTTCATCTCTAACCATTGTCCATAGAAAGTGTGAACGCCGATTACAACGAGACCCACCTAAGGTGGAATGTCTATTGTGTCGTTACCGCTACTAGTGTCAATGGACAGTACTATTCTAGCGATGAATTTCCATTAAAAGTACAGGATAGTGCACTTGCGAATTTTGATCGTAATATTCGTGTTTTTCTAACCACACATTTCCAGGAAGATGGATAGGAAGACGTGGACCTTTAAAATATGTAGAGCAATGAAGTTGGGAGTATCAATGGTCTCAAGGAGAGAACAACAAATTTGGTAACTTCTATTCACAGAGAATTCTTTGTCAAGGCGATAAATGCTACTTTTGATTGTTTCCAATTTTATTGTGTTGATAAAAATGGGCAACAAGTTGAGACTCTACTATAAATGAAAAACGTTTAGATTAAGATGCCCAAGAATATATAACAAATTTATATTTAAATATCCTAATCTTGTCAATTCTAATAGTCCTAGTATTGAATTAAAAAGTTATGTATGGATTTTATAAAAATTGAAAAATTGTAAATTTAAATTAATATACTCTTGTTGCATAGTAGACATAAGATAAATTGTATTATATACTTCTTAATTTCAATTCAGGAATCCGCCCCTGAGCACGAGTTATACTCTTTCAGGGGCGAGCTACAGTTTTTCTGTATATATTATATTTTATGTCACAATTATTAGCAAAGTAAATAAATAAATAAATAAATAAATAAATAAATAAATAAATAAATAAATAAAAAATAAATGAATAAATAAATAAATGGATGGATGGATGGATGGATGGATGGATGGATGGATGGATAGATAGATAGATAGATAAATATAAATAAATAAATAAAAAATAAAAAATAAATAAATACATAAATAAATGAATAAATAAGTAAATACATAAATAAAAATAAATAAAAAATAAGAAAAAAATAAGAAAATAAATAAAAAAATAAAAAATAAGAAAAATAAATAAATAAATAAATAAATAAAAAATAAATAAATAAATAAATAGATAAGTGAATAAATAAATAAATAAAAATAAGAAAATAAATAAAAAATAAGAATGTAAATAAAAATAAAAATAAGTAAATAAATAAATAATTGAATAAGTAAATAAGTAAATAAATAAATAAGGGAATAAATAAATAAGTAAATAAATAAATAAATGAATAAATAAATAAGTAAATAAATAAATAAGTGAATAAATAAATAAGTAAAGAAATAAATAAGTGAATAAATAAATAAGTAAATAAATATATATATACATAAATAGATAAATAAAAATAAATGAAAAATAAGAAAATGAATAAAAAATAAGAAAATAAATAAAAAATAAGAAAAAATAAAAAATAATAAGTAAGTGAATAAATAAATGAGTGAATAAATAAATAAATAAAAAATAAGAAAATAAATTAAAAAATAAGAAAAAATAAAAAATATAAGATAAGTAAATGAATTAATAAGTGAATAAATAAATAAATAAGTAAATAAGTAAATATATAAATAAATGAATAAATAATTAAGGAAATAATTAAATAAATAAATAAGTAAGTAAATAAATAAGTAAATAAATAAGTAAATAAATAAGTAAATAAATAAACAAGTAAAAAAATAAAAAATAAGTAAATAAATAAATAAGTAAATAAATAAATAAGTAAATAAATAAATACATAAATCGACTTTTATGACATCACAGTGCTTTGTCTTTCTAATTCCTATAACGAAAAATAAAAAACCTTTAATCAAAAATTTAATTCTGAATTCCAGGAAATCAGGACAGAAATGGGAAGAATGCGCGTCTTTCGAGGTATAAATATGACTTCCTGTAGTTTGTAAAACATTCCACTCCAAGAAAAAATATTAAAGCGAATTTTCAATATCTTGTGGCCGTGTATTCAATATTTTATGTTGGTTTTCCATTTCTTATTCTGTGGCAGTACGTCATGCATTCTGTCAATTTCATTGCACGCGGTAGAGATGCTGAACGTATGAGATGGCCAGATATTGAAGGAACATGTCGATAAGGAACATTATGACGCTGCCAAAGAAGATTAATCTTGCGTGATGAATCTTTTCAAAGAGTGTAAAATTATTTAGATCTTAGTCTCAGCGAAAGATATCCATAGTGCAAAAAGTTTAGAGTTATACAGACAGTTTTATAATCTATGTAATATTCGTCTGGCCAATATAATTGCATTTCGTAATTATATGCAGTGTAATCTAACTTAAGCAGCCTATTTTGTTAAAAAAATGACTGATTGTACTAGTGACAGGTTGACAGGCGAAACAGGGACAAGTGACAAATTACAGAATGTTTGTGTCCTAAAAGAAGCTATTTGCTAAGAAAAAAACGCAAAACGTAATTTGCCTGTACTGCAGACGTTTAAACAAGTAATATCATGCGGATTTTTACTAATAATTACAAAAAAAAATAAATTAAAAACTTGGAAATAATGACAGTCCATGGTAAACCATAGATCTTCGTAAGACATAAAATACAATGTGACTTGAATGGAGATAAATGATACCGACAAATAAGCCGTTTACTTAGATGGTATAGGTCTAAACCGTTGGAAATAAATTAACAGAAAAATTACTACTACTACTACTACTACTACTACTACTACTACTACTACTACTACTTCTTCTTACTACTACTACTACTACTACTACTACTACTACTACTTCTTCTTACTACTACTACTACTACTACTACTACTACTACTACTACTACTACTACTACTACTAAAAAAAAAATAATAATAATAATAATGACCTTCTGTAGATTCTGTGGATAGCGTATTTGCTTTCCATTCAAGAGGTCCGTTGTTTGATTCCAGACGTAGGCAATGGAAGAAATTAAATTCATCTTTCATCCATGATATTGGATGTTTGTCTTTCGTCATGTGCTGTCCTATGTTGTTTCAGCGATTTCCTTGTGCCGTGCTAACCACACGAAAAACGAGGTACGCAAATTGTACCTGTCTAGTAGTAGGACACCAAGATCTCTAATACAATATTTCCTAGTAATTATGACATCATTAAGAGAATAATTATTTTAAGGACGTAGTTTTACGTGAAAAGGAAATTATAAAAATTTTGGATTTATTAATTTTCATTCCATTTTCATCAGACCATAGTCAAATTGAATGAATATCATTTTGAAGAATTTGAGAATCAGCCAAGCTATTAACTTTTCGAAAGATTGTAATGTCATCGGCAAATAATAATAATAATAATAATAATAATAATAATAATAATAATAATAATATAATAATAATACTTACTTACTGGCTTTTAAGGAACCCGGAGGTTCATTGCCGCCCTCACATAAGCCCGCCATTGGTCCCTATCCTGCGCAAGATTAATCCATTCTGTATCATCATATCCCACATGTCTCAAATCCATTTTAATATTATCTTCCCATCTACGTCTCGGCCTCCCCAAAGGTGTTTTTCCCTCCGGTCTCCCAACTAACACTCTATATGCATTTCTGGATTCGCCCATTCGTGCTACATGTCCTGTCCATCTCAAACGTCTGGATTTAATGTTCCTATTTATGCCAGGTAAAAAATACAATGCGTGCAGTTCTGCGTTGCGTAACTTTCTCCATTCTCCTGTAATTTCATCCCTCTTATCCCCAAATATTTTCCTAAGCACCTTATTCTCAAACACCCTTTACCTATGTTCCTCTCTCAAAGTGAGAGTCCAAGTTTCACAACCATACAGAACAACCGGTAATTAACTGTTTTATAAATTCTAACTTTCAGATTTTTTGACAGCAGACTATTTGACAGAAGCTTCTCAACCGAATAATAACAGGCATTTCCCATATTTATTCTGCGTTTAATTTCCTTCCGAGTGTCGTTTATATTTTGTTACTGTTGCTCCAAGATATTTGAATTTTTCCACCTCTTCGAAGGATAAATCTCCAATTTTTATATTTCCATTTCATACAATATTCTGGTCACGAGACATAATCATATACTTTGAATTTTCGGGATTTACTTCCAAACCTATCGCTTTACTTGCTTCAAGTAAAATTTACGTGTTTTACCTAATGATTAATAATAATAATAATAATAATAATAATAATAATAATAATAATAATAATAATAATAATTCAGAAGTAGACATTTATGTATACCACCTTGCCTCGGAACCTAACATCAGAAACCATGTGCCAGCATCAGGAATTGAAGTCATTATTCACTAGGAAGTCTCTTTAGTAATAAAAACAGAAGTTGACAGCCGACTGGTTGCCAGCGTGACGTACAAGAATTCTTGTGCATTCTACTAATATTGTTCTCTGCATGTCTTGAAAAGCCTATGTACTAAAGCATACTTTAATGGTCGTAGCCAAATCATTCATGTTTACTAGAAGAGGATGCAATCATCGCCTTTCTAGTGTTGACGACGGGACATAAAAGCCGCTATGACTGTGCACACAATGGCGGAAAGATTTAATAATTAGTTTTACAGAGCACAACAAAATCCTTTGTAATCAGAAAACTCCATGCAATAGATTAATGAGTCACGAAGTGCAGCACAGCCTTGGTGGTAATGTGGCTTGCTGCAAGATTGCAAGAAAGCTGTTGTACGAAATAGTGCGGTTTATAATTTTGAAACACGTTCCTTTCTTGTCACATAGTCAGGACGTAATTATACGACGATGAAACAAAATGAACATCGGAAGGAATAAACAATATCAATGATAACTTAAAATAGGCCGCAACTTATTATGTGTTTGCGCATTACATGTTTGCATTGTTTTTTTTTTCGTGCTTTTAATGTTATATATAGTACTAGCCGTACCCGTGCGCTCCGTCGCACCTGTTAGAAATAAATATACAGTAATTACATAATTAAAATAGGACGTTTGATCCAGGGAACATTCGTGTTTGATAGAAGGATAAATCGTTTAATATGCTACTTAATTTAAATTTTATTTAAATAATAAAATGCCGTCATTTTGGTCCAGAGACCACTCATTTGTTGCAATGACAATTCCTTTAACATGTTTCTTAATTGTTATTACATGCAACCATAGTTTAATGAAGATTGACATATCATTTAGTTTTAATGTGTATACTTTATATTACTTGCTATATGTTTCAGAAGTTACTGTAATAACATTGCAGAATTATGTCCATCTAGAGAAACTACATTTTCCAATGGTGAAATAATAATTAAACAACTAATTAGTTTCCGATATTACTTCATACAAACACAGAAACATTTTCTGTAGGCTATGTTTAATAGCTTTCGATCGTTGTTGTCCAAGACCCCTTATAGACGAAGTCATTTGTTTTTATTTCAGTATAGCGCCTTAGATGTCGTTATTGTAATTTTAAAACTCATTTATCTCATTAAATATCAGTCCTATCAAAATTTTGTAAAAAATAAAACTTATCGGAAATTATTTTTAAAGAAACTTTTGTTATATAACATTTTTTACAAAAATCAATAATAAGCGAGATATTTCGACTTATTTAATTCAGGTCCCCTTATAACCTTCCTTTTAAATAACGTATTTTGAATGCCATAGCGCCTAAAATCTAAGTTACAACGAACTTAATTTATATTCCAATTTTCATCGAAATCCGTTCAGCCATTATCGCGTGAAAAGGTAACAAACATCCAGACAGACAGACAAAAATTTCAAAAAAGCGATTTTCGGTTTCAGGGTGGTTAATTATATATGCTAGGACCAATTATTTTTGGAAAATCGAAAATTACCAGAAAATTTTCGGCTACAGATTTATTATTAGTATAAATGTCTTCATCTGTATTGTTTCAGTGGAAGCAAGGCTATTTTTGCTATATTATAGTTTATCTGCTTCATTCATATTGTTGTCGACAATAGTAATTGATGATTACACTGAACTGAAAAGGTATTGAATATTAAACGTAAACATACAACAACAATTCTTCTCGTCTCTTACAAACATCTCAACAAACAAACAGGGTGCACACATTCGCGTACATTGAAATACGCCCGCGCAAAAATATTTTTAACGAAAACTTCCAAACGACGCGTCAAAAGACATAGATTGTTTATTACTATTTGCAGAGGTCATCCCATATTATTTTCAGATGACATAAGTATAGTAATTACAGCCAATAACTCCAACACATTCCAATCTTCAACAGAGGAAATTCTCTTCAAAATATGTGACTGGTTCTCAGTCAATAAATTAGTATTAAATTGTAACACAAACTAACATAATTCAACTTAAATCCTGTCCAAATTCAATCTCGCAAATTTCTAGCGCAATAATTAACAATAGATCCCTGTTGGAAACAACAACCAAATTTCTTGGCTCAAAAATCGATAATGTGTTAAACTGGAAAAATCATATTAAAGAAATTACCCCCAAAGCAAATTCAGCATGTTTGCTATTAGATCTATGCAAAAGATAGTAAATATCAATACCTTAGAAACAATGTAGCTTGCATACTTCCACTCGGTAATGAGTTTTGGAATAATATTCTGGGGAAATTCCACAGATAGTAACAATATATTTCTATTACAAAAAAGAGTAATTAGAATAATAGTAGGTGCCAAATCTAGAGAATCGTGTAAGATTGTTTTAAAAAAACTACAAATAATGCCCATGGCTTGTCAGTATATCTTTTCATTAATAATCTTCCTCTTGTGTAATCGTGAAAACTTTGTAACTAATTCAACAGTTCATAGCATAAATACACGTCAAAAAAATGAGTTTCATACTCATTCGGCAAGTCTATCGTGCTATCAAAAATGAGTGCGTTATATGGCAGTAAACATTTTTAATAGCCTCCCTATCGATATAAAAAATGAAACTCAAAACATAAAATTATTTAGGGCCAAATTAAAGAAGTACCTAATTTCTCACGCCTTCTATTCTGTAGGTGAATTCATGACATTGAATAACACTTCATGAAATTCATACTAAAACTTTGTGTTGTACTAGTAGACTATATTGTAATTCTCTTCTGTATATATTTCATCTAGACTGTAACTAAAAATTAAGACATTACAATAGTATTAAGTTTTTTGACTTGTTCCATATCCTAGCTGTGAAGCAATGTATGAATACCATGGAATGTTAATAAATACAATACAATACAATACAATACAAAAAAAGGGTTCCTTACTGTTAGATCTATCGCCCCTCTGAGTTTGTCGCAGAGGTTTTGAATCATCCTGTATTTGCTTGGTTGGATTCAACTCGAAAACAGAGTTTTGGTGCGAACTTTTTAAGAATGTTTGTAAATTATATGATTGACGAATTAAATAACATACCAATGTGTAAAATCTTCAAGGAAGAAAAACGCACAAATATGTAAAATTTGTAGCATAATAACGGAAGGATTTTGTTAATTTTTGTCTTTGAAAGCAATACAGTAGTACAGTTTCGCTAGTCCAGTAGCAGAAATCGGTAACTCTGCGTATTAATCTCTGGAGAGTTTCCTGAGTCATCCTCCCTTGGAAAGTATGTCGGAACAAGCTGGGTTTCCATTAACGCAAAAGCAGAGCAATTAGAAGAAATTCTCACTGCTCTCAAGATCCGTCGAAGAAAATCCCAAGGCAAAAATTTTCTTTTTGTACGTACTCTCTTCCAGCGTTGAGAATCGTTCCTCTGTGAAAAATTTGGAGGCGCACAAAAACCATATTAAAGAGCTCTGTACGCAGTATCATGTAGGCGAGGTCAATGACGCCGAAAGTAAATGATTTACGAAAAATTTCTATTGCGAAATATTGCCTTGTCTTTTAATCACTAACATATGACTTCATTTTATAGTATAATTTCGAATATCATATCTAAACGGAATGGAAGATAAAATCCGTATAATATAGAAATATCATTTGCAGAAATAATTTGTTAGGAGCTAAAGTACGTAATACCTATACAGGGACATGATTTTATTTTTAACTAGCCGTACCAGTACGCTCCGCTGCACCTGTTAGAAATAAATATAAAGTAATTACATACTTAAAATAGGACATTTAATCCAGGGAACATTCGTGTTTGATAGAAGGATAAATCGTTTAATATGTTACTTAATTTAAATTGCATCCAAATAATTAAAATGCGATCATTTTGGTCCAGAGACCACTCATTGGTGCAATGACAATTCCTTTAACATGTTTCTAATTTTTATTACATGCAACCATAGTTTAATGAACATTGACATCATTTATATTTAATGTGTATACTTTAATTTACTTGTTATAGGTTTCCATTGAATAATGGTAATAACTTAATTTTAACCTTTCATTTCTATTCTACGTAGTCAGTAAATGGCGTTTGGCCCACTATGGTTCTGAACCCTTCAAATAACTTAAATTATATTATACAATATTACATTACATATATTATATTATATTATATTATATTATATTATATCAGAAGTTACTATAATAACATTATAGCATTATGTCCATATAGAGAAACTACACTTTCCAATGGTGAAATAATAATTAATTATACAAATCGGTTAATTTAGCTTCCGATATTACTTCATACAAACACAGAAACATTCTATGTAGGCTATCGTTCATAGCTTTCGATAGTTGCTGTCCAAGGCCCCTTATAGACGAAGTCATTTGTTTTTTATTTCATTATATGGCCTTAGATGGCAGTTATTTTAATTTTGAAACTCATTTACCTCATTAGTCCTATCAAAGTTTTTCAAGGAATAAAACTTATCGCAAATTATTTTTAAAGAAACTTTTGCTATGTAACATTTTTCACAAAAATCAATAATAAGCGAGATATTTCGATTTATTTAATTCACGCCCCCTTATAACCCCCCTTTTAAATAATGTATTTTGAATACCATATAGCCTAAAATCTAAGTTACAACGAACATAATTTATATTCCAATTTTCATCGAAATCCGTTAAGCCATTATCGCGTGAAAAGGTAACAGACAGACAGACAGACAGACATATAAACAAAAATTTCAAAAAAGCGATTTTCGGTTTCAGGGTGATTAGTAATATATGTTAGGACCAATTATTTTTGGAAAATCGAAAATTACCAAAAAAATTTCGGCTATAGATTTATTATTAGTGTAGATAACATTTTTAATATTAACCTTGCTATACCTTCGGATTAAAGGTCTAGAACCGGAAACACCGCTTCCTCCCCCTTCCAAGACTGGAGTTCGATGATACTACCGTAAAATACAAATCACTTTACTAGGTATAGGAGGGAAGAAAAGTAGTTTGCCCATTTATGTAAACTAGGAAATATCACAATTTTGAGTTTGATAATTTTCATTAGGTTTTTGTTTAATCAAAATACAGTACAGTATTAACACTTAGTGTTTTTACTCACGAATTGAACTATCTATTCGGACATATTAATTATGCAATGTGTATTGTACTGTTACAGCAAATTAGCGCACAATATAAAGAATGAAGTGAAATTGAAAAATAATCATAATTTGGATATTTAAACACATTTTTGAAAATAGTGGCCGTTCATTTCGATACAGGCTTCAGTTCTTTTGTGCATATTATCGCACTATAGACTATTGTACCTAATTCCAATTACCACTTTCGTCCTTCGTAATCATGTTGAAATAATTCTATACCTACTCTATAAAAGAGTACCTTACGTACTGTAAATTTAATCTTCATTTCTGCCCGATCCGAAAAGATAAAATTACTCAGAAATGCTATCTACTGTGCGTTCAAATGGTTTTGTAGCAGGGTCGTAGAAAGGGGGGGGAAATCACGTGACAATTACTTAACGAGGCCCTTTTATTTAAGGTATTTTAACAGTTGTATAATATTACGTAGACAGCCAATTTCTAACAGAAATTAATGTTTTCAGAAAAGAGCTAAGACAACCCAGCTACTAGACTTTACAGAGGGGCGAACAGAACAGATGGGGGAAACCGGGATGCGACGTAGGCAAACGGACGACAGTATCTGTGCGAAAATATGATTCAATATTGAAAGCTCTTTCGTCACTGGAAAACGCGAACATATTTCTGGAACGTACTATACTCACTAACACAGTACTGCATACGCGGTCTTGGTTCTGTGTGGAGAACGGTTGTAAGTTTATTAGTAGAGGGAGTGAGAGTGAAGTACATTAAAAAACTCAGGTACAATAAAAATTGAAGTAAAAATAAAATGATGTCTCGGTAGAACTTAAGCGAAAATGAATACACGTTCTTTCTTATTTTCGAAAATGCATATTTGTATTTTTTTTCATGACTATGGATTAAATTTGAGAAATGTCAAGTTTGTAAGTATTTTTATGCACTTTGATTAGGTAATGTAGATTTTACATCACTAATAAAAATGTTGTAAACACATTCATTACGCAACTAGTTAGTTACTGATAGTTTTATTACTCAAATATTTAGATAAGGATACTGCTATTATCTGAATGCATAATGTGAACTATACATTAAATTAAAAAAAAATAGAATATATTTTATTTATTATAAACATTCAATTGCAGAAATTCCAGCACTTTCAATATCTGAATCCTCGTTTGAACTCATTTTAACAATATTTGTTTATTTCTCTTAGTACTGCTACTCTTCTGTTATAAACAAAAACCTATCGTGTTCAAAACTAATAAAACAAACATTAACGAATCGCCTCTCGCGGGAAGAAACTAAAAATAATACAATCCCTTCTCGATAAAACTTTTCGGAAATAAATAACCGTAGTGTAAGTGTTTGAATTATTTATGTTTTTCCTAAGTGTTATAGTTAAGATTTTTGTAAGTGCTGGAAGTGTCGTGTAAGCGATTAATACTTTTTCCAGCTTAGTGCAACAGATGATTTGTGTTGTGATTTTGTACTTGTGAGTTGTGTTCATGTTGTGATTTTTTATTTGTGTGGGCTAAAGCAAGGAGATGCACTATCATCTTTACTTTTTAACTTTGCTCTAGAGTATGCCATTAGGAAAGTCCAGGATAACAGACAGGGTTTGGAATTGGACGGGTTACATTAGCTGCTTGTCTATGCGGATGACGTGAATATGTTAGGAGAAAATCCACAAACGATTAGAGAAAACGCGGGAATTTTACTTGAAGCAAGTAAAGAGATAGGTTTGGAAGTAAATCCCGAAAAGAAAAAGTATATGATTATATCTCGTGACGAGAATATTGTACGAAATGGAAATATACAAATTGGAAATTTATCCTTTGAAGAGGTGGAAAAATTCAAATACCTGGGAGCAACAGTAACAAACATAAATGATAGTACTCGGGAGGAAATTAAACGCAGAATAAATATGGGAAATGCGTGTTATTATTCGGTTGAGAAGCTTTTATCATCCAGTCTGCTGTAAAAAAAAAATGTCTGAAAAAGAAAAGGAAACAAAAACGTACTTTCAGTGTGATAATGTTATGCTCTGAGAGTCACAGAAGATGTTCGAAATGGTGACCATTGACATTAATGCACATTCAAAGGAGTTCCCCGAAAGACCGCATGACTGCCCGGCATGTTGCTGGCTGAATGAACACACAAGCCTGTCGAATGCGTTGCTGCATGTCGTCTGGTGTTGCCAGAATGTTTTGGTACACACTGTCCTTTACAGTTCCTCACAGGAAGAAGTCGAGTGGCGACAAGTCCGGGGAACGTGCAGGCCACTGTAAGCGGATTGTGGCGTCGACAGTTATTGTGGTTTGTTTACATGTTAGACAGCAAACACACAACACACGACATGTACCGACGTCAGTCGTCTTTCATTTTGTGTATGTTAATGCATAAGTTGAATGGGGCACCACAACAAACGACACATTCTGATGGCATTCATTTTGTTGTTGTTATTGATTAGGAAGGTGACATTGTGATACATTTTTGAACTCGTCTTAATGTGTGTAATCAATGTAACATGATTAAAGTATGTAGTGATATTTGAAAAATTGATGGCGTCACGTGTGTCTTGTACCATAATGTAGTTACCTGCACCAAATCTTTACACTCATGTTAGGCACTCGTTCTAATATAACTCTCAAAAACAAAAATTCCAATACCTATCCAAGCAAAAAGGTTATAATAGGTGCTCAAGATAAATGGAACATTCTGTTTAATTAATTGATTTCACCAAATGATTCTGGAAGGTTCGCTTGTGAGATACAGTCAAGATGCTCAAGTTTAGAAAGAGAATGTTTCCGAGAGAAATGACAGAGTGAAGAGTTTAAAAGAACTTGAGTTTGTTTCTTCGTCAAGCTTATTATCTCTTCTTTTTAATTTTTTGATAGACATGAAATTACAGAATGGCTTCTAAATCATTTATTAGTAAAGTTTCGCCGAAATTGCTAAGGTAATAGACGGAGAAAGTCTTTTGTTCCAAAAACTCGTCTCGTTTACGAAATCAATGTTACAATCTTGGCACGGACTCCAAGTCTCACTAGAGAGAGTTACATTATATTGTGTTCTCCACTCGAGAATGAGAGATTAATTTAGCAATTAGTTGCTACTTACTAGGAGTGCTCATACTTGAGACTTGAACAAAAGAAATCGTAAATGCTGATGGTCTGGATGGGGTATTGTTGCAGCACTTACCTGAAGCCTGACATGTGAGGTTCGAAGTGCCGTTGAGACGAAAACCAATAGGACACTGGAAAACTGCCACTTGACCCAGACGAGTGCCTTCCACGCGTGACGTCAGGTAAGGGTCATTGATTTCCATGGGCTCGCAGTGGACCGCTGTGGGAGAAAAGAAGTTCACGTATTCAGCAGCTCTGAGACAAAGGGTCGTCGGCGGCGGGTAAGGAAAGTATAGCGATCAGAATGAAAGGAATCTGTGTTGACAACTGGAATGAAATCTAACTGCGGTTGTTCGCAAATATATCATGCAGCGCTTCTGTTTATGGCTGTAGTCCAGGTTATGTATAATCTTTTCGCTGTAAGAAAAATCCTAATATAAACAATAGCACGTGACTGAAGTGAGACTTCATTGGTCGCTGTTTGGCGCCATAGATTCTCAGTACGTGTTCCCGCCCACTGTTGTACATTCTGTTTCATGTTAAACATTTCCCGTTACTAATCATGTAGGCCTAACCTCACTACTATGCATTCGTTTGCTTAGGAAACATTTACTTTATAATTACTCTAATTAAAGCTCACATAACTTATTATATACATTTAAGACTGTTTGTTTTTCTCCGCTTTTGAGAGGGTTTCTACTCTTAAGTTTAATAACCACACACACCGAGGATGCAGAAGCGATACTTCAGTACCACGTGCTTACCAGAACGACTATGAACTCAAGTGACGCCAGCTTGTTACAAGAACAGACTACCTCGGTATTACTGTTGGTATTCATCCGCGTTCATAGTACATAACAAAATATAAAAGTAGCTTTTCTTTTACATATCGTTTTACATATGAGTGAAGTTATATGTTTCATTGTATTTAACAACTAGAATTCAATTTTTTATTTTCAAATAATACAAGATGATAGTTTCCAAATACGGACTATATTTTCCTGCGTCGTGTGAGTGTTTCGACTGGGAGCCAATCACGGGTATGACAGCCACGTGCTTGTGTTTACACTACGATTTTTCTTACAGCGAAAACAGTATAGAATGTAGTTTTTTATATATACCAGTGGCGGCTCCTGCATATTTCTTAAGAGGAGGAAAGAAGTTAACAGCACGAAATGATACCTTCTTGAATGAAACATGCTACAAATTAGCCTACATGCATACATGTAAGACCAGGTAGTGTTGGGGTTGGCCTTCCCTTCTGTATAGCAATAATCTGTTCTTGTAAACTGAGTTTCCTAAATTGTCCAAAATATATGTTTTCACTTCCATTCGTTGTTCAATCATCATCATCATCCTTCACGAATTAGGCCTCTGTAGACCTGTTTCGGCCCCATCTAGCAGTCTTCTTAAAGGTCTTCCTGATCGACGATGTCCTCTAGGTTTATATTGCATCGTAATTTTTGGGATTCTTGAATTTTCCATTCTTCTTACATGATCTAGCCGATTGAATTTGTATCTGCTGGTTTTTTCTTCTACTGACTCTACTTCTAATTGTTCTAAAATTTCTTCATTCCTTTTTCGGTCTAAAAGAGTATATCCTGCTGTCCTCCTGAAAAATTTCATTTCCGTTGCTTTGATTCTGTTCATGTCTTTTTTCTTTAATGTCCAAATCTCGCTTCCGTATAAAAGGGAGGGTAATGCTAGTGTATTATATATTTTTATTCTTGTAGATTTTTGTACTAATTTAGCTTTTAATGTATTGTTTATTATTCCTAGAATTTGTGTAAATTTGGTACTTTTCTTGTGCACATCTTTTTCATTTTGATAAGATATTTCACAACCCAGATAATTGAAATTTTGCACTTGTTCGAGGCATTGGTTATTGGGTATTATCTTACTTCTGACTGGGTCTTGTCCTAAAAATGCCATTACTTTTGATTTTTGTGCTGAAATTTCCATCCCAAAATCTTTTAATATTTTATTTAATGTATACAATCCTCTTTGTAAATTATCCTCTGAATTGGAAATTATGACTTGATCATCGGCATAGAGTAAGGTATTTAATGTTAGAGCACTGGTTATTTTGATTCCTGATGTGTAGATTTGGTTCCATTTTAAAATAATTTCATTTATATAGATATTAAATAAAGTTGGTGATAGTGGACAACCTTGTCGAACTCCATTATTAACTAATTTTCTTTCGGATATACAGTTATTTATTTTGACACTTATTTTGCTGTCTGTGTAGATTTCTATTATATTTTGTAATAGCAAATTTGGAATATTTTTATCTTGTAATATGTCGAATATGTTCAATAATTGCGCAAATAACAATTACAAGGAAATTCACAACTTCGTAGCATTTTTCGAGCACACTACATCATCACACGTGTTGGAAGAGATTAGCTATTAAATCGTAACCGGAGCCGTTTTACGGAAATGGAAATGGGAATGGGAAATAATCTGAGGAAAGCGAGAACACTGCACCCAACCACGTGGTCTGTGTTGCCACATGTACATTTTACAAGTTCAGTATCACATGCTTTTGAAGAATGTCAGTTCTTGTAAAGTCATACTATCTTTATTGTTCAAAGCTGCCGGCGGCCGATTAATTTTTTATGTTAAAAATGATGTAGTTTGGAGTACCTTCTTTCAGTTTCAAATATATTTGTACAAAACTGACAACTTGGCTGTTGCCCTGTCTAGTACACAATGAATAGAAGTGAATTTCAGGGGCCAACTACGTAGAACTACTTCCTCTTTGTTTTACATAAACCCGACTTTAACTTTCAAATATCCACGAAAGTTTGAAACCATGAATAGTAGCCTATATAAAGTGCAATGAATAATATTTTCGATTTATAATTAAAAAAACGTTTACATGGTGTCTTTCATAGCGTTGCGTTAAAACTGTTTTTGTTGTGTCTCCTCCTAGATGTGTTATAGTCTGGTTGAATGCAACATCGTTAGGTGGCAGCGGTAGCGAGCTTGCTGCACGACCAGTCGGTTTCTATTTCTCGCCCATGACCGATTCAGAAGAGGATCTCCTCCCTCTCCGTTCATTTACTTGCTTTAAAACTCTGCTTCTTTCTCTGGCCGCTAGTGCGCTGTTGTCTATGTGTGTTAACTGCAGTAAAGGAGGAATGGATTGACTTTCCTCCACACAGACAATCTCGCATCTTTCTCACAGTTTTCTACAGCACATGAGCGCGCGTGGTTTAAAACTCGATCAACCGAGGTTTTCTTATAGCTGTGAACTTAAAAATTATCGAATCTTCCTCGAATTTCAAGGCACATATTTTATTTGATATTTACTTTCAAAAGAAGAAAATGTGAGGAGAGCGTTCCTCTCCTTCCCTCCTCCGAGGAACCGCCACTGATATATACAGAGGATCACGTAAGAGAAATTCCTAAAATAATGATTTGGCCGTCTCTTCAGTGTTGTCAACTAATACTAGATATCACCAAAAGAGGATAAAATCACACAATGCTATGTGCTATAATAATAATAATAATAATAATAATAATAATAATAATAATAATAATAATAATAACAATAATAATAATAATAATAATAATAATAATAATAATAATAATATAGTATTAACAATAACGATGTCTTGGTTATTTACCACATCTCATCTTTATGTTGGGGAGGTTTTTTCTAAAAGATTCAATAATTTGTGAAAGAGTATATTTTTCTTCTGCACCTCTCGCACATCATGTCAGCAGTTATAGTCCCGTCGCTCTAATTTCCGGCAGCCAATCACGTTGCAGGTCGGCTACATTTAAACGTGTACGTCTTGTGATTCGCTGATGAAGACGTCATGTATTTCCTAAGGCTGGATAAATACTTAATACAATCGCCCGCCATTTTGGCTCTTTCGTTGGCGTTCGCAGAAACCATATGAGAACGTTATTTGCCGCTCAATTATTTGCTGAATTACAGTGCGTTTGATTTATTATCATAGGAGCTACGACATGATAATGTTTAACGGTGTGGCAAATAGATTCCTCGTCTGGTAGCTTGGCAACGAAAGAACAAAAATGGCGAACGATACTACCTACCTTGACTTTATAGAGCCTTGACTTCCTAATACGTAAGCAAAACGGAGGAGTCACGCCGGGAATAACAGCGTCGCGACTATAGTAGATTAGTGTATGGTCTAATATTAAAATGTATTTTGTCTGACAACATGAAATTCATTGCTTTGGTTAAACAGTTTACGAATCACGAGACCTAACCTAAAAATGTATTTTGTGCGAGATCGTGCGTATTTGCTTGTTTTCCGCACATAACCAATACGCGGTAAGTGTGAAATACCACATTCAGTATTCCCAACCTAACACATAACAATTTCCCTCTTCTTACCGCTTAAGCGCGACATTCATTTTACTGCTTTAGGCTTTTAACATATTATTTTTAGAGACGTTTAACATAGTAATAATTATAAATTGGAAACTTACCACTGCAATTTCACCTAAATTGCAATGTTAATTATTGTTTTTAAATATTTGCAAAAATTAAGTAAAGTCTACTACTCCACGAAACTTATTGCATTCCTGATAAAAGTAACATTAAGGAAGCCGTGAAAAAATCAACAAGATTCCAGATGCCGATGTTATTACTGCAATATGTTATATAAATAATATTGTTAAAATATTAAAATGAAAAATAAATCATTACATAACCTTACCGTTTGTTTTAAGTTCGCATTTATAGACTGGGGAAAAAAAAGACAGACGTATATCACGGCCTGCTGGAGTATAGTAAACACAGAAAACATTTTATAGCAACAATGTTGAAGAAAGATATTTCGGTTTTCCGAAGTTGCCGTCATTAAACAGAAACCAAGATGGAGATTTCATTGCAACTAATTAGAAATTCGTCTTTTAGGTATGTAATAAACGATCTTCGCACAAAATAATGCACGATACACGAGCGGTATGTTTGTTTTCATGTTCTCGGAAATTAAAAAAGCTCAACTACGTTTCGCTTTTTCAATCTTTTCCTCGACCATGAAAACGTCAACATACCGCTCTTGTAACGTATATTACTATTGTTTGATCACGTGAAATGATTAGTATGAATTCCGAAAACGAATGCCACTTTGAAATGTATGCTTTACAATATTTACTCCATTATTGTAATTAAAGTCTAAACACGAAAGAAATTAATTGAAGTGTGAAATGGTATTTCTATCGATTACTCAAGGGTATGTATCACACGAAATATGTTATATTTATTTACACTTAGCCTACCTGACTCTAATCTTGAAATTGTAATCACAACACAAAGCAACAAGTACAATAACTATTATGTATTAATATTAATACTGATATTAATTAATTATTAGTATGTTCAAATTTCACTAGCTTCCAGTAACCGCCTCAGAAATCTAGAACAATTTGAATTTTCAGAATTTAAACTACTGACAACTTGTGTCACTGCTGTCAACTTAACAGTTATAAAATCACTACCAATTATAGTTTTTCTCAGTACTGAAATTCGAAACGAAGTTGGCAAAAGAAAATTGAACCTGCAAACTGGAAAATCACCATAATCCACTAGCTTATGTAGTAATGGGGGGGGGGAATGGTTAGGTTTCACCCTTGGGGTATTAACTAAGCCTACCCGGACTATAGCATGGACTCCTGCTTATTCTTCCTATTCTAGTGTACCGTATACTCTATTTTTTAGTCTAAAAGATTATTTCATTAACCGCATAAAATCTTACACTATTGTTGAAGTGTTAATCTTTCATTTAACGGGGAAATGGAAATGAATTTTAAGTAAAAATTTTAATTTATGTTTTATTTTTTTCAATTTATTATCTGGTTTTCCCACCCTTTAAAATCGTATATCACATATGACTGATATGACTACACTAAACTTGCAGCCTATCCATTTCAATTTTTCGATTTGCTGAGAAGCGGTCAACAAGTTTTGATTTATCGCTTAATTCCCGAAAATTTACAGATTGTTGGCAGAAAATTATGTTTTCTTTTTTTTCAATTTATTCTTTGATTTTTCCTCTCTAACCCTTTACAGCACAGTAAACCAAAAACTGAAAACAAAATGTAATATTTTATGTTTTTCGTATCATGGATCATAACAAAGCTTCATTTGTTAATAAATTCCAAACTTTAATTAGATCTTAAGTATAAGATGCATTTTACTTATTTTAAAAATCAGGTGTAGACAAATTCCGGGCGACCAAATATTGTATGTGGCGTCTGAATTGTTTGAGTTCAAAATTTTTTTAGACTTCGATTTATTTTATGACAGTTTGAGTAATACTCGCGGTATATGGCATTCAAATCATTCTAACCTATCTCATGATATTTTTTTCCCCACTTTCTTAACTGTAAATGAGCACAAACGCTACTTAGGTGTAAATTTTTCTGATATTTTGTTTATTCGATTCCCTAACCGTTTCAAATGTATATCATTTTACCTTTTAGGTGTGTTTCCAAATTATATGTAATACGCTTTGTCAAATCTGGCAACCTTTACATAAGGGAAGCTAAATTTATTATTATTATTATTATTATTATTATTATTATTATTATTATTATTATTATTATTATTATTATATGTTAACAAAATCGGTTGTGGGAAGAAATTCGAATGTGTTATTTAAATTAATATTGTTACAATTGTTGAGCATCATAGAATCATAGCTTCAGAGCTAGCTTTTGGTTTCATCTGCAATTGTTTAATCCAAAGCCTCCTAAAATTGATATACTGAAAAATTAAAATTTCCCTTTATTCAGTACATGTACATTGTCATCAAAAGAGGTATTTCTTTACAAGAGAAAAGTTTATAAATTGCAAAAAAATATTATTTTGTACGTACTGAGGCCTGGAGAATCCAAAAATGGAGAAATAAGTACATGGCGCCATTAAAAAAAAATCCGACTCATTGACACAACCTTTATAAATGAAAGGCATAGTAATTGAAAATATGTTCAAAATATTCCTTCTTTTGATACCTTACAACTTTTGTATAAACAGTTTCTTCATAAAATTATAAATAAGAAAGCACCCCGCATATAGTGACATCAAAAACTTTTGTGCGAGATCGTGCGTATTTGCTTGGTTTCCGCACAAAACCAACCCGCGGTAAGTCTAAAATTCCACATTCAGTATTCCCAACCTAACACACATAACAATTTCCCTCTTCTTACCGCTTAAGTGACATATTGATTTTACTGCTTTAGGCTTTTAACATATTATTTTTAGAGACGTTCAATATAGTAATAATTATAAATTGGAAACTTACCACTGCAATTTCACCTAAATTGCAATGTTAATTATTGTTTTTAAATATTTGCAATTACACTACAATTTCACATAAATTGCACTGTTAATTATTGTTTTTATATATTTGCAAAAATTAAGTAAACTCTACAACTCCACTAAAGTTACTGCATTTCGTGATATGTATTATCAATTTCTGTATATCACAACTGGTTGAATTGTTTATGCCTTAAATTTAATTAAATTGTTTTGTATTATAATATAGCTCAACTTATGAATGATCGTTTGCGTTTGTAAATTTAATAATCTGATTGGCTATGTACTGTATACTTTTAGTAGAGCCATCGATGTTGGTCAGTCGACAGACTCGCTGGGCTGCTGATCCGGAGCTGCGTTCGGGCTTGGGTTGGACCCCCCTTTGGACTTTGGTTTCTTCGGAGGTTTTCCCCAGCCGTGGGACTGAAGCCGGATGGTCTATGGCGAGTCCTTGACATCAACCCCTTTGATTTGATTACCCCCTTCGATTTGATTACCTGGTTGGGTTTTTCCGAGGTTTCCCCCACCGAAAAGGCAAATGCCGGGTAATATTTTGGCGAATCCTCGGACCTCATCTCATCTCACTACATCTCGCCAAAATGTAAAAAAATGTAAAAAAATGTAAAAAAATTGTACAAAATTGTAAAAATTGTAGAAAATTACTAAATTGTAAAACTATAAAAATTTGTAAAAATTGTAATTGTAATATTGTAAAATGTTGACATGTTCCACATCTTAAAGCTTCATTGCTCATGTAAGATCTATGGAATAAAATAAATGAATGAATGAATGAATGAATGTAACATTAAGGAAGCCGTTTGTTTTAAGTTCGCATTTATAGACTGGGGGGGGGGGGAAGACAGACGTATATCACGGCCTGCTGGAGTATAGTAAACACAGAAAACATTTTAAAGCAACAATGTTGAAGATAGGTATTTTTGTTTTCCAAAATTGCCGTCATTGAACAGAAACCAACATGGAGATTTCATTGCAACTAATTAGAAATTCCTCTTTCAGGTATGTAATAAACGATCTTCGCACAAAATAATGTACGATACACGAGCGGTATGTTTTCTTTCAATTCTCGGAAATTAAAAAAGCTCAACTGCGTTTCGCTTTTTCAAACTTTTATTCGAACATGAAAACTTCAACATACCGCTCTTGTAACGCATATTACTATTTCCTTACATTTTTATTACAGCCTACCTTGTTTTTTTACTATATCATGCAGGCTTTGCTTAATCGTAAGTTCTAGTTGCCATGGTAATATTTTACACTGCATAGGTACAATCAGGGCATAGTTAAAAATGCAAGGAAAAAGTTTTTGATGTCACTTTAGTTATAACTCTGTAGATAGCGCGTGCACTTCCGAACCAATCGGTTCGTTGTTCGATTCTTGGGTTTTCTTATATTTGGGTCTATCTTTATCCCAGGGGATCGCATGTTTATTCCTTGTCTTGCAATTTCTCTTGTGTTGTCTCCTGCATCGTCCTGGTCACAGTAGCAGGGACGCTTGCAGTGTGAGTGTCATTTGTTAGTACAAATATATTTCCTCTCGTGTAAGTGTGTACAAACTGAGAAGGTTAATAAGAGTGCAGTATTTAAAAAAAATGTAAGGAATCTGCATATTTCAATAAAATTTCAGTAATGGAATAGAAATGCTTTACTAATTAAGTTTGATAGGAACTGTTTTAAAGCTTGGTAGAAATAAGTTGATCGGAGTTCAAGGCTCCACATAGACTAACGAAAGCGGATTTGCGAAGCTGAACGAGCAAACAGTTTTGAATTAGAGGCGCAGGAGAAACTTTCTAGTGGTTTACATCATGTTCTTAAGTACCAAATCAACAGTTGAAGTACTTTCCGCAGACCTCTAATGCAATAATATTACCAAGTGTTTAAGTGAACTAGGATATCTGAAAATTTAACGTTACCGGTACTAGAATGTCGTGTTCCAATTGGTATGTAACTAGTTTTCGAAGTACAGGTAGTTACATGAATTATATGTATATTCAGCATAAACGAATGAATGCATTCAAGGATAAATTAATAAATAGATGAATGGATGGATAAATGGGTAGGTACATAGACAGACAGACAGGTAGATAGATAGATAGATAGATAGATAGATAGATAGATAGATAGATAGATAGATAGATAGATACATAGATAGATAGACAGACAGACAGACAGATAAGTAGATAGGTAGACAGATGGATGGATGGATGGATAGATGGATACGGTAGATAATAATAATAATAATAATAATAATAATAATAATACTAATAATAAAATAATAATAATACTAATAAAATAATAATAAAATAATAAAAAAAATAATAATAATAATGGCTTTATTTAACCTGGCAGAGATACGGTAGATAGATAGATAGATAGATAGATAGATAGATAGATAGATAGATAGATAGATAGATAGATAGATAGATAGATAGATAGATAGATAGATAGATAGATAGATAAGGCAGATAGATAGATAGATAGATAGATAGATAGATAGATAGATAGATAGATAGATAGATAGATAGATAGATAGATAGATAGATAGATAGGTGGATGGGTAGATGGGTAGATAGAGTTAGATAAATAGATAAACAGACAGACAGATAGATGGATGCATTAGATAGATAGACAGATAGATAGATAGATAGATAGATAGATAGATAGATAGATAGATAGATAGATAGATAGATAGATAGATAGATAGACGAGATGGATGGATGAGATAGATGGATGGATGAGATAGATGGATGGATGAGATAGATGGATGGATGAGATAGATGGATGGATGAGATAGATGGATGGATGAGATAGATGGATGGATGAGATAGATGGATGAGATAGATAGATAGATAGATAGATAGATAGATAGATAGATAGATAGATAGATAGATAGATAGATAGATAGATAGATAGATAGATAGATAGATAGATAGATAGATAGATAGATAGATAGATAGATATATAGATACAGTATATATACGGTAGATAGATAGATGGATGGATGGCTGGATACGGTAGATAGATAGAGTAGGTAGGTAGAGAGATAGATAGATAGATAGATAGATAGATAGATAGATAGATAGATAGATAGATAGATAGATAGATAGATAGATAGATAGATAGATAGATAGATAGATAGATAGATAGATAGATAGATAGATAGATAGATAGATAGATAAGGTAGATAGATGGATGGATGGATAAGGTAGATAGATGGATGGATGGATAAGGTAGATAGATGGATGGATGGATAAGGTAGATAGATGGATGGATGGATAAGGTAGATAGATGGATGGATGGATAGATAGAAAGATGGATGGATAGATAGATAGATAGATAGATAGATAGATAGATAGATAGATAGATAGATAGATAGATAGATAGGTAGGTAGGTAGGTAGGTAGGTAGATTGGTAGGTAGGTAGATTGGTAGGTAGGTAGATTGGTAGGTAGATAGATAGATAGATAGATAGATAGATAGATAGATAGATAGATAGATAGATAGATAGATAGATAGATAGATAGATAGATAGATAGATAGATAGATAGATAGATAGATAGATAGATAGATAGATAAAAATAAATAAATAAATAAATAAACACCGGTAACTAAATAAGTGACTCAGTAATAAATAGGTATCAATTTCACCAAACCGCCAGTGATGTTACTTCTTGGTTAGGTTACGCTTTTCATGCGCGACACTCTGTTTACATTAGCAACAGGTTTCCAACGCCCACCCAGTATGTGCCCGGGAGCCCATAGTGCAAAATGCCCGTCGTGAGCACGTCTTCTCTATAAACAATGCAGATTGAATATCCGTCACACATCGACTCTTGCCGGATGCATCGTGCTGTAGACCACGCAGCCAACCACCGCACTGGTGTAATACAGTCTTAATACTCTTTCTGATTCGAAATGGGCCACGGATCTGCATCTCCCCCAACACAAATTTCGACATTTTCACAATTAAAGTCTTTGATGTAGGATCCTTGGCTTCCACATTTTGTCTTCGGTACTTCGGAGTGAGTTTACTTGATTGTCTCTCGCACAGCGGAAGGACTCGGATTCCTTCTGTTGCGAGAACTGCTTTTACCCCTCTTCCCACTTGCTTCACAGTCATTTGACATCTTCGGCGATCCTGCCCTGTTCCTGTTCTGTCGTGCTTCGTCTCACTCTCGCGTGGTAACTACTAGGTTACGTCCATTTTCGAGTTTCGCCTTCAAAGTCGCTAATATTCCTTCTTATGCAACGAGAAAATCGGGGTGAGACAAGTAGCCAAGTGGCTTGGAGCTCACAAGGACATTTTTTCTGAGTACCCAATTTCCATTGCAAGTTTTCGACTACATTTAAATGTTGATCCACTCACTCACTCACTCACTCACTCACTCACTCACTCACTCACTCACTCACTCACATATTAATTAATCCATCCATCCATGAACCCATCTTTCCATTAACTCAGACTTCTCTTGAAAAAGAAAAATTTCCTGGATGTCTATAGTCTGGAAATTTGTGTGATTGTATGTGTGCCGGGTTAATATTATTTAGCCAATCTTAAAAAATACAGGGTGGAAGGTAACCTTTTACAATCCTTCTGGGCTATGATATCTCGAATTATGACAAACAAGAAAGTCTAATAATATTTTGTTCCCAGAACGACGGTTTTCGAAAAAATGGACTTTTGTAACTTGAAATTATGATTAAGTTTTTCATGAAACTGCTCAAAACTAGATTTTTTTTTATCTCATGTAGGATGATAGAGTAAGCTATGTTTGGCCATGTTACAGTAGTATTTGCATGGAAAATGACACAGAAAACACGCAAATGGTGGACACTTTAAACAATACCTTCAAAAGACACTGTGTACCTTACATTAATGTGTATAATTTTCATTTAATTTCAAAGTTGTTTATTTCTTCCAAATATTATATTGTAATTGAGTTGGAGTGACATCAACTTTGTGATCCTCAATGTGAAACAACACTCTATTTAAAGGATTAATCTTGTTTTATGTATAATTTTTCATTCTACTGTACTGATGAAATTGCCTCAAAATGTAACGGGAACTACAGGTTTGTTCGTACTAAATTTAATGCTGAAACGATACAATAACGAAAGTTTCATCATAGATAACGAATAACATAGTTCATGCAATTAACATGTTACGACTACATAAGTTTTGATTTGACTGCATTCTGAACAGATGTTTTTATTTACAAAACGGTATGTGTGTACTTCCTCTCAAAACCCCTGCCAAGAAGATGATTGGAGTGGCATTCAGTATGCTGCATGGATAAATATATAATAGGATGCGAAACGTACTGAGTTTCCCGTAACACATACTACAGGCGCTGTTGCAGAAATTGATCTTGCTGCCATCTGTTTGTGGGAGGGACGTTATTACATCTAGCAGCGCACCAAGTAGCGAAAAGAGTAATTACTCCGTGCATTTAGCAGCGCACCTGGTGACGAAAATGTTAAACTGTGCAGAAAGTATTCCCTCCCACCCTAATCGATATTCAAAACTAACCCAATTTAAAATAAAACATTTACAGTTTTATTGCTCACAGCATCTTCCACTGAAAATTCTTACCGGAGCCAACAGGAAGATAAAAGAGACGATCTATTTTACACTACCTGATTAAAATATAACCAGACAGAGACAAAAAAATAAAGCAAAATGTTAGATAATTGGGATTGTATTCTTTGGGTATTTATTGTACAGCACAATGGAAAAGTCTGCAAGAACTACTTAGATAGTTCAATCCATTATATTACTATTACTTTACAATACATTCAACAACACTATTTTCACAACATCCATAAACATCACTGTTTAACATGCACTGTTTATACACACACGTAGTATCACTTTATGTTCACTTATTAGCAAGTTTCTATCTGCCATCTCGTCTCCTCGACTCTCGAGCAATATCTCGAACGGATAAATAGAGAACTCCGGGTAATGTACCCAACACGTAGTTCTAACGTTTACCACCTACGACGTTGGGCGCTGATTATATTATTTTAGCCCCCTGCCGCCAGATGGTGCTGACCGCAGTTTCGCATCCTAATATATATTTATCCATGATGCTGGGATGCAATGCTCTAGCGAAGTAAGCACTGCTACATTGCAACATTTGTTTTCTCGAAATATTACAAAAACTATTAGTCGTATGAAAAAATATTATTTGACAAAACGTTCCCAAATGATATGATCTGTTATGTGTGTGAAGGACTGTAAAAGGTTACCTTCCACCCTGTGTTAAACACAGTGTATCGGGAGTAACCTTAACACAAGTTTCAGCGTCACATTATTTACAAGTAATTCCATCAGTTAGCACAACCATAAAGCACTAATAAAAAGATATTGATCAAAAGGATTTCTTCTGCGACGAATAAACTGGAAAATGTTGAAGGATAGAGTTTAATACAAGCAGAAGCAGCGTATAAAAAATCAAATATAATATACGTAAACCAGCGAATAGGGATTATAAAGAATGGACACAGCGAATTTTCCTGTGTTTTGTTTCTCTGTGCGCCAGCGGCTAGTTCCACTTTCAAGCGCTAGAGGTAGTGTAATCGAGCATACGCTGAGATAATAATTGAGAATAGAATTAAGACACAGGATCCAAACATCGCCTACCTTATTGCATAATCCAGTAACGCTTTGCTTCAAATAAATTCAAGTTAACAGCTTTTCCTTATTTCTCAGTGACAAACTAGTTGTAATAATAATATTTTATATTTCAGATATCATAAATTATATTATAAAATAATATAATCATCATCATCATCATCCTTCACGAATTAGGCCTCTGTAGACCTGTTTCGGCCCCATCTAGCAGTCTTCTTAACGGTCTTCCTGGTCGACGATGTCCTCTAGGTTTATATTGCATCATAATTTTTGGGATTCTTGAATTTTCCATTCTTCTTACATGATCTAGCCAATTGAATTTGTATCTGGTGATTTTTTCTTCTACTGACTCTACTTCTAATTGTTCTAAAATTTCTTCATTCCTTTTTCGGTCTAAAAGAGTATATCCTGCTGTTCTCCTGAAAAATTTCATTTCCGTTGCTTTGATTCTGTTCATGTTTTTTTTCTTTAATGTCCAAATCTCGCTTCCGTATAGAAGGGTGGGTAATGCTAGTGTATTATATATTTTTATTCTTGTAGATTTTTGTACTAATTTAGCTTTTAATGTATTGTTTATTATTCCTAGAATTTGTGTAAATTTGGTAATTTTCTTGTTCACATCTTTTTCATTTTGATAAGATATTTCACAACCCAGATAATTGAAATTTTGCACTTGTTCGAGGCATTGGTTATTGTGTATTATCTTACTTCTCACTGGGTCTTGTCCTAAAAATGCCATTACTTTTGATTTTTGTGCTGAAATTTCCATCCCAAAATCTTTTAATATTTCATTTAATGTATACAATCCTCTTTGTAAATTATCCTCTGAATTGGAAATTATGACTTGATCATCGGCATAGAGTAAGGTATTTAATGTTAGAGCACTGGTTATTTTGATTCCTGATGTGTAGATTTGGTTCCATTTTAAAATAATTTCATTTATATAAATATTAAATAAAGTTGGTGATAGTGGACAACCTTGTCGAACTCCATTATTAACTAATTTTCTTTCGGATATACAGTTATTTATTTTGACACTTATTTTGCTGTCCGTGTAGATTTCTATTATATTTTGGAATAGCAAATTTGGAATATTTTTTTCTTGTAATATGTCGAATAAAAGGTCTCTTCGGACTTTATCAAAAGCTTTCACAAAATCAATAAAAGCTATATGGGTTTCTAAATTAAATTCTCTTCTTTTTTCCAACAATAGTTTGATACTAAATAATGGATCTACACATGATCTTCCTTTTCTAAAGCCATTTTGACACTCCAGAAGGAAAGTTTCAGCATGTTTTTTTAATTTTTCATTTAAAATCCTACTAAATATCTTATAACATGTGTTGAGGATACTAATCCCTCTATAGTTTTCAACATTCTGTTTATCTCCTGTTTTATATATGGGAATAATTACACTATTTTTCCATTCTTCCGGTAAAGTGGCAGTCAGATATATTCTGTTTAGAAATCTTAGTAATCTTTCTTGAAATAGATCTCCTGCATATTTATACAATTCTGAATTTAGGTTATCTTCTCCAGGTGATTTACTATTTTTCGTCTTCTTTAATGCTTCTTGTAGTTCTTCTTTTGTAATGCATTGTTCATCTGGGTTTTTTGTGTCCCAGAATTTTGAATCAAAAGTAGGATTGTTCCATAAGTTTTTGTAAAAGTCTAGGAATGTTTCTATTTTGGGGCAAGGGTTTATCTTGGCGGATTCCTTTATGTCTCTGTTCATGTATTTTAAAATTTTATATGTATTGGGTTTCATTTTATAAATGTCAGTTTCTAAAAAAGATATAAACTCTTTCCATGATTGCCTGTGTCGTTTTCTGATTTCTCTGTTAGCTATCGCCCTTTTATGTTTATAATCTATTTCATCATTAACGGATTTTGTTTGAAGGTATTTTCTATAAGCTATATTTTTATTTTTTATGATCTCCTTAATTTCATCATCCCAAGATCTTAATTTTTTCTTTTGTGTGAAAGCCTTATATTTTCCGATGCTCTCCGTGGCTGCCTGTGATATTTGAGTTTTAATATTTTCCCATTCTTTGTGAATGTCTTCATCTTCAGGTATTTCTAACATTTTTTGTTCAAGTCTTTTTTGATAAAGCCAGCGTACACTGTCGTCATGGATTAATCTAATTTTGTAACGCATTAATTCTTTTTTGGGGGCATTTATCTTTGTTAAATGTAGCCATTTTGGTGTATATCTCACTTTTGCTAATACAAGGTAATGATCTGATCCAATGTCACTTCCTCTGAAGACCTTGACATCTAAAAATAATTCGGATAATTTTCTATTTGCTATAAAATAATCTATGATAGATTTTGAGCCACGTGCTGACCATGTATACATATGAATATCTTTATGGTTGTAAAATGAATTCATGATTTTCATTTCATTGTATAGTACAAAATCTCTTACTTTTTCTCCATTATTGTTTATGGTAGGTTCTCCAAATTTTCCTATGGTATTTTTTATTTCGATGTTGCCTATTCTACCGTTTAAATCTCCGGCTAATAATATGTAATTATTTTTATTTACTTTATTCAAAATTTCTTGCAACTGGGCATAAAACAATTCAGTTTCTTCAACTCTTCCTTCCTCTGGAGCATAAAGACTAAAGAAAGTTAGTTTGCCTCTTCCTATCTGGAGTTGTACTTCTAATATTCTTTCATTCCAGTATGTATAATTGTTTATTTTGTTTTTTATTGATTTATGAATCCAAATCATTACTCCGGCCTGTGCTCTTGTCTTCTTATTAACACCATTATATATGATTATGTAGTTTTTTGTTTCAGTTGTACCTTTTAGTTTCTTTTTTGTTTCTGTTATTGCTGCTATTTTAATCTGCTTTTTATTCAATATTTCATCTAGTTCTTCTTCTTTATGATTGATCCCTCTAACATTCCAAGTAGCGTATGTGAACATATTTTGTTTTTTCCAATTTCGTTTAACCGTTGACTTGCTCTGGGTTGTCATCAAATTATCTATCCTTATACTGCTTGTTTGAGGCTTGAAAGTAATGTAGTTTTCCCTAAGATAGGTTACTAGCCTTATCGTTAGGTAGTCCAGTAGTGGGGCTGCCACTTTTAGCCTCTGGACAGGCTTGTAATGCAGCATTTCCTCTGCATTTGATGAAACAGTTATACCGCTGTGACTCGGTCGCCATTTCCTCGTTGGTAGAAACAGGGTGGACCACGGGAAGGTGAGGATGGCATTTGGATAGGAGAGGCTGTATGTTTCGCGTCACTATCCCTTCTTCACCCCAAAATAATATAATACATTATAAAATTAAGTATCGAGTTCGTATAATATTTGTATATAATGTAATATACGTATATGGTTTTACTTCTCGTAAGAGTTTTGTTTTTCCATTTTCAGCGCTATCAAATCATTACATATTTTAATTGTTGTTGGGGTCAACGTCTGAACTCTCATTATAAAGGAACTCTAGAGTCTAGACATTACAGTTAATGAAGGATTTATTATTTTATGGATCCAATTTATTTTATTTGAGTACATTATGTACCTAGATGTATTAATTGTATGTGTTATATTTCCACTGTGTCGACTGCTAGCTGGTGTGATTCAGCGCCAACTCTAGGGAGAAAGCAGAATCTGACGCTCTAGCTGGCTTGAAGGTCATTGAAATCGGTCCGGCTACATCAAAGGTACCGACGCGAAGTGTCCATTCTTTATAATACCTATTCGCTGCGTAAACCATGTGATGTGTCTGACCTAAGAGGTGGGCTGGCTGGAAGAGAACAGCAATTGTAGAGAAATCCAGAACGCATGTTATTCTGCAAGTTTTATATTCTTGATAGCAACTTTAATGCTACAAAAAGAGAGCGAACAAAGAAAAGGAAAGAATTCGCAAACATAAGAAATGCAGTTGGAATAGTAGAGCAAGAACAAGAGAACATCATGTTGAAATTGTATTGTCGACTGGCGGAAAATTAGACGCTGTTGCATTGCGAGCTCCAGCCGGCCGCGCGGAATTAAGCGAGGAGAGCGGAAAGGAAAAGCGAGCGACGACGTGTCCACGTGACTACACTTGCGATCGGAGCGCCAAACAAGGCACAGACACCCGGATGGAAAACTGATGACAGCAACTTTACATAAACTGCGCCATGCATGTGGATCGTACTGTCTTGCACATCTTACGCAATAGCCATTTTCTTTTTCTTATTAGGGAAAATTATTGAGCTGTTTTAAGATAAAGGGTTGTCGTTATTTGTACGGAAATACGCGGTTTTTGTACCACTGATATAAGAAAAATGATTGGCATGTTATCTGTGTAGAGAGTTTGTTAAATTTAAAACTAATAATAATAATAATAATAATAATAATAATAATAATAATAATACTTACTTACTTACTGGCTTTTAAGGAACCCGGAGGTTCATTGCCGCCCTCACATAAGCCCGCCATTGGTCCCTATCCTGAGCAAGATTAATCCATTCTCTATCATCATATCCTACCTCCCTCAAATCCATTTTTACATTATCTTCCCATCTACGTCTCCGCATCCCTAGAGGTCTTTTTCCCTCCGGCCTCCCAACTAACACTCTATATGCATTTCTAGATTCGCCCATACGTGCTACATGCCCTGCCCATCTCAAACGTCTGGATTTACTGTTCCTAATTATGTCAGGTGAAGAATACAATGCGTGCAGTTCTGTGTTGTGTAACTTTCTCCATTCTCCTGTAACTTCATCCCTCTTAGACCCAAATATTTTTCTAAGTACCTTATTCTCAAACACCTTAACCTATGTTCCTCTCTCAAAGTGAGAGTCCAAGTTTCACAGCCATAAAGAACAACCGGTAATATAACTGTTTTATAAATTCTAACTTTCAGATTTTTTGACAGCAGACTGGATGATAAAAGCTTCTCAATCGAATAATAACAGGCATTGCCATATTTATTCTGTGTTTAATTTCCTCCCGAGTGTCGTTTATACCGTGGGGAAATTCTCATCATGCCATGTTTGCAGTTTTCCTTGGCAAAGGTAAATGCGGTAGCTTCCCGTTCCTTTCCACACAGTAGGCTACTCTCTCCCATCTTAAAAGATCCCAGGGACCTCAGCGTGGTGTTGTATGAATTGTATTTGTATATTATATTCAATGTATTTTTACTTTAAATTATGATTAAAGGCCAACCTTCCTCCTCCCAATGAAGCCAATTGGCTTGTCGTCAGCACGACACTTCATCCTGCTCAACGTTATTCCGTGGGTTTCCTTGAGTAATAAGACAAATGTCGGGATGAGCCCTAAAAGCAATAAAAGAAATGCTTCTCTCTTCTTAACTCTTACAATAAACTGTCTAGCTTTTATTAATTAGTTAATATTTTAGTACTTTGATTTTTATTATATTTGTAAATTTAATATTAATTGTAATTATAATTGTAATTGTATTCTTAAAATTGTAGTTGTAATCCCCTGGAAGAGGGGAAGAGAAGGCCTGATGGCATTATCTCTCCCAGGTTAAATAAATATATAAATAAATAAATGAATGAATGAATGAATGAATGAATAAATGAATAAATAAATAAATAAATAAATAAATAAATAAATAAATAAATAAATAAATGAGTCAGTAAGTAAATATATGAGTAAGTAAATACTGTATATGAGTAAGTAAATAAATAAATAAATGAATAAATAAATAAATAAATAAATAAATAAATAAATAAATAAATAAATGAGTGAGTAAATAAATACATAAATATGTATATATAAATAAGTAAATTAATTAATAAGTAAATTAGTAAATAAATAAATAAATAAACGAGTGAGTAAATAAATAAATAAATAAACGAGTGAGTAAATAAATAAATAAGTGAGTAAATAAATAAGTAAATAAATAAGTAAATAAATAAATAGATAAATAAATAAATGAGTAAATAAATAAATAAATACATTAATAAATAAATAAATAAAATTATTATTGTATGTTATTATTATGATGAATTTAAGAATTCGTTGCAATGTTTCTTTAAAAGATTACTCATTTTCCATCAATTTTTGTAGAAATATAAGTTTATTTGGTTTAGAATATTACCAGACTTAATGTTATGATCTTATTACATTCTTACAAAAACGCATTATATTCATGTTTGTATTGTTTTCTCGACTGTCTTTGTAACTCAGTCTGTACTGACTCTAAAATGAGCTGGTACTCTGGAGGTCTTCTTTAAACAACAACAACAATAATGATAAACATTGGGGTACATAGGAAACCTTTCACAATAGTTGGTATACTGAACATGTTTAATCCGATGAACACATTTCACTCAGTTACTGTTACATATGCGCCTGTTTTTAAAACTCGGCGGCTTGCACTGTACAAGTGCGTACAGCATGAAACCATGTATTCGTGCTGCGAGTCTTTTCTGCGGCGGAATCTCTTGCCACAGTCTGTTTCGTGGTATGGCCAAACCACAGGTGGCTGGATTACCAATTGAAATTTGTTTTTAATTGCAATTGCTTTCAGCTTTCAGTTGAGAGAGCATTTTTTATGCCTTTCCTATGGAATATGCAAATATATATTTCACAATACTGTGGAGTTGATTATTTCACCGAATTTGTTGCTGTGTTCATTACCAACAGCGGAAATAATAACAAGGGGATAACATTTATTGCGCTACAGAAATAAAATATTTCCTGGAATTACACGAGTTACGTGAATAAAAAGCTCAAATCATTTCTAAAATATTGATATTGTCTTTATTAACTTTGGAATTCGTGTGTTACAGGGGGTGATTCAGTAAAACCATTCGAAATTTAAACAGGAAATGGGAGTTGCTGTACAGAATATTTTGTTTGAGATAGGGAACTTTGTGTCTGCGAAATTATATTAACCCGTAAGTACTGCTGTGAATTATAATTACATGGACTATTTCGTTTATATGACGTCATTGAGGGAAAGAAGGCAGAGGACGGACACTGGAAAGTTTTCTTTTCTCAATCGTACTATCAGGGACTGGAATGCTTTACCTGCAGACTTACTAAAGGCTTTACCAACAACCAAAAATGTATTTAAAAATAGGCTTAAGGACTTTACTAATAGACGGTAATTATACACAGTATGTAAAGGGTGTAAATGATATTTTGTTCTTGAAGTGTTGTATCAGTGAAGAATTATTTTGTGTTAGTGAAGTGTGTTGTGTCAGTGAAGTGTGTTGTGTACGTGAAACGTTTTCCTGTCAGTGAAGCTTTATAGTTTATAGTGGCAGTGTAAAGTATTTGAACAGTAAAATGTTTTTGAAGTGTTAGTGAAATCAGGATAGAATCAGTGAAATGTGTCGTAGTTCCAGTGCAGTGAGTGAATTGACAGCGAAATGAGTGTAATGTTGAAAGGTACTTGTGCAGATATGAACATATCATACTCGTGGGTTTTAGTTCGAACTTAGGTTTAAGATACAAATTAGATTTATTTTAAATGTTATTTTAAGTGATAGTGCTTCATTTAATTTAGGATGTTCCCTGTTATTATTATTATTACTATTATTATTATTATAAAATATTGTTAGTATTAATTATTAGTATTATTATTAATTGTATTGTTAATTAATAAGTTTATTATTGTCACTATTGAGTGTAATTAGTTACCACTGCCACCGGGTATATACCCATTGCAGTGTGAATAAATACATACATACATACAATTATATTTTCGGCCAATGAAGTGTAATGCAATTTTGAATTCCAACCAATCACAGTCATACATCGCGATAATTTCTGCAGCTCGATTTATCACTATCAATTTATCGCATGGTCGTTCTTTTGCTTAGTCAGTATCGCCAACTGTTTCCAAGTAAATCGATGAGCATGAATCCATTATACTAAATAAAGTGCGAAATCCTACTTCCACATTTACATCTTCATCTTCTAATTCCATGTCCATTGTATCTAAAGAAAATGACACAACTTCATAACAATTGTTCTTTTAATTAATGTATTAATCAGGTTATTTGTAATTATACTATAAAATGTTTAAATTAAATTATGATTTCAGCAGATAATGGAAACGTATTTCCGTTATAATAACAAGAGAAAAGCGCAGTACATGTAATTAATATTTTTTCGCTGTATTTCGCTTTTCTCAATTGGCATTACTGAATAACATCCAATTTCTCAATTGCAGTAATCGTTATTCATCTATTTCAACTTCCAAAATGTCTGAATAGGTTAAGTATTCATAAATATACGATTATTAACATTTTGTGAGCGAATTTTAGGGATATATTATTTACATGTTTATTTTATTCACGAAATAAACCTAATAAATGTCACTCGAGGTCTGAGATTTCCCAAATAAATCCACGAGCGAAGCGAGATCTCTTGTAACATTACTATAGATAATACCATGGATAAATTTTCACTCCAAGAGAAACTAACTTAATTTTTAGATTTATTGAGGGATTCAGCATAAAATGAGTAATGAATAAAATAAATGGGAATTATTGATGATTTTATTAATGTGTAAAATGATCTAGTTGTCTAATGCTCTGATGAAATAATAAAAGCAAGCAATGTAGTACTGTAACTGCACTGTCATATATTCCAGTGAAAAAATAAAAAATAAAATAAAAAAACAAAAGAAACATAAGATTTCCTTTTAAGAGTATTCTTTGCCATCTAAAATAAATTATGTAGTGTAGACCTAACATGTGTAATAATATAAATATACTTCACTGGAAAGAATTCACTACGAGGTTTCACGAAAACAAACTTATAGTGAGGATCACGTAAGAGTAGTTCCTAAAAGGCTAATTTGGCCGTCTCTTCAGTGTTACCAACAATGCCAGGTATCACCAAACAGGGTAAAATTAGAATGCCATATGCAATAATAATAATAATAATAATAATAATAATAATAATAATAATAATAATACTTACTTACTGGCTTTTAAGGAACCCGGAGGTCCATTGCCTCCCTCACATAAGCCCGCCATTGGTCCCTATCCTGAGCAAGATCAATCCAGTCTCTATCATCATATCCCACCTCCCTCAAATCCAGCTTAACATTATCTTCCCATCTACGTCTCGGCCTCTCTAGAGGTCTTTTTCCCTCCGGCCTCCCAACTAACACTCTATATGCATTTCTGGATTCGCCCATACGTGCTACATGCCCTGCCCATCTCAAACGTCTGGATTTAATGTTCCTAATTATGTCAGGTGATGAATACAATGCGTGCAGTTCTGTGTTGTGTAACTTTCTCCATTCTCCTGTAAATTCATCCCTCTTATCCCCAAATATTTTCCTGATAACCTTATTCTCAAACACCCTTAACCTATGTTCCTCTCTCAAAGTGAGAGTTCAAGTTTCACAACCATACAGAACAACCGGTAATGTAACTGTTTTATAAATTCTAACTTTCAGATTTTTCGACAGCAGACTGGGTGATAAAAGCTTCCCAACCGAATAATAACAGGCATTACCCATATTTATTCTGCGTTTAATTTCCTCCCGAGTATCATTTATATTTGTTACTGTTGCTCCCAGGTATTTGAACTTCTCTTCAAAAGATAAATTTCCAATTTTTATATTTCCAATTCGTACAATATTCTCGTCACGAGACATAATCATATACTTTGTCTTTTCGGGATTTACTTCCAAACCTACCTCTTTACTTGCTTCAAGTAAAATTCCCGTGTTTTCCCTAATCGTTTGTGGATTTTCTCCTAACATATTCACGTCGTCCGTATAGACAAGCAGCTGATGTAACCCGTTCAATTCCAAACCCTCTCTGTTATCCTGGACTTTCCTAATGACATACTCTAGAGCAAAGTTAAAAAGTAAAGGTGATAGTGCATCTCCTTGCTTTAGCCCACAGTGAATTGGAAACGCATCTGACAGAAACTGGCCTATACGGACTCTGTTGTACGTTTGACTGAGACACATTTTAATTAATCGAACTAGTTTCTTGGGAATACCAAATTCAATAAGAATATCATATAAAACTCCTATCTTAACCGAGTCATATGCTAATAATAAATAATAATAATAATAAATAAAACACTTAATCGCACTGTGATGTGACATTTACAAACTGTGTGAAGTTATTAATAAACAAAAATAAGTAGATGCCTGTCATGTTTTTACCCTTGCTATCAAAAGTGGTCTCACTTGTTCTGGGAACAGAGGTGCTAATAATCCATTACATCATCTTAATGAAGATGTTCCTCTGAGTCGGTCACTGTTAGTTACATGTTTTGGTTGCTGATCACGTCATCCAGAAACGTTCTGTGGCACATAGATAAGGAGAGCTTTCAGATCCTTTACTTTATCAGAAGTGAGCTTTTCTGGCGTGACATACCTGTTTGGCAAAACCAGCTGAGAGAGATCGGCCTGTTCTTAATGCGACATCTGTTCACATCAACACTGGTTACGAGCTTAGAAATGTAGGCATTCTGGAGGTCATAATAACCCATCTCCCAACAAAATTATGAAATACAGGTTGTACAGGGACATCATTTTATTTTTACTTCAATTTTTATTGTACCTGAGTTATTGAATGCATTTCACTCCCACCCCTTCTACTAATGAAGTTCCAACTGTCCTCCGTACAGAACCAGGACCGCATATAGTAAGCAGTACTGAGTTAGTGATTATAGTACGTTCCAGAAAAATGTTCGCGTTTTCCAGTGACGAAAGAGCTTTCAATATTAAAACATATTTTCGCACAGGTACTGTCCGTTTGCCTACGTCGCATCCCGATTTTCCCCACCTGCTTCTGCTCGCCCCTCTATAAAGACTAGTGGCTGGGCTGTCTTAGCTCTTTTCTGAAAACATTAATTTCTGTTAGGAATTGGACGTCAACGTAATATTATACAACTGTTTAAAATAACTTAAATAAAAGGGCCTCGTTAAGTAATTAACTGTCACGTGATTTCCTTCCTGTCTACAATCCTGCGACATAACTACTTGGACATACAGTAGATAACATGTTTGAGTAATTTTATCTGTGCGGGTCGGGCAGAAGTGAAGACTGAATTTACAGTACGGAAGTACTCTTTTATAGAGTAGATACAGAATTATTTCAACATGAGTTACTAGTACGAAGGACGAAACTGGTAATTAGAATTAGATGCAATAGTCTATACTGGGTGTTCAGTTCAAAGTGTGTCATGGCTCGCTGTATGCCGTCATGTGGCTAGCCGATGAGCCTAGAAAATTCAATCTTCCTACACTTCCGCAGAGGCGTATTACCTATAATGCCAGAGAAGTTGCCTAGGAAGTACGGCGTTCATTCTGAAGAGTACTTACCGATACGTACGGTAACGCCGGTAGTGGCAGGAATGTGAACTGTTTGGAAACATGTACTGAGGTGAGTTTTTTTCTTACTGTCGGGATATGGGGAGAGGGTTAAGACGATTACTTAAGTACAGTATTTGTTGACATTAACTTCGACGGTCAACATGGACACGGAGCATTTGATTTGTGTTGTGGAATGTTGCCGTACGCAACCGATAACAAATACCCTGCGACGACTTTCCCGTGCAAAACACAGTTCGAAAGAGGTTATGGTAGCACACAGACCGTACAGACCGCCATCTGTTGCTACGACGTTCAAGTTATACCGTACACGTTCTCAAGTACAGATTGAACGCCTTGATTAATAGGCAACTTCTCTGACATAAAAGCTGAAATTCGCTTCAAATCGCTGACTCACAACAGTGACGTCATGACACACTTTGAAATGAACACCCAGTAGTGCGATAATATGCACAAAAGAACTGAAGTCTGTATCGAAATGAACTGTCACCATTTTCAAAAATTTGTTTAAATGCCCACATTATGATTATTTTTCAATTTAACTTCATTCTCTATATTATATGCTAATGTGCTGTAGACAGTATAATATACACTGCATAATGAATACGTTCGCATGGATAACTCAGTTCGTGAGTAAAAACACTTATTGTTAATACAGTACTGTATTTTGATTAAACAAAAACCTAATGAAAATTATCAAATTCAAAATCGCGATATTTCCTAGTTTACGTAAATGGATGAACTACTTTTCTTCCCTCCTATATCTAGTAAAGTGATATGTTTTTATTTTATGCCAGTATCATCGAACTCCAGTCGTGGAAGGGGGTAGCAAACGGTATTTCCTGTTCTCAAACGTTAATCCAAATGTATTGCCAGGTTAATATAAAAAATGTTAGTAAAAATAAAGCGATGTCCCTATATTTTCTCCATACCTAATGTGTTGAAGCACCCACAAGTACATGGCGGGCCTATACCGCGAGCTTGCTCACGTCGAGATGTTTTCGTACTAATGTACGATTCATCTTTGTTCCTTTTAATCTTTGCTTGTACGTTTATCCATTTTTCGACATGCCCCTGACGTTTCCTAAAGTAACCAGATATGTCTGATTGATTATCACTGTCATTATTACTCATACAAAGCTATTACAATGTCCATAAATACACGTAATTCCTCACTACGGTTGTACTCGTCTGTGTGGTTACAACAACACTGAGACAATGAATGGCGCGCGCCTTGAGGCGGAGTGGCGTATTCGCCCTTCTCGTACGGAGTAGGGGAGAAGTGGGTACAGTAAGATAGGGGGAACAGTGAGACATTTTTTATTAGATGGTAAATTTTGATGTTGAGATGTTGGTAACAGTGGAGTTATATGTTGCATGAGTAAAGTAACAGTATTTTCATACTCGATTTGATTCTAGTTATAAAGATGAGTGATGAAAAATTAATTCGTAATTTTTCACTCTAGAAATAAAATTTTGGCTTGTGTTTAATGAAGGTTATATTGGATATACAAATGAGATATAAATATGAATGTTTTGTTACCTAATACTATGGTATTTGAGATTATGTATGGCAAAGTTTTGTCTTTCTTGTTTTAATTTTGAAGTGATGTCGTCATTTTTAAATGAACTATGCGTAAAGGGAACAGTGAGACATGCCATTGAAGGGTACACTGAGACGTCTCACTGTTTCCATGTACCAATGATTCGCAAAACCAAACTGTAATTATATTATATTTACCAGTAACTAACGTTAAAAATGAACATACTAGTAACCAATTTAGGAACTATAGCTTAAAATAAAGGATATATTATATTGTGACAGCGACGTGAGATTCGAACTCACGACCAGCGCCCCGCGAGAGAGAGCATATCGCGCGGGCTTCATGAAGCATGAGGGACGGCGCGCGGCGGAGAGAGGAAAGGCCCACGCGACGAGGGGTGAGTGCACGCGCAACTGCTGCATGCGGAGTAAGGGGGAATTGACCTTCCCGACCCTTCCAGAAGTGCGTCGAAGTGGAGATATCCAGATAATTCTCTACACACCTGTAGAAATTTCTCGCAACTATGATTTTGCTATAAAAGAAGAAGCGCCAGCGAACTCGAGCAGTTTTTCAGTTATTCAGTCAGTGAGAAAGCCAGAGCAAGGAAGCCAGTCTTGTGCACCGGAGTTCGACTCGAGTGTGCGTCCGCAACTGCGTCAGCAGCCGAAGGCCTGAGTTCGAGTGCAGTGGATCGCAGTTGGAGGGACCTGAGTTCGAGTGCAGTGGACCGCAGTTGGAGGGACCCGAGTTCGAGTACAGTGAACTGTCTCTGAAGGTCTGTGGTTCGAGATACTGTGAACTCGAGTGACTGAGATAGAAGAACTGTGAACTGAGAACTGGTAGTTCTGATTTGTAAATAGTGCTTTGTAAATGTTAGTTAAGATTAACAGTTCATTGTTGTGCGTAATAGTCCAAGTAAATTGTCATTGTCGTCGGTGGAGTGCTATAACGAATACTGTGTTGAGTGAAGATCCAATTGTTGACGAGAGCGTTTAAGGTGAATTGTAGAAAGGAATTATTGTTGTGACGAATAAATTACATTGTTGTTACTAATAAAATTTACAATATTTTAATGGCTTCATAAATAAAAATTTATTCACAAAATTTAAGAAAATGTTAAAAAAATAATAAAAAATTAAATTAAATTCTTATAATTATAAGCTTTGTTGTAACCAAAAATTAATTTCATTTTTTCGCAAAAGTTTGAAATCTCATGGAAAATTCACTTTGCAAATGTTCCAGATGTTTCAATGGTTTCGAAGTCAGACATCAAAATGATTCTAAATAAGCCTACAGAACATGTCAAGATAAAGAGACAGCAAGTTTTTGTTTTCTTTTGAAATAAATGCAAATCATTCCAATGTCCGTTAATAGACACTATGGTGCCTCACTCTACCCTCCTGAATGGGAACAGTGAGACATTTGCATTTTTTTTACAAACACGTATTATATATTATATCCTTTATCTATTAACATTTTGTTTATGTATTATTATACTCCATGTTTTAATGTCTATTTCTATTGCACTTGATTTTAAAAATACTTGAATTATCACTTGCATACATATGTCTTAATATTTTGTGTCTCACTGTACCCACTACTCCCCTAATATGAACATTATGAATCTGTCACAGACTACGCAGTTTCGCCAACCTTACAAACAATGATAATTTCGATTTAGCAAGGGAGAGTCCGCCAACGTCTGCCAGGCTTAAGTTGTAGATAAGTGTCTTAAATATTCGGAGGGGTAAAAAAAAAATCGACCCTTGGCGGGCTCGCCCTTCTCTTACGTACGTCTCATATTGTTTTGACATCACTCTATACCATACACTTAAAAAGTTGAATATGAATCACTGCTGATGATTATTTTCTATCAACATCAAACGTGTAACTCATTCATGGCACTTCCGTAAGAGAGGATTTTCCAAGCGTCTCGCCATTCAGAGATCACAGCCCACCTCTTTGCGCATATCCCAGGCCAATGACACCACCCCGAGCACTAAAGCCCTCTAGCGAGTAATCCACCCACTTTTGAACTTTCAGTAACATCGCAATGTTAATTAACAGGACGTGAAACCCTTTATCAGATCGACCGTCGTAGCATAATGAGAAGGTGTGTTGTGTGGCATTTACATCGACATCTTTATTAAGTTTCAAGACCCATTCACAATGGAAATTAAAGATAAACGTAATATAAACACAGAAATTTGCGGTCAGGTTTCACAATGGGGCTTTCACAATGATTCACATGAACACTGACATTAATATTATGTAAAATTATGTTATTATCAGAGACCGGAAGTTTAGGCATTATGAATCATTAAAATAGGCAGGCAAAAAGGCATCATAAATAGCTAAAATAGGCAGGCAAAATAGTAATATGCGTTACAAGAGCGGTATGTTGAAGATTTCATGTTCGAGGGAAAGTTTGAAAAAGCGAAACGTAGTTGAGCTTTTTTAATTTCCGAGAATTGAAAGAAAACATACCGCTCGTGTATCGTACATTATTTTGTGCGAAGATCGTTTATTACATACGTGAAAGAGGAATGTCTAATTAGTTGCAATGAAATTTCCATCTTGGTTTCTGTTCAATGACGGCAAAAATATCTATCTTCAACATTGTTGCTTTAAAAAGATTTCTGTGTGTACTATACTTCAGCAGGCCGTGATATACGTCTGTCTTTTTTTCCCCCCAGTCTACATATGATGAGTCCTGATTTTTTCACGGCTTCCTTAATGTTACTTGCACCACGAATGCAGTAACTTTAGTGGAGTTGTAGAGTTTACTTAATTTTTGAAAATATTTAAAAACAATAATTAAGAGTGCAATTTAGGTGAAATTGCAGTGGTAAGTTTCCAATTTATAATTATTACTATATTGAACGTGTCTAAAAATAATATGTTAAAAGCCTAAAGCAGTAAAATGAATGTCGCGCTTAAGCGGTAAGAAGAGGGAAATTGTTATGTGTGTTAGGTTGAGAATACTGAATGTGGAATTTTAGACTTTCCGCGGATTGGTTTTGTGCGGAAACCAAGCAAATACGCACGATCTCGCACAAAGGCACTATAAATATCTAAAATACGCAATAAAAGGCAATTACAAAAACCTTGCACTTTCCACAAAGGGATTTCAGCAGCAAGAAAAGCTTTACATAAGTCGAATGCAAATTGAGATTTTCGACTCGATGTTACAATTACTGTTGGAAGCAAAGAAATCTTCTTCCCAGTAGCCTTGGAAAGTGCATTTTTGTGTTTGGTTGTACTGATATGTTGCGATATGAAATATTTAGCTAGCTACAACAACGTCACAGTGAAAACTGAAAGAAAAATAACCGTTAAAAATAACGTTAGACACGCACTCATCGTTGCCTTGTCAAATAATCACAAGCGATAATTAAAACGCTTAATGTTATACATCTTTGCACGGCAGCAAAGAGAATATGAACTGACTGAAAGACAATAATATACTGAATGAATTTAAATACTAATATAGTCACAATCATTCCATGGTATGAAAGAAAAATTTCACAACTTCGAGCGGGAATCGAACCTAAGATGAAGATTACAATAATATACATTCGGTGAAGTCACTTTCATTGTAGCGGTTATAGAAATAAATTAAAATATATCTGTAGGCAATTTTAATAATAAATTAATAAATTATAGATAAATAATCAAATAAAGGCAAAAACGCATTTATTTTGTAAATTAGGCATAATTTATATATTAAAAAAGGCAGAAAAGGGCAACATAAAACTGTGACGTTTCAATCACAAAGGTATAATTCGTACAGATTTACTTTCAAGATGAAGATAGATTTAACATTATTTAAAAAGGCATTCTGCCAAAGTTCCGGTCTCTTGTTTATTATGTATTATATAAAATCTTGGAAAGAAGCAATCAAACTTGTGCCAACAAACTTGATTATCACATTTTGTAAGATAATTAGATTGCAACTAAAATATGGCCTTGTTTATTCTAATAGCAATAAACCATTATTTTATCGTTTTCAACAATAATGGCAAAAATTTACGAAAAATATTAATGAGGGTTAAGCGTATGTATTTTTAAAAATAAATAATATTAATAAGAAATAAAATATTTTTAAATAAACTGATGTAGAGACAATGGTCTACGAAGGGAACAAAAAAATTTAAATGCGTTACAAAAGAAAATGAAATCCGATAGAGAAATTTGGACTTCATATTTTAAATCATCACATTAAAAAGTATTAGAATGGGTGAAGATTATTCATTTAACAAAGTAATTGTTTATCAGTGTAGTTTGTATGGTAATATTCTAAATTTATTTCAAATTATTTCAATATTATGCAAATTCCATTTAAAGTGACAGTTACATAATCACTGATTAACTGTTAACTCATCCTTTTGAGAAGATTAACTCCGTATGTAGATGAAATTATTGGGGATCATCAATGTGGTTCAGGCGTAATAGATCGACTATTGATCAGATTTTTTGTATTCGAAGGACATTGGAGAAAAGATGAAAGTATAAGAACACAGTACATGGGTCATTCATAGATTTTAAACAGGCAAATGACTCGGTTAAGAGAGAAGTTTTATAATAGTCTTATTGAATTTGGTATTTCGAAGAAACTAGTTCGATTAATTAAATGTGTCTGAGTAAAACGTATAGCAGAATCCGTATAGGCCAGTTTCTGTCGGATTCTTTTCCAGTTCACTGGGGCTAAAGCAAGGAGATGCACTATCACCTTTACTTTTCAACTTCGATCTAGAATATGCCATTAGGAAAGTCCAAATAACAGAGAAGGTTTGGAATTATACGGGTTACATCAGCTGCTTGTCTGTGCTGATGATGTGAATGTAGGAGAAAATCCACAAACTATTAGGGAAAACACGGGAATTTTACTTGAAACAAATAAAGAGAAAGGTTTTGAAGTAAATCCCGAAAAAAAAAAAACAAAGTATATGATTGTCTAGTGGCCAGAACGTAGTATGAAATGGAAATATAAAAATTGGAAATTTTATCATTTGAAAAAATGGAAAAGTTCAAATATCTTGGAGCAACAGTAACAAATATAAATGATACTAAGGAGGAAATTAAACACAGAATAAATATGGGAAATGCCTGTTATTATTCGGTTGAGAAACTTTTGTCATCCAGTCTGCTCTAAAAAAAACTGAAAGTTAGGATTTATAAAACAGTTATATTATCCTTGAGAGAGGAACAGAGCTTAAGGATGTTTGAGAATAAAGTGCTTAGGAAAATATTTTGAGATAAGAGGTATGAAGTTATAGGAGAATGGAGAAAGTTACACAACATTGTATTCTTCACCTGACATAATTAGGAACATTAAATCCAGACGTTTGAGATGGGCAGGGCATGTAACACGTATGGGCGAATCCAGAAATGCATATAGTATTAGTTGGGAGGCCAGACCTTTGGGGATGCTTAGATGTAGATGAGAGGATAATATTAAAATGAATTTGAGGGAGGTGGGATATGATGACAGAGACTGGATTGATCTTGCTCAGGATAGGGACCAATGGCGGGCTTGTGTGAGGGCGGAAATGAACCTCCGGGTTCCTTAAAGGTCAGTAAGTAAGTAAGTAAGTAAGTAAGTAAGTAAGTAAGTAAGTAAGTAAGTAAGTAAGTAAGTAAGTAAGTAAGTAAGTAAGCAAGTGAGTGAGTGAGTGAGTAAGTAAGTAAGTAAGATAACCCAGATTTTCATTACGGCCCTCACATAAGCTCGCCATCGGTCCTTATCCTAAGCAAGATTAATCCAGTCTCCACCATCATATCCCACCTCCTTCAAATCTATTTTAATATTGTCTTCCCATCTAGGTCTCGACGTCCTGAAAGGTCCGATCTCCCAACCAACACTATATGCATTTCTGGATTCGCCCATACGTGCTACATGCCCTGCCAAACTCAAACGCCTAAATTTAATGTTCCTAATTATGTCAGGTGAAGAATACAATGCGTGCAGTTCTGCGTTGTGTAACTTTCTCCATTCTCCTGTAACTTCATCCCTCTTAGCTCCAAATAATTTCCTAAACACCTTTTTCTCAAACATCCTTAATCTCTGTTTCTCTCTCAAAGGAGTTATTTAATGTTATGTTAATAATTTTTCTCTGTTGTTTGTATGTAAACATTTCACCTACTTTTTACCTGAAGTATTTACGGATTGTTATCATACGTGATTTTACGTATCATGCCCAAAAAGGAAGGAAAATGATTGTTATAATAAAAAACAATTGAAGACATTATTACAAAAACAACCCTTGTCAAAATGGGTATTTTTCAGAAGAATAATAAAAAATAAAAGAATAACACGTGTCAGCTATTCCCGTTCAACTGGTGTTTTATCCTTGTGTCTATTGCACTTGACATGGGCTGTCTTTGGAGTCTATAAACATTCAAAATAGTAGCAAATGTGTCCTTAACTCAGTTTCATTAAAAATGACTAGGGAAGTTTTTGTAATAATGTCTTCAATTTCAAGTGATTGGAAAATACGAGAGGGGAAATAGACTATCTAAGCAGGTGACATGCTGTGCAATAGAGTTAAGTAGGAGTAGAGATAGGTTTACTATTAAATTGGAAGATGACTGGCATCCGGTAAGAAAACTCATATCTAGAGCCCGGATTCTTATGTAATTACATATTGCATTCCTTTACTAGTTGACTACTGAAAATGACAAATGTCGGCGATTTGTGGTTCTGATATGGTTATAGTTGAATTTTATTTTACATATTTTTACATATTATGTAAAGAATGTAAAATTTTTGCACATATCTAGGCAATTATTGAGTTTCATTTTTTTTTTATTAAACTCGTTTTATTTTTCAGAGTAAATTATTGATTTTTTTTTCATATATATCTAGGCTATACTAATAATAAATCTGTAGCCGAAATTTTTCTGGTAATTTTCGATTTTCCAAAAATAATTGGTCCTAACATATATAATTAATCACCCTGAAACCGAAAATCGCATTTTTGAAATTTTTGTTTGTATGTCTGTCTGTATGTTTGTTACCTTTTCACGCGATAATGGCTGAACGGATTTCGATGAAAATTGGAATATAAATTATGTTCGTTGTAACTTAGATTTTAGGCTATATGGCATTCAAAATACATTATTTAAAAGGGGGGTTATAAGGGGGCCTGAATTAAATAAATCGAAATATCTCGTTTATTATTGATTTCTTTGAAAAATGTTACATAACAAAAGTTTCTTTAAAAATAATTTGCGATAAGTTGTATCCCTTGAAAAAGTTTGATAAGACTGATATTTAATGAGATAAATGAGTTTTAAAATTAAAATAACTGCCATCTAAGGCCGTATAATGAATTAAAAAACAAATGACTTCGTCTATAAGGGGTCTTGGACAGCAACAATTGAAAGCTATGAAAGATAGCCTACAGATAATGTTTCTGTAATATCGGAAGCTAAATTAACCGATTTGTATAATTAATTATTAATTCCCCATTGGAAAGTGTAGTTTCTCTAGATGGACATAATACTATAATGTTATTACAGTAACTTCTGAGTGAATCGAGGACAGGTAAGATTAAAATAGCTTCTTATGCACAGAAAACTTGATAGGCTATTCTGTACATTCGTTTCCTCTATTTTCTAAAATAATTTTTATGACCAAATGAGTGGTCTCTGGATCAAAATAATCGCATTTTAATTATGCAAATACAATTTAAATTAAGTAACATAATAAACGATTTATCCTTATATCAAACACGAATGTTCCCTGGATCAAATGTCCTATTTTAATTATGTAATTACTATATATTTGTTTCTAACGGGTGCAGCGGAGCGCACGGGTACGGCTAGTTTGGACATATAAATCTTAACGTCCCTGTCCCTTTACTCCGATTGAAGGGCCGTCTTTTGTTCTCCCTATAGTACACGATGCTGGTAAAGAGGGAGGGCCCGGAACTAACGTCGTTATGTTTTGTTCACAACTATAGAAAATAGTTCAATTTATAAAGCAAGCTCAATAGAATAGTTCTTTTATAAATAAAAAAACAAACATAAAACTAGGGATTCCAACTCATTGCCTGTAAAATAGAGTAGTTCGGAGTGCCTCAATTCCATATATTTGCACTAATGCTTTCTCAGAATCTGGGATGGTCAGGTGTGCCGGTCATTTAACTTTATTACAAATTGAAAGTAGGCTATTAGCGAGGGGTTTGGATCGGTGTCAGGTAAATCAAAATACCATTATGTATGCCATAGAAAAATATTTTTCTAGAAAATGTGAAGGCACAAGAAAAATCATAAATTATGGCAAAGACAAGTTGTATTTGCAAACTATACAATGTAGTAGAAATTACAAATCGACTTTCCAGGCTGCATTCTCTCACTTCAACTGACCAGTTAAATTGTGACGACATTTTTGTGAATTTAATGCATTAATAAATAGTGATTTTAAATAACATATTTTATTAATACTACATATTTAATTACATATTTCTCCGATATTTACTACATTTTTATGTACATATTTCGCACTTTCATATTATATAAAAATCCGGGGCCTAGTCATAACAGTCATAACCCTGAGTTGAGCCAGGCTTACCTGCAACGTGGACGGTCACACTGTTGGTAAGACCCCTTGGAGTGGAGCACGTGAACACACCGGAGTCCTGCGGCTTCGTGTAGTAGACAGACAGCCGGTACTTCCATTCGCGTTCTTCCGCGGCGATCGCCCATCCTGCACACAGAAATTATTCAGGATCAGACGACGCGAATTTCAAGTCTTACTGAATCTCGGAGGATGTCCGAGAATCGAAACGTCGTGATCCAAAATTCTGGAGCAGCAAGGTCCAAGTACAGTCAATTCTGGATAGTGTGAACTCGGTTATAGTGAACATTCGGATATAGTGAACCTAAATCGTTGGTCCCGACCTGCATACATTAAAAAGTGCATAAAAATTTCCGTTTATAGTGAGCCCTAGCTTCGGTTATAATGTACCTAATACTAGAACTTTCCCAAGAAAATGTAATTTTAAAATGGACAAAATGATAATTTAGGAAACTATAAACTTCCAAGAATATGTTGAGAACAAAATCTCAAACCTTCTACTCCTTAAGTGCATTGAAAGACAAAGGATTTGTCCAGCTTCCTGGACAGCTTGAAACATGTTAAAGAGAATAGTATACTCAGTGAGGGATAAAGGAAGGATTAGTTCTGACTCCTTTAAAAGAGGTTATTCGAAGAATAGGAAGAGAAAGTGTTTTCTTTTGTAAAAGGGAGTAGAGTGATGACCAAAGGGTAAATACAAGAAGAATAACAGTATAATGGTCCTCAACCCTTCCTCCTGCATCTTTGTAAAAGTGAACCCTGAGAAATTCCAAGGCCGAGTACCCAGTAGCATACCTCTAGTGGGAAGAGGTGCGAAATCGGTGAGTGCCTACTACCTACATGGTCAGACTAGATTCAAGTTTCGAACTGTGAACATCAGGATGTCGAAGCATAAAGTGTTTAAGTTGGAAGATACAGCGAACATTAGTACTGATATTGAACGCGGTCTGTCCCAAATGGGCATTCATACTGTATGTATAGCAACGTCAGTAATATAAAAACAGTCACTTCGGTTTTAGTGAACCTCGGATATAGTGAACGAAATATGCTGGTCCACAGAGGTTCACTATAACCGGAGTTGATTGTATTAAGCAAGATAACTTCCGGCTATCTCAGTCAGAAAAGTTCAAACCTATTTATTACTCTACTTATGATTGGAGATATACAGGGTGATTCACGAAGATTTACCGTTCCTTACGGAGCTTATTTCTGAAGACATTCTGAGCAAAAAATGTCATATAAACGTTTGTCCTAATCTCAATATTTTCAGAGTTACACTAATTTGAAGTTGTTTGTAAAATGTCTTTATTCTTTACTTTAAGGGTAAAAAAATATTACAGATAAAGAATGAACTATTCAGGAGTATCATTTCTTTAATTAGCTAGTATTCTGAAGTTACAAATTTGCTGTGAATTCCATAGTTGCTTCTTACAGATTTTTTTTTCTATTCTTAACTATAAAATTACATTTTCTTACGCATTTATCACAACACTGTTACAAATCACGCCACTCTTGTAAATTCATTAAGACTGTACATTAGAATGCATAATTAAACTGCAAATAATCAAGTTCCTAAAGTCGTATGATTTGTAACAATTTTTGTGATATGTACATAAGAATGATGTAATTTTTAGTTAAAAATTGAAAAACAAAATCTGTACAAAGCAATTAACAACACATTTTTAGCTTCAGAACACTAGCCAGTTAAAGAAATGATAAGTTACTTCTGAATAGTTAATTCTCTATTTGTAATATTTTTTTACCCTTGAAACTAAATAAAAAAGGCATTTTACTAACAACTTCAAATTAGTGTAACTCTGAAAATATTGAGATTAGGACAAATGTTTACATGACATTTTTTGCTCAGAATGTCTTCGGAAATAAGCTCCGTAAGTGACGGTAAATCCTCGTAAATCACCCTGTATTAGAAGTAGGGCGCACGGAGATGTTAGCTGTTCATAGACTACATTAATGTGACGTCATATTTGACCCGTGCCGTGACATCTTGTTTGTGCTAAAGTTTACGTTCTATTCTATTCATGATTAAAAAAATATATCTCATAATAGACTGTTTACAATGCATTATAGCAGGGCTGGGTAACTCATATTGTAAACAGAGCAGTCAGAATGAGTACCTACATACAATAGCAACTGTAGCGGGAGAAACTAAGCTCTCTTGGAAAGGATTGTTTCCTGTTCTTGCATTATAGTGATAAAGATGATACTACAATGATGTTTCCCACAAAATTTAAATTATTGGTTCTTTATTTTCATTGTGCAGAGTTAAGGCCATAACTTAAGGCCTTCTTTTCCACTGAACCAGTACAAAAATGCATAGCAAATTTAAATAACAGAAACACAGAAAACAATGGAATAATAATAGTAATAATAAAAATATATAATAATATTGATATAATAATATAGTAGTGGCAGTAGCAGGAGGAGCAGTAGTAAAATGTAGATACGTTTAGTTACATGTAATTCTAAAGGCCCATTCACAATGAAAATTAAACATAACCGTAACATAAACACAGAAGTTTGCGGCCAGGTTACCAAATGGGATCATTCACGATGATTCACCTAAACACTAACATTAACATTACCGTTAGACGTTAACATGAAAGTTTGCGAACTCCAAACTTTCATGCTTATGCTTACGTGATTTGCAAACATAACGCAATCGTGGAGCGCTGAAGTATACGACAGAATATGAGAAAATGGCGTCGTTGTTATGTTTCCATGGTTTCAAAGTATCTTTGCGGTTATGTTTATGTTCCCATCGTGAATGATGGTATGACTTCTTGATTTTACCGTAACGTTTACATTTTTAAGTTAACGCTTATGTTATGTTTAATTTTCATTGTGAATGAGCCTTAAGAGTGAAAGTTGGAGACGTTTTCACTTTCCCGTTCTAATTAGCGATCACAGCCTACTAGATTCCTTCTGTTGTCACTTTAAAGAGCTATTTAGTCATCATAATATGTTGCAGCAGCAAGGAGGCCATGACATAATTTCTTCTTCATTTGTCGTTTCTAAATAACTCATAAATCCAGTATAATCACTTTCAATATATGCTACGTGTATATGTTACTAGGCTACCATGTGAATTGAACTCTTAAATATTCTGTGTCGTATATTAAGTTGGTTAAGCTGTGTTTATATTGGCTGGCTTGTACAAATGAGGGAACACCATTGGTCAATTACAGTAGAACTCCGATTATTCGTCACCCTATTAACCGATTGTTGGATTATCCGTGTGTCATTCTCTCCTTTTTTTTTGTTGCAGAAAAAATATTGAGTACTGCACAATACATTGATATTTTTTTTTTATATTACAAGCCTTTGTCCTTACACATTATAATCTACTGTTCGAGTGACCTGTTTAATTTCTCTGCAAAACGTCTTCCTGAAGTGCCAAAAGAATACATGTTGTGCTAAGTATCGAAGAGAAGTGTATATAATTGAGTGGTTCATCTCACGAGATTGGAGTTACAACTTTGCGAGATTTAATAAAACAAGGATAAAGTGTATAAATTACTTAAATCTATAACATGAGACCTGTACTTTTCCTATCTTTCCACAGAAATCCACCACAGGAAGTTTCCTTGGTCCTTAGAAACACGTCATTGACATTCATTCATTCATAGTGTTCTGTCACTGCAAACCCAGCATTCACCAGTCTTACTTATTTTCTGCATTCGTCTTATTCACCAGTCTTACTTATTTTCTGCATTCGTCTTAGTCTTCGCATATGATCGACGTATCTTAATGCCGCCTATTTTGACATCTTCTTCTGTCCCGAAATCTTCTCCCGTTCATCATTCCTTGCAGTGAATCCTTTAGTAGGCAGTTTCTTCTCAGTCAGTGACCCAGCCAATTCCTTTTTCTCTTCCTGATCAGTTTCAGCATTATTCTTTCTTCACCCACTCTTTCCAATAGAGCTATTATACTTAAAACTTCTGATCCACTACCTAATGTGTTAAAACACATGACCACGGAGAAAATTACGAAACTGCATTATGCAACACTTAATTTATGAAAGTCTTCTATAGTACGGATTATCCGATTTTTTCTATTAACCGTTCAGCTCACCCCTTTCATTACCGCGGATAATATGTAGAGATTCTACTGTATACACAAATAACATCAAAATGCGTAATATCAACTTTACATATCGTTATTTACATGCATAGTCGTTTCCGTTCTCGGTTTTATTGTTCTTGACGTTCACGTCCGCCGCTTCCCGTTTCTCGTTCTGGTTCTCGTTCCCGGTTTATTGCGGTCCAGTCTTTACTTTAATGAGAAATCTTAAATTGACTGACAATAGCTGTGATGAATCAAGAGTGCAATGCGCATACAGTATTATCCCATTTCGTAAAAATGTTAGATTGTCGTCTAACACCAAATGCTATATAGCCTAGTCTATAGCAAGTAGGATATACGTCCAAAGTTGTAAATAGAAAGATAACAAACACGTGAATTGCAAGCATCATCTGCAAACTGCTAGAGTTAACGTAGTTTAGCTTCCCCTTGTGAAAACAACAGAAAACTGTTGGGAGTCAGGGAACACTCTCGAAGCCTTATCAATTAGCCATGTGGAAGATCTCGCGGAAATGTCGGTAATATTCAACGCTGTAAAATAAGAATAAATAACAGTAAAGCTGTATACAGAACTCCATGAGAATTGTATGCTTCTAAGGCTGTAAGGTTACAAAACTGGATAGCGAAGAAGATAAATTATTTACGACATTGGATACTTCCAAAATGGACTCGTAAAATTCTGTCGAGACTCAAGACATTTCCAGGCAATGTTCATCGGTTTAGTACAGATGTGGGGAAATGTGCCTCACAGTGACCTCTTATCCTAGTCTTTGTTCTATCCCCTTTCATAGTTTAGTTAGCTCACAGAACGGGGCTACGTAAGTTGGGTCCAGAGGAAAAGGGTAAAGCTTATCTAACGATGAATTTGGTAGGGTATACTTTGAACCCCAAAATTTTACCTGGTTACAGTATAGTAAGCGATACTTACTTACTTACAAATGGCTTTTAAGGAACCCGAAGGATAATTGCCGCCCTCACATAAGCCCGCCATCGGTCCCTATCCTGTGCAAGATTAATCCAGTCTCTATCATCATATCCCACCTCCCTCAAATCCATTTTAATATTATCTTCCCATCTACGTCTCGGCCTCCCCAAAGGTCTTTTTCCCTCCGGTCTCCCAACTAACATTCTATATGCATTTCTGGATTCGCCCAAACGTGCTACATGCCCTGCCCATCTCAAACGTCTAGATTTAATGTTCCTAATTATGTCAGGTGAAGAATACAATGCGTGCAGCTCTGCGTTGTGTAACTTTCTCCATTCTCCTGTAACTTCATCCCGCTTAGCCCCAAATATTTTCCTAAGCACCTTATTCTCAAACACCCTTAACCTATGTTCCTCTCTGTATAGTAGGCGATACTTAGTAATAAACCATTGTGTAGATATATCTTACAATATATTATATCAGTTATTTAATTATTTATTCTGGTGTAGTTAAGGCCATCAGGCCTTACTTTTCACACCACCAGAATTACAATTACAACAATAAAAAACTGTAAACAAAGTAAAATCACACGAAAATATATACAGACTACAGTCACACAAATTTTGAATGCGTGATTAGCTATCACAATTAGATCATTTCATTTCATTTCATTTCATTTCATTTTATTTAGTGTTCTGCCCAAGGACAGGTCTTTCACTGCAAACCCAGCTTTCTGATCGAACCCGGGGTTGGCGAGTTTGTATAGCGCTGGCCTTCTATGCCCAAGGTTGCGGGTTCGATCCCGGACCAGGTCGATGGCATTTAAGTGTGCTTAAATGCGTCAGGCTCATATCAGTAGATTTACCGGCATGTAAAAGAACTCCTGCGGGACAAAATTCCGGCACATCCGGCGACGCTGATATAACCTCTGCAGTTGCGAGCGTCGTTAAATAAAACATAACATTTAATTTAACATTTCGAACCCGGGTCGGCTAGTCTGGAGGCAGACGCGCTACCACAGAGGTGACTCGGCGGACATATAAATGATGTTTAATTATGGAAATTGATTACTTCAGTGCAGTGGAGGATATCATCTCCAGGGCGCTGTCAGAAATTTTTAATTTCCGGAAAAATTCCTGTCTGAATTCTTCTTCCTTGCTGATGATATGGCGTTGTTAGCAGAAGAGGAAATGATAATTAAAGATATACTACTGGAGCTAAATGATAGCTGTGAGCAGTATGGGGTGAAGATAAATGCAAATAAGACGAAGACCATGGTCATAGGAAGAAAAATACAAAAGATAAACTTGCGAATTCTAAATGAGGCAATAGAGCAAGTGGACAGCTTCAAATACTTGAGGGCCCGGTTTCTTCAACCTTTGTTAAATTATAACAGTGTTTTATTCCATTTTAACTGTAAACTTAACAGTTGAAGCATTTCTTCAACTACTGTTAGTACTAACAGGCTGTTAAAACCTATGTTAATTTAACTGCCCAATTTCATGCAGTTAAATCATTTAACTCTCTGTTAGCATAGAAGTATCCCATATGGCTGGTGCGTTAGATGCTGAACTTATATATCTGGATTATTTACAAAATGATATTCATGAATACATAAACAGAGGGGATGATTTCTGTAATCTGACAGACCAGAAGTTCATACAAAAGTAAAGGCTATTTTCTGCCAAGCCTCACTTATCGCTTTCAACTTAGATCCGTTTGTTTGTTTATTCTCATTAATTGGTTTATACTGCGAAATAATTTCCAGCAGAAGAGTTCTCTAGAACGAAGAGAAATTAGTCCCACGATTTCTATCTGTTCCAGTGTTTTCCATTTCTTAACAGCAATACCAATACGCCGCTCCACTCTATTGTGATACAGACGAGGAAAGAAGCAGAAATCGAACCTGAGAGAATAGAAAGACTTCTATCCTCTCTGAATCAAACAACGGAAACAAACGAGAATCGCAATTCTCAGAGTTCAGAAAACAGAAGTGAGCCTATAGTTGGTTATATGTTATGGTTAAACTCTAGAATCTCTGGTCCTAACAGAGAGTTAACAAACAGAATGTTAAAATGTGAAATGTAAAGTTGAAGAAACGCAATATTTTTAACAGAAATTCATACTTTTAACTTACAGTTAATTAACGCTATGTTAGATGCATTTTAACAAAGGTTGAAGAAACCGGGGCGATGTGTACTATAAGCAGTAACATGAGCTGTTGCCAGGAAGCCAAAAGGAGGATACCAATGGCAAAGGAAGCTTTTAATAGAAAAAGGAGGATTTTCTACGGACCTTTGGAAAAATAACTAAGGAAGAGACTAGTGAAGTGCTATGTATGGAGTGTGGTATTGTATGGAGCAGAAAAATGGACATTACGACGAAGTGAAGAGAAGCGACTAGAAGCATTTGAAATGTAGATATGGGGAAGAATGGAGCGTGTGAAGTCGACAGACAGAATAAGAAATGAAGTTGTATTGGAAAGAGTTGGTGAAGGAAGAATGATGCTGAAACTGATCAGGAAAAGGAAAAGGAATTGGTTGGGTCACTGAATGAAAAGAAACTGCCTACTGAAGGATGCACTGGAAGGAATGGTAAACGGGAGAAGAGTTCGGGGTAGAAGAAGATATCAGATGATAGACGACATTAAGATATATGGATCATATGAGGAAACAAAGAGGAAGGCAAAAAATAGGAAAGATTGAAGAAGCTGGGTTTGCAGTGAAAGACCAGCCTTTGGGCAGAACACTAAATGAAATGAGTCTCATATACCTTCGAGCAAATCAAAATATTAAAACCCAAATTTGTTCATATAAACCAAATATTATAATGCGGAAAAAATTGGATATTTATAAAAATAATTAGGCCTAATATTGTAAATTTTACTGAAATAATTGCTTGTTTTAAATAAAATTATACAGAATGATTAAAATATAGTTGTTCAAACTTTGGGGATGATTTCTGGACATCTCGAGAAGAAAACAGCATAAACGCATATTTCCGGAAAAGCCTGGTTTATGACCTGTCTGTGATGAGGCGATAGTAGCGATCCTGGTGGTTAGCAACTATCTATGAATGCATATTTGTTAAGTATTGAGCTTCGTGACTGTATATACTAGATTGTGGTAATATCCTATGCCCCATCTTGTATTTCATTCACTCTTTCAAGTGAAATATTTTGTTCTGATACAACTTGACTTGAATGGAAAGCTACATAACATGGAGAAAACTGGAGAGTGAGGAAGAGGTATTAAAACTTTGACTCTTCGCAGAATATTCTTACTGTAAGTACTTCTAAATAACCTAAATGAGCACAGAGCTTCTAACACGAAATCGTATTGCAGTTCAGCCCTGTCATATTCAATGCACAGGACAGCTGTCCGGTATTGAGATGCTTGCAATTTGCAACAGTTAATTGTACTACCACCGATCGACTTTGATCTTTGAAATGTGTGTTGGCAATGTTTTGAAGTAATGTATATAGTGTGAAAATACATCGATGTTCGCGCTTTGACTGGTGATTGGTGTTCATTACTTCTCAGATGACATATTTGCCATTTTCGCTGTGCAGCAACTTTCAAATGCAATATTACAGCGCTAACATTATATAATTCTGAAATTTACCGCCAGTTATTTGACAGTTTCAACTAACAGTTAACTAAGTGGTCCACACGTGTGGAGTAACAGTTAGCGCGTCTGGCCGTGAAACCAGGTGGCCCGGGTTCGATTCCCTGTCGGGATAAGTTACCTGGTTAAGATTTTTTCCGGGGTTTTCCCCTCAACAAAATATGAGCAAATGCTGGGTAACTATCGGTGCTGGACCCCGGTCTCATTAAACAGGCATTATCATCATCTCATTCCGACGCTAAATAACCTAAGATGTTGATAAAGCGTCGTAAAATAACTTACTAAATTAACACTAAGTGTGATTTGATACTTTCACAGTATATTCGCACAGTTTGCAATATATAGAAACATCCAAAGTTTCGGAGCAACATATCAATTCCAATCAGAATAGGCAGCGATAATAGGGAAACTGTTGTGCCCAAGGATAAAACTACCCTGTGGCACTTCCTCTACTGGTCTATAATATGTTATCATTTTATAAATATTGTAACGCGTTATACCTTCATCCTCTCCTTCAATCAGAGTATTCATTCACGCGAAATCAAAATAAGTTCGATAATACTGTAAGACAGCGGTGGCGAAAATGTAATCGTGCGCCGAGCCACTGTGTAACCTGCAACGTGCATAGCACCTATGGACGGTGGCGGACACCCGAAGGGGAAGTGAAGCAACTGTCTCACTTATTAACGAATTTTCATTTTTCTTACGTCAAGCACTTAAATATAATTTTATACAGTACAAGGCTACAAACTATGTTTAGTACGTGTAACGAAGAAAGAAATGAACAATAAATGAACAATATCACAACCTAAAATTAACTGTCTTCAGAATATCTCTGCGACAAAGTTTCAAAATCAGGAATTATGTCACTTACTGTCAGTCGTAGTTGATCACGAAGGTGTTTGTCTGTTAGTCGTGATCTAAATTTGGTTTTTACTATTTTAATTGTTGAAAATAATTTTTCACTAACGTAAGTTGTAGCGAACATGGCTTCAACAGAGCAAGCGAAAGAACGAAGCTTCGGATATTTATTTTTTTGGCAAAGATTTGAAAGTTCAACATTTGTCAAGTCCTTACATCTAGCTTTCATTTGACATCACATAGTAAATCAGGGAGTTCAAATTGAAGAGCTAACCGCATTATTCGTACATATGCTGAAAAAAAGGTCGACGTACAGAGATGATGATGATGATGATGATGATAACAACAATAACACTTAACCTTTTAATGTTTCGTCAGTAACATGTAGTATAATGCCGTTTTATGTTATACAACCGTTTTCCTCATAATATTTTTGAACAAATCATACATTTAATATTTAATAATAATAATAATAATAATAATAATAATAATAATAATGTTTTATTTTCGCTGGCAGAGTTAAGGCCATAAGGCCTTCTCTTCCACTCAACCAGCCTTAATCAATACAATACATAAATTTAAATTACAAATATTTTCACTACACTTAAAAGGTTCTCCAGCAATAATCTTCACTACACATTTATTTAAATTTAGATAAATCTATAAGGTAAAGTAGTAACTTAATTTATGAGCTAATTTAATTCAATTAATTATAATTAATTTAATATTTGAGATAGCTAGTAAAATGATGAAAATTAATTTAATATAAGCTTACTAGGACTATGTTACAGGGAGAATATATATATTTCTATTTCTATAATGAGAATATTAATGTAATTGTCATTAGAGGTTTTGTAAATCTATTTAGAGAAATTAAAGATAATAATAATAAGAATGGACAGATGTTAGTTTCATTATAAGTAACAAATATTAATCAGCAATTCATCTGTTAAGTAAGAATTTATGTAATTTTGACCTAAATGAAGCTATTGTCCAACAACCCCTTATATCACTCGGAAGCGAGTTCCAATTTCTAGCAACTGAAACTGTATAGGATGAAGAATATAAAGATGTCTTGTGGTAGGGTATAATGAGTAAATTGTTATAATGAGATCTTGTACTTAGCTGATGATATGCGGATAAATTTTGAAAACGAGAAGCCAAATATATTGGGGTAGCGGTGCGCAGAATTTGAAACAAGAGAACAAGGGAATGCAGAGCTCGTCGATCGCTTAGCCTTAGCCAAGACAGAGTTTGGAAAGACGGGGAAACATGATCATACTTACGAATATTACAAATATAACGGACGCACGCATTATGCACACGTTGTAGCCTGTTGCTCAAATTTGCATTTAGGTTACTTAATATAATATCGCAGTAGTCAAAGTGTGGCATCACGAGTGTTTGTACAAGGATTAATTTTAATTTATCAGGAAGAAAGTTCTTCAGTCGCTTTAATGAGTGAATAATGGAAAATATTTTTTTGGAAGTGTGATTCACTTGTTCATTCCATTCCAGGTGACAATCCATATAAATACCAAGGTTCTTCACGGTCGTACTGTATGGAATAGTAGTATTATTTACAATTATCGGTGGCAAATTTTGTTTGTCACACTTCGATCTTTGATGTTCTATTAAGATTGCCTGCGATTTACTTGCATTTAAATTAAGTCCGTGGGTTTTCGACCATATGGATATAGAATTCAAGTCATCATTAACTTTAGTTATGGCGTCATTTATGTAGTTAGGTCGAGTATGCAGATAGATTTGTATGTCGTCAGCATAAATATGGTGTCGGCAGGATGTTAGATTAGAAGAAATATCATTAATATAAATAGAAAATAGTAAAGGTCCTAGGACAGAGCCTTGTGGTACGCCAGTCTTCGTGGTACGCCAAGTGGAATAACGATTATTAATAGACACGCACTGTTGGCGTTCACGAAGATAGGAGTCCATCCACGCTAACGCATTATCAGAAAAATGCAGTACTCTTAATTTTGCAATTAGTAAGTCAACATCTACAGTGTCGAAGGCTTTGGAGTAGTCTAAAAGTGTTAGTATTGTGATCTGTCCTTTGTCTAAAGCTTCACGTATATCCTCAGTCACTTTAAGCAGTGCAGTCGATGTGCTGTGTCCCGTTCTGAAGCCTGATTGGTAAGGGTCAAGAATATTGTGAGTATTGAGGTAATCTGTCAGTTGTTTGTGCACAATTCTTTCCAAAGCTTTTGAGAGAACAGGAAGAATACTAATTGGTCTATAGTCATTAGGTGTTACAGGTAACTTAATTTTAGGAAGGGGACGAACAATAGCCTTTTTCCATATGTCTGGGTAATGTGAAGTCATTATAGATGCATTGAATATATGGGTTAGTGTCGGAAGAATTATGTCCATAATTTTGTTCAGAAGTTCTATATTTATATTGTCTACTCCTTGTGATTTTGACTTGATGCGCTTTAGTGCTGATTTTACGTCAGAAGGTGTTATGTAGGAAAAGAAGAACTTGTCTCGTGCTGGGGCGGGTGTAGAGATTAATTCATTAATAGTCTGTTGTTTCGTTGCGGCGTCAGGTGCGTGGGTTCTCATCATATTGACAGCAAAAAAAATGCGACCTCCCATCCTACTTGGAACTTTTGTACATGGTTTCGAGAGAGACATATGCCACTCGCAGGTCAGAGACAAATACAAATGGAACGGAGTTTGACTCCAGTGAGTGAGAGGGTGGGGGTTGGCGGAGGTTAGAAGCAAGCACAGCTATCACTGCGAGCCACTATGTCTCGCGAGTCACGTTCTCGCCACGGCTGCTATAAGGTCTTGTTCAGGAAATATGAAGAGTACAGGGGGAAAACAGTCACAATTAGGCTAAGAGTGATTTCTCATCTAATTCAGTATATTACTGCGAAATGTATTGCTGTTCATAATGAGAAAGTAGTAAAGAATGACTGTAACCATGGTGATAATTTCCCTTTAACAATTGAAGAAAAGTTTTGATAAGAAAAAACACAAAAGTTTGCAGTAATATCACAGTCTAGTATATACAGTCACGAAGCTCAATACGTAGTAAATATGCATCCATAGATAGTTGCTAACCACTAGGATCGCTAATATCGCCTCATTACAGACAATGCGAAATAGTACCGACACAGTCTATTGTTCCTAGCACCCTCACAACTCAAGCTTCGTGACTGTGTATACTAGACTGTGGTAATATACTGAATTGGATGACGACATCACCCTTAAGCGGTTAGGTACAGCTTACAGCAGTAAAATTTTTGGAAGTATTCAACGTTTTTTTCTTCCATTACTGTATCTTGTACAATAATGAAAATTGGTATGTGTAAAACACTTCCCTTCTGCTATATGAAAAAAATATTTTTACGATTTAAAAAAAGTATATATATATATTTTGTTTTTTCAAAATTCAAAATGGTGGCTGTTTACTGTGCAGTGATGAAGCGTTTCCCTCATAACTCATAAACTTGTTAACTTTTTAATATTTTCTCTCTTTTATTTTATTGCTGAAACTCATATTTACAATATAATGCTCTTTCAACTACATTCCTTAATAAATAATATTTTTTTTATTTTATGTTACAAGAAAATACTGATATTTGACCATTTTTTAAATAATTTATTTTTTATCAGTCAATCTGTCAAAGTTAGAGAAGTGATCTTGCATCATATTGTAGATATGACACAAAAAATTTCATCACAGAATATTGGATAGATTTGAGTTATGTGGGAAACGCTTCATCACTGCACAGTGAACTGAATTTTGAAAAAAAAAATTTAAATAATTTTTTTAAATCGTAAAAATATATATATTTTTTCAAATAGCAGAACAGTGTTTTACACATTCTAATTTGCATTATTGTATAGGATACAGTAATGGAGGAAAAAAATATTGAATATTTACAAAATTTTACTGCTCTAAGCTGTACCTAACCCCTTAAGATAACTCTGACTTTGATTGTTTTCCCCCTGTACTCTCCATATGCATTCTGATCTGTTAAAAATGACGTAATATTAACAGAACTGAATTATTGTGAAAATAGTGAAGCGTATAAGAGAAGGATATAATCTAAAAATTTCTAATAACAAAACTAAAACAATGGCTTTCAGAAGGCTTAACCATAGGCGATGTAAAATAGTTATTAATCTAGGAACTATAGAACAGATATCGTCCTTTAACTACTTAGGCTGCAATATATCTTATTTGGGTGAACAGGATATTAACAGTAAGTTGAGCAAATTCCAACAGATGTGTGGAACAATAAGAAGAACTTTAAGAAATAAAACAAAGCGCTCAACACTATTAAAATTTTACAAAATCCTAGCTGTTCCATTATTAACTTACGGCTCAGAAAACTGGTCATTAAACCGCGCATCAAAAAGAAAAATTCAAGTAAGTGAAACGAAGTTCTCACGAGGTGTTGCCAGTTATACTTTATTGGATCATCAAAGAAACGAAAATATCCGACAATTATTAAATATTTCTAATTTAGAAGAAAAGATTAAAAATCAGAAACAAAATTGGTACCAACATATTACAAGAATGACTAATGATAGACTACCAAAACAAATTATGGATTATGCACCAACAGAATATAGAATATGTATGGTAAGACTTTCTTGTGTTAAATTTCAAAGTACCTCGCTTACATGTTTCCACCTATTTATGGGTCATCTTCAGAACTGGTCGTTGTTGGTCTTGGCGCCACTTGTTCTGTTTCCTGTGAGGGTGCGTTCGTGTGGTATAGTGTAGAGTGAAAGACTGTGTGTGTTTTGAAGTTGAGTTGTTTGTTGAGAATTTCGTTGGGGTATGTTTTTGTGTGTCTGTATATTTAATATTGTTCTAGTGTGTTTAGTTTCTGGCTTTTTGGTTGGATGTGTAATATTTCCATGTCTGTGTTGATGTCTCTGTGGATGTGGTTAGCATTTGTGATGTGTTGTTGATATGTGGAGGTGTTAGAAGTTGTGTAATCAAGATGTAGAATATAGAAATGTCGGAAGACCGAAAATAAGATGGACAGATGATTTAAGCCTTGAAGACGGAACAGACCAATAGGCCTAATCCCTGTAGCTGAAGAAGAAGAAGAAGATAGTAAAGCGTATAATGAAATACTAATGTAAAATAAATAATTTTCAACGCCTTTCACATACATGAAGTAGAAGTAAATGTTTTCGAGAATATAACGGCTTTGTTACTGTTGAAAAGCATTGCAAAATACTCTCAAACGTTGATTACTTCTGTATTTGTAACGGGACTCGAAATTTCTGCAAGGATTCTACTCATTCGATTAATTAAATTATCACGAGCGGTGTGAGACTTCTGTAAGATTAATCTTTCCCTATCCAACGCTGTGGTTAACACACTAAAATTACACAGGATTACGCCCTCTTTCTGGGAACGTTGAATACATAATCATTTGGTTTTAGCCTATAGCAGATTTGTTTTTTGTACTCAGTTGTATTACTATTCTCTGTACATATATGCAATTCCCATTGTACGTACAAAAAACTAATTTCCACGGCCCCTGAGTCAGTAAGAAGATTTTAGAATTAGAATATCTACAAACTGTAATACAGTATTCGTGTTTCAGCTGTAATACATGCTTACATAACTTTTTAAATGGAAGAACATAGGACTTAAATCACAATTTAGAGCTCTGTTTTATTAGGTGCGGAATACAAATACAGCGCTGGAGGCAAATCTAGTATTCCATTGCTTGAAACAAAAAGAGAGAATTTCCATCTAATTGAGATGCAATTGGACTGCTACGAAAAATCGGCGAATGATACCTAGAGAAGAATAAAGAAGTGTATGTAGTATTTGTGGACCTAGAAAAGGCGTTTGACAAAGTGGACTGGAATAAACTGATGGAGATCCTAAAGAAAATTGGCGTGGATTGGAAAGAGAGGAGGCTGTTCAATAACCTTTACATGAAACAACTAGTCAAAATCAGGATAGGAGAAGAAATGTCAGAAGGAAGTGAAATAGGGAGAGGAGTAGGCCTACCACAAGGATACCCTTTGTCACCTACCCTGTTCAACATCTACTTGGAGGATTTAGTGAAAAATTGTTTTCAGAACATGGGAGGAGTGATAGTAGGAGGAAGAAGAATAAAGTGTGTAAGATTTGCTGATGATATGGCGTTGTAAGCAGAAGAGGAGATGACACTAAGGGATAGGCTACTGGAGCTAACTGACAGCTGTGAGCAGTATGGGATAAAGGTAGAGGAGAGTCGGGTAGTATCGTACATCGGGTAATATCGGACAGTGCGTTTGTTTCATCTACCACCATATGGTAGTACCTGAACAACATGGTTACGTTTCTCTATGCGATATCACAGAAACGTAACCATGTAAATCAGGTACTATCATCGTGTGGTAGATGAAAGAAACTCACTGTCCGATATTACCCGATGTACGATACTACCCGACTTTCCCCTAAGTGCAAACAAGACCGAGACCATGGTCATAGGAAGGAAAATAAAGAAGGTAAACTTACAAATTCTAAGTGAGTCAGTAGAGCAAGTGGACAGCAACAAATATTTGGAGTGTACTATAAGCAGTAACATGAGCTGCTGCCAGGAAGTCAAAAGGAGAATAGCAATAGTAAAGGACGCTTTTAATAGAAAAAGGATCATCTTCTGCGGACCTCTGGAGAAAGAACTAAGGAAGAGACTAGAGAGTGAGTTTTTCAATTTCCGAGATTTTGTAATGCACTTTACAAACGTGTATTGTACAACACTTTTTGCACGATCATATTTTAAAAATTACAAATACAATATTATTTTTCATTGAAAATTTAGAGCAATATTATTCCAAAGCCTTCGCAAAACTGCACTGTAATGGTAACTAAGTAACAATAAGTGCACTGTAATGGGTCTATTTCAGTATAGTTTTATGTTATGAAGAATGGTTTCCCTAGCAACAAGTTTCTGTGTGGGAATTATAAATTTCAAGGTCTAACAACAATAGCTATAAATGCAACTAAAAACACGATTGTGCAAAAAGAAAAATGTATGTGACTCGTGCCTATAGGGTGCTTTTATTTACTTGTGGTTTAGGGGCACTCATTTAACCAGCTCGTGAAAAGCACATCTTTCACAGCTTGTTACATAAATCACTGTTTATTATTTCATTAGCAGAATAAACTTTGGCAGAATGCCTTTTTGAATGTGTTAAATCTATCTTCATTTTGAAAGTAAATCTGTACGAATTATAACCTTTGTGATTGAAACGTCACAGTTTTATGTTGCCCTTTTCTGCCTTTTTTAATATAAACGCCTAATTTTCAAAATAAATGTATTTTGCCTTTATTTGATTATTTATCCATTATTTATCAATTCATTATTAAAAATTGCCTACAGGTATAGTTTAATTTATTTCTATAACCGCTACAATGAAAGCGACTTCACCGAATGTATATTATTGTCTTTCAGTCAGTTCATATTCTCTTTGCAACAGTGAGTGCTGCCGTGCAAAAATGTATAACAGTAAGAGTTTTAATTATCGCTTGTCTTTTATTTGACAAGGCAACAACGAGTGCGGGTCTGACGTTATTTTTCTTTCAGTTTTCATGGCAACGTTGTTGTATTTCATATCGCAACATATCAGTACAACCAAACACAAAAATGCACTTTCCAAGGCTACTGGGAAGAAGATTTCTTTGCTTCCAACAGTAATTGCAACTTCGAGTCGAAAATCTCAATTTGCATTAGACTTATGTAAAGCTTTTCTTGCTGCCGAAATCCCTTTGTGGAAAGTGCAAGGTTGTGGGTCTAATGCAAGGTTTTTGTAATTGCCTTTTATTGCGTATTTTAGCTATTTATAATGCCTTTTTGCCTGCCTATTTTAGCTATTTATGATGCCTTTTTGCCTGCCTATTTTAGCTATTTATAATGCCTTTTTGCCTGCCTATTTTAGCTATTTATGATGCCTTTTTGCCTGCCTATTTTAGCTATTTATAATGCCTTTTTGCCTGCCTATTTTAGCTATTTATAATGCCTTTTTGCCTGCCTATTTTAGCTATTTATAATGCCTTTTTGCCTGCCTATTTTAGCTATTTATAATGCCTTTTTGCCTGCCTATTTTAGCTATTTATGATGCCTTTTTTCCTGCCTATTTTAGCTATTTATAATGCCTTTTTGCCTGCCTATTTTAGCTATTTATAATGCCTTTTTGCCTGCCTATTTTAGCTATTTATGATGCCTTTTTGCCTGCCTATTTTAGCTATTTATAATGCCTTTTTGCCTGCTTATTTTAGCTATTTATAATGCCTTTTTGCCTGCCTATTTTAGCTATTTATAATGCCTTTTTGCCTGCCTATTTTAGCTATTTATAATGCCTTTTTGCCTGCCTATTTTAGCTATTTATAATGCCTTTTTGCCTGCCTATTTTAGCTATTTATAATGCCTTTTTGCCTGTCTATTTTTAGTTATTTATGATGCGTTTTTGCTTGCCTATTTTAATGATTCATAATGCCTTAACTTCCGGTGTCTGTTCATTAGTACATATGAACAAAATTAGAAGAACGTGATGTGATCCGGTATTATGTGATTGCTTCCATGTTTTCTGTTAGAGGTATTCACGGTAATTCGAGATATTAGTTTGACTAGCTGATGAGGTTATTTCGTTTGAACAACATTTTTCATGTATACATTCTTGTCAGAACAACACTGCGAACTGGACGGCAGAACTGCACTTTGTAAAGTCCCCTCTACTGTAACTCTTCATTAACTAGAGTCATTGTGCTTGGAGAGATGTGAATGTTTCAACGACGTTGAGAGCTTCGCGAAGTGCTGTATAGTATTCTCGTATCAACACTTCTGGATGTTCAGTAGGCCTATTTCAGCGAGTACGTGGAAGGAACTGTAGGAAAAATATCAGAGAGGCAACAGATGCTTCTTTACACAACGAACGATATACTGCATGGGTAGTTATCCGAGAAGTTATTAAATATAACTAGAGATGGGGGAAATAATTTAAATACCGATATATTGATATTGCAATATATTGCAAACCTAATTTCGATAAACGATATATATTGAAGAAAATATATCGGTATATCGAAACGATTCGATATTTCGTTATCCCGTAAGCAAATTAACAAATAGGCCTACCAATGCAATAAAATTACATTTGTGGGCGTACTTTTATTACAATAAACTTAAATTTTAATAGCCTATTCCGTATTAGAATTGAAATTAACATCATAACAATCAAAAGATTAAATGTAAAATTGCAACGATAAACAATACATTTTAAATATCGTAATTTTATTATTATGTAGTTCTTAACCAAAATCTAAATTATGGTGGAGGTAAGAGGAGCTTAAATGATACAATGGGAAAGTGTTAGGCGAACTCCATATGGGTCAGAATTTGACAGTGAAACATTCATTCATTCATAGTGTTCTGCCCAAGGGCAGGTCTCTTACCGCAAACCCAGCATTCTCCAGTCTTTCCTATTTTCTGCCTTCCTCTTTGTCTCCTCATATGATCCATATATATTAATGTCATCTATAGTCTGATATCTTCTCCTGCCCCGAACTCTTCTCCCGTTCACCATTCCTTCTAGTACATCCTTCAGTAGGTAGTTTCTTCTCAGCCAATTTCTTTTTTCTCTTCCTGATCAGTTTCAGCATCATTCTTTCTTCACCCACTCTTTCCAATAAAGCTTCGCTTCTTACTCTGTCCACTTCACACGCTCCAGCCTTTTCCATATCCACATTTCAAATGCTTCTATTTGCATCTTAGTAATGTCCATGTTTCTGCCCCATACAATGCTACACTCCACACAAAGCACTTCACTAGTCTCTTCCTTAGTTCTTTCTCCAGACGTCCGCAGAAGATACTCCTTTTTCTATTACAAACTTCCTTTGCCATTGCTATCCTCCTTTTGACTTCCTGGCAGCAGCTCATGTTACTGCTTATAGTACACCCCATGTATTTGAAGCTGTCCACTTGCTCTACTGCCTCATTTAGAATTCACAAGTGCACTTCTTTACTTTTCTTCTTATAACCATGGTTTGCGTCTTGTTGGCAATTATCTTCATTCCATATTGCTCACAGCTGTCATTTTAGCTCCAATAGCTTATCCTTTAGTATTATGTAACAACGCCATATCAGCAAATCTTAAACACTTTATTCTTCTTCCTTCTACTATCACTCCTCCCATGTTCTGAAAACAGTTTTCACTAAATCTTCCAAGTAGATGTTGAACAGGATACGTGATAAAGGGCATCCTTGTCGTACTCTTCTCCTTATTTCACTTGCTTCTGACATTTATTCTCCTTTGACTTGTTGTTTCATTCGTAGGTTACTGAAAAACCTTCTCTCTTTCCAATCCACTCCAATTTTCTTTAGAATCCCCATCAGTTTTTTTCCAATCCACGATTCAATTATTCTAATTTTATATAGGATTCAATCGAGGATACAAATATAATGCTCTTTTCTAGATAACAACGTAATCATTTTTAAATGTAAGTAAACAGTGCTTAGAATGTTACAAGTTTTAACAAACTTCACAATAATCGCGATTTGATACAAACCTTCTATAGTAAGTTCCCATTGCAAGTTACTGTTACACTCCAACATTCAAAATCTCAATGGTGGTGGTGGTGGTGATGATAATGATGATGATGATAATCGTAAAATAACCCAATAAAATAAAAAAAATTAAGAGGTTAGTTACAGCTTACAGCAGTAACATTTTTAGAAACATTCAATATTTTTTTCCTCCATTACTGTATCTTGTACAATAATGAAAATTGGTATGTGTAAAACACTGTCCTTCTGCTATGTGAAAAAATACATTTTTACGAATTAAAACAATTATTTACATATATATTTTTTTCAAAATTCAAAACGGTGGCAGTTCACTGTGCAGTGATGAAGCGTTTCCCTCACAACTCATAAACTTGTTAACTTTTTCATGTTCTCTCTCTTTTATTTTATTGCTGAAACTCATGTTTACAATATCATGCTCTTTAAACTACATTCCTTAATAAATAATATTTTTTTTATTTTGTGTTAGAATAAAATAATGATATCTGATCATTTTTTAAAATGAATTTATTTTTTATCAGACAATCTATCACAAGTAGAGAAGTGATCTTGCATCATATTGTAGATATGACATGCATAAATACACACAAAAAATTTCATCACAGAATGTTGGATAGTTTCTGAATTATGAGGGAAACGCTTCATCACTGCACAGTGAATTGCAACCATTTTGAGTTAAAAAAACTTACATATACAAATATTTTTTTTTAAATCGTAAAAGTATTTTTATCATATAGCAGAAGGACAGTGTCTTATACACACTAATTTTCTTTATTGTGCAATATATATAGTAATGGAGGAAAAAAATGTTGAATATTTCCAAAATTTTACTGCTGTTAGCTGTACCAAACGACTTAAATTGTAACATGCAAGTTGCAGAAAACTTATAAAATAAAGTATTTTTTGTTCATTATTTTACGACACTTTATCAACTGCTATGGATATTTAGCTTCTGAATGACATGAAGGTCATAATGCTAGCGAGGTAAGTCCAGGGTCCGGCGCCGAAAGTTACCCATTATTTGACCTTAATGGAATTGTAATTGTAATGAATTATACGTAACTAAACTTACTTAGTTACAAATGGCTTTTAAGGAACCCGGAGGTTCATTTCCCCCTCACATAAGCTCACCATTGCTCCATATCCTGAGCAAGATTAATCCAGCTTCTACAATCATATTCCACCTCACTAAAATCCATTTTAATATTATCCTCCCATCTACTTCTTAACTCTACCAGCTAATAACTCTGCCAGCTAAAATAAATCATTATTATTATTATTATTATTATTATTATTATTATTATTATTATTAGTTCTTAGTAACCCCAAAGGTTTTTTTTTCGCTCTGGCCTCCCAACTAACACTCTATATACATTTCTGGATTCGCCAATAGGTGCTACATGCACTGCCCATCTCAAACATCTGGATTTAATGTTCCTAATTATGTCAGGTGAAGATTACAATGCGTGCAGTTCTGCATTCTATAACTTTTACCATTATCCTGTATAGTCATCCTTTCTAACCCCAAATATTTTCCTAAGCACCTTATTCTCGAGCACCTATTTCTCTCTCAAAGTGAGAGTGCAAGTTTCACAAAAATACAGAACAACAGGTAGGCCTAATATAGGCTAACTGTTTTATAAATTCTAACTTTCAGCTGTTTTGAGAGAAGACTGGATGACAAAAGCTTGTCAACCGAACATACAAACTATACATGTGTCCAAAAAATGAGATAGTTAACAGTTCTCAACGATAGTATATTAGTGTTATATTTTGACTCAACTTCTATAGATCATGTTTTAGCACTGAATTATAATTAAACATATTGCATTCTTTATACTATGAACATAACACAAAATTAAGAGCCATTTAGGCCTGTGATTTTAATATTCTGATCTGGTTATGTCTTAATTGTAGGTTCATTCTAACATTTTGTTCAATTGCGCACTATGCTTGATTGCCTACACATATTATTACTCTACTACGATGCGTCACTTTGAACATGTGGTCATATTCTTTTATAATTGATTTTAGATATTTGATGTTGTAAACACCATGCACTATCACCTTTACTTTTTAACTTTGCTCTAGAGTATGCCATTAGGAAAGTCCAGGATAACAGACAGGGTTTGGAATTGAACGGGTTACATCAGCTTCTTGTCTATGCGGATGACGTGAATGTGTTAGGAGAAAATTCACAAACGATTAGGGAAAACACGGGAATTTTACTGGAAGCAAGTAAAGAGATAGGTTTGGAAGTAAATCCCGAAAAAACAAAGTAAGTTATATGATTATGTCTCGTGACGAGAATATTGTACGAAATGGAAATATAAAAATTGGAAACTTATCTTTTGAAGAGGTGGAGAAGTTCAAATATCTTGGAGCAACAGTAACAAATATAAATGATACTCGGGAGGAAATTAAACACAGAATAAATATGGGAAATGCCTGTTATTATTCGGTTGAGAAGCTTTTATCATCCAGTCTGCTGTCAAAAAATCTGGAAGTTAGAATTTATAAAACAGTTATATTACCGGTTGTTCTTTATGGTTGTGAAACTTGGACTCTCACTTTGAGAGAGGAATACAGGTTAAGGGTTTTTGATAATAAGGTGCTTAGGAAAATATTTGGGGCTAAGAGGGATGAAGTTACAGGAGAATGGAAAAGGTTACACAACACAGAACTGCACGCATTGTATTCTTCACCTGACATAATTAGGAACATTAAATCCAGACGTTTGAGATGGGCAGGGCATGTAGCACGTATGTGCGAATCCAGAAATGCATCTAGAGTGTTAGTTGGGAGGCCGGAGGGAAAAAGACCTTTAGGGAGGCCGAGACGTAGATGGGAAGATAATATTAAATGGATTTGAGGGAGGTGGAATATGATGATAGAAAATGGATTAATCTTGCTCAGGATAGGGACCAATGTCGGGCTTATGTGAGGGCGGCAATGAACCTCCGGGTTCCTTAAAAGCCAGTAAGTAAGTAAGTAAGTAAGTAAGTAAGTAAGTAAGTAAGTAAGTAAGTAAGTAAGTAAGTAAACACCATTCTACTTGATGATGTCCCTAGGAGGATGAAAACGTTAGTGAAATAATACAACAAATGTAAATATATAAAACACTGAGCAATTTGTTTTATATTTTGCGTTAAACCATAAGATTGAAAGATTTATAACATTATTATTGGGCTTAGCTGACCATATCAAAAATGAATTGTAAATTAATAATAATTTGGCCAAGAGACGCAAGGTGGAGTGAAACTATTTTTTTTTTTTTTGATTATGTATAAAAGGAGAGTATGAATCACTTCTGTATCACGTAATGAACTAAATGAAATTCTATTCAGATTTCAATACCTAGTCGGTTCAGTGTTAGAATTGTTTCAAGCCGAAATTACTGACAGCCTTCGCCACTTACCAATCAATGTCAACGATATTGGAACCGTTAATCCACGTAACATCTGTAAACAACTTCGTGTCACTTCTTATAATCAGTGGAGCGCATTACCTGGGAAAGGTAAAGGAATTACATTCTACTCTCACTGGAAAAAAGGTAACACCTGGATTAGCAGTAAGAAAGGCCTATGTTGTGGCCAATGGACCGAGGCTATTAAAATGAGCACCAATGTTACCGCAGTTAGATCTCTCCCCGGTAGAAGCCTTAGCAATACCCATTGCAGGAGATGGAATGAGCATGAAACTTTACCCCACGTGCTAGGTTTCTGTCCTCAGGGCGAATTGCTGCGAAATTGACAGATATAACACAGTCCGCTCAATAATTGCTAACAGATGAAGGGAACATGGTGAATACGAAGTATATGAGGAAGTTCAATGTCTTTCTACGGAAGGACCTACACGGCGTGCTGACATAATAATTGACCGAGATAAAAAAAACTGGTCTCTTTCTTCACCCCACTGTAAAGTTCGAAATTAATGAAGATCAACCATAGCAGGTACATGAAGAGAAACGCGGTATTTACCTTCCATGCTATGATGATCTCAGCCATAAATATAATATTCAAGATTGGAATGTCATTGGACTTAAGTTTGGTGCGCGAGGAACAATTCTCAAATTTACATTGGAGATCCTCAGAAAATTAAAGATTCCTGATAAGACTCTTCAGACAATTGCATCAACCATTTTAAAATCTTCACTGAACATCATCAATCACCATCTCTATTCATCTTTATAATATTCAATATATATTATTTATTTTCAATAAATTTTTATCGTTTTGATAGCTACCACATCTTGTCGCACAATATTCTTTTTTAAAATTTCATTATGTATTATTTTTTAATTAATTTACATTTTCTTTTTTGTTCATTTGAATTGATTAGGATGCCGATATTTTAAATCCAAGATTTGGACGGCTATCATTTCGATGATATTGTTGTAGAATTATTCATCCTTGCTACAGAAAACGCAGTTCCGACTGTATTGTGAACACAGGTTACTAGGGGAATCATTCATTTGTTTGATTTCGAAATTGCCCGTCTTCTCCTAAAGTAGGCTACTTTGTATATGATCCGGGGATTTGTAAATTCTAATTTCTTTTATTGGAACCAGACTGAGTTAAGCCTCATCGTTTCTGATCTGATTCTTCTTCATTCATTTATAATTTATTCCGTGCATGAACCGTGGGGCAGCCCGCATCCAAATCAACTTTCTCTCATCGTCTTCATGCGCTCGACTGAGGACAGGAATTAATTCAATGGGATCGCACATAAAATGCATTTATATGTAAATACGATGCCTACTGCTAGTTAAGCTTGTTCCAGATTACGACAGTCTTCTAAATACAATAAATGGTCTTCTAAAGGTCTTTATTGTACCTCATTTATTGAAGCAACAGGAGTGATTACGGACTGGAAGAGCCTGGGTTCTTGCCCAGATGAAGACTTTCACAGCGATTCTGAAGTCCGCTTAGGGGAGACTGTTGTACCTCTAAACACTTCTCACATTTTATTTTTTTTTTGTTTTGGGAAATGAAACTTTTTAATTAATTGATTAACTAGCGGACTTACTCGTGTTAATTATGTAAGTTTGTGCGGCTTACAGCTGTTTCGGTGCTTCATCACACCATCCTCAGAGACTACTAGATCTCGGCGTCATCTCGAACTTCTCTGCCTGTTTTTTGGGTGCGTTCGATTGTTGAGAGGTGTTGAAAAGTGGAGTCAAATAGTGTGTGTGTACTGAAATTGATCTGTGTGTTGAGAATTTGATCGGGGTGTGTTTTAGTGTGTTTGTATATTTCGTATTGTTCTAGTGTGTTGATTTTTTTGGTTTTTGGGTTGTATGTGTAGGATTTCCATGTCCGCATTTATGTTATTGTATGTATGGTTAGCATTCGTTATGTGATCGGCGTATGTAGATCTATTGTGTCCTCTGGCTATTGTTTGGAATGATCTGCCTGTCTGTCCTATGCAGAACTTGTCGCAACTATTACATGTGAGTTTGTATACGCCTGTGTGGTTGTATTTATTTGTTTGTGTTTTTTGTGTGTTGAGATGTTTTTGTAGTGTGTTTTCTGTTCTGTATGCTATGTTGTATTTCTGCTTTCTGAATGAAGATGCGATCTTATGTGTGCTTTTGTTTTCATATGTTAGTGTGATGCATTTCTTATGTTAGTGTTGTGTTTTGCGTGTTTTTGTGTTTGTTAAGTTTTTGTTTTGTCTTCCTTATGATGTTGTCTATTATGTTTGGATTTTAACCGTTTTCTTGTGCTATGTATTTGATTGTGTTCACTTCTTCATTGTAGAGTTGTTAGCTCATGGGTATGTTGAGTAATCTGTGTACCATTGTCCTGAATGCAGCATGTTTGTGTTGTATGGGGTGGTTAGATGTGTTGTGTATGTGTGTGTTGGTGGTGGTTGGTTTTCTGTATATTTTGAAGGTGTGTTTGTTGTCAATTTTTGTTATGGTGATGTCTAGGAAATTTATGAAGTTGTTGTTTTCAAGTTCTAGTGTGTATTGAAGTTTTGGGTGTAATTTGTTTATGTATTGGTGTAGTTTGTGTATTTGTCTTTTGTTTCCTTTGTATAGTATGAGTATGTCGTCTACGTATCTGTGCCAGTATATTATGTTGTCTGCATTTTTGTTGTGTTCATTGTTGAGTATGTATGTTTGTTCTATGTTGTGTAAAAATATCTCTGCTAGTATGCTAGATATGGGTGATCCCATTGGCAATCCTTCTGTTTGGGTGTAGTATTTGTTGTTGTGTGTGCAATAGTTTTGCTTTGTTATGATGTCTGTGATTTCGATGATTTCTTCGGTGTATTCTTATGATGTGTTGTTGTCTATGAGCATTTGTTTTAGTATCTGTAATGTGTCTTGTATTGATATAAATAAATAAATAAATAAATAAATAAATAAATAAATAAATAAATAAATAAATAAATAAATAAATAAATAAATAAATATTTAAATAAATATTTAAAAAAATATTTAAATAAATATTTAAAAAAATATTTAAATAAATATTTAAATAAATATTTAAATAAATATTTAAATAAATATTTAAATAAATATTTAAATAAATAAATAAATATTTAAATAAATATTTAAATAAATAAATAAATAAATATTTAAATAAATAAATATTGAAATAAATAAATATTTAAATAAATATTTAAATAAATAAATAAATATTTAAATAAATAAATATTTAAATAAATAAACAAATGCTTGAAATAATTATTAAAGATTCCTTTACAACTTCCTGTCTGTATTTTCCTGTTTTGCAGATGTATTAAGAATTGAAAAAATAAAATGAAGGGATATGTAATGTGTTCAAAGGTACAACAGGTTCATGTAGGCTATACCTTGGAACATACCCTTTTGCAATTTGGAACACGTGGAATATAGGTGGGAATATAGCTGTAAGAACTGACAATCATATTTAAAATGTATTTACAATCATTAAACTGCGGATTTATGCCTATATGCCTATTTTAATCCTTAACCTGAAGACGGAAGATTTTAGGTTACATATCCATTGTAAGACATTGTGAGTATTATATGCGAATCCTATAGTGCCTATAATTGCCTATGTTACTAGTAAATGCCTATTTGCTTATAAACGCCTAAAAGTTGCCTAAATATCCGTATTATATATTATACATGAATTTACTGGCCATTCTATAGATATTTTTTGAATCTGTAATTTGTTTCTTTTTTATCCAGCAGAGGGAAGTGATATAGAACTATCGATAATTCTGTGTGCTACATTTTACTGCCACCAAAGCGCGGAGAAATCGAATAATTTAAAATCAACCAATAAGAAAAAAATGTATTTCGATAGCCGCATGAATCATTGTGGTAGTTGACTAGGGTAGTTGTTTTAAACTGTGTATCCTTTTGTGAGTTTGTAAATTGAGTATACCGTGGAGATATGTCAAAGCAAAAGTGATTAGAAGCACTGATTGGAAAATACAGTGACATTACTGCGTTCCCACTGGTTTGGTCCCCAGCTGAGATGGGATCCCTGAAGTATTGCCCCATCACTTCATGTGAAGTGGAAGGGAGTTTCTCCCAATTTAGGAACAATCTTACAGACAATAGACATCAGTTCTCATTACAACATTTGGACGAATATTTAGTTATTCACTGCCATAAAGACATTCCTATAGAAAGTAGTGTATAATGCTACGCTATGGTCATGTTAGCCATTAAGAATTAGAAATTGTTAGTGCCTATTTTAGAATTTTGAATGCCTATTTTGCCTGCCTATTTCAACTGTTTTTAGAGCCTAAAATCCGCAGCTTGGCAATCATAAACCAGAGCAGGCTTCTCTGATTTAGATTTTATTTCCTGAAAGAGCAATAGCTGCTTCAACAGCTTTCTTCAAGGCTTCAGGAACAATTGGGGACTCTTAACTCCAGACTTAATTAGTGACATGATCTTAAAATAAAAGAAAAACAAAAACCGATGGTATCTTGTACCTTGGAACATGTTCCATGGTACAACACGTTTTATGTTTAAGGTACAAGAGAGTGCACTTTTAAACAAATATGGCTCCCAAAACTAGAGATTCGAATAAATCATGGAAATTAAAATATATTATTACTCGCTACATGATAGGGAACACACCGTACTTGAAAGATATTAACAAATACAATCTGGTTTTGTGTTAGAAAACATATATCGATGAACGAAATGTTTACTTTTGGTAGGCCTACTAAAAAAAATTCTTTTGTCTACAGAACTCAGACTTTACAGTAAATCAAACTGAAACTATGACCAGAGGTACTTAGTGGTTTTCTCTACAATTTACTTCAGTTTGAGTCCTCTAGGTAGCAGCAAAAATTAAAGAACAACAAATGTTGAAAGGTACACTATGCTCAAGGTACAACAGTCTCACCCAAAGTATTTTTTTTTACTTTGTTATTTAACGACGCTGTATCAACTACGAGGTTATTTAGCGTCGATGGGATTGGTGATAGCGAGATGATATTTGGCGAGATGAGACCTATTACCTGACATTTGCCTCACGGTTGGGGAAAACCTCGGAAAAAACCTAACCATGTAATCAGCCCAAGCGAGAATCGAACCCGTGTCCGAACGCAACTCCGGATCGACAGGCAAGCACCTTAGCTGTCTGAACTACGCCGGAGGTTAAAGTATTTTAAAGAAAATTACGGAGTACAAGTAGAAGTAGGATTATCTGTTTAAAAACGTACTATAGTCCCGTCGCTCTTATTTCCGGCAGCCAATCACGTTGCAGGTCGGCTACTTTTAAAAGTGTGCATCTTGTCATTCGCTACTGATGATGTAATGCATTCCCTAAGGCTCGATAAATACTTAATATAATCGCCCGCCATTTTGGCTCTTTCGTTGGCGTTCGGAGAAATTACACGAGGACGTTATTCGTCGCTCAATTATTTGCTCAATTACAGTTCGTTTGATTTATTATCATAGGAGCTACGACATGATAATGTTTAACGGTGAAGCAAATAGATTCCTCATCTGGTAGCTCGGCAACGAAAGAACAAAAATGGCGAACGATACTACCTACCTAGGCTCTATAGAGCCTTCACTTCCTAAGACGTAAGCAAAGGGGAGGAGTCACACCGGAAATAACAGCGACACGACTATAATTTTGACGTAAAACTACGTTCTTGCTAGAGTGTCTTTGGAGAGTTCGTGCGGAGTTTTGGATGTCCAAAAAAATATAAAATTTGAAACGTTACTGCATGGAAAATTATAAGAATCACGTTAATGATTTATTTACAGTTGGATAGAGAAGAATGTCCTTTCTTAAAAATATGTTAATTGGTTGAGCTAGATGCGTTGGGACGAAGGGGCGCGGCGAAATGGCCGCCTACATAGCTACTTCCGCTCGGCGCCGCTGTATGACTCAGAGCCGATTACGTCAGAGTAACTTCAGTTACGGAAGCGGGTAGTATCTCGTTGTGTAGCTTAAAGACAACGCTATCAGTGGATAAAATTATATTTATATGCGAATTCAATTACGACAGCTATGAGTTTTAGTTTTTGACAGTAGTGAAAATTAGACATGTGCAAGAAATTCGGAGGCAAATAAAATCGCGACCGGCGAAATGTATTATTCTTAACGATTTAACGATATTTTTCTTCTTACTTTTTTACTTTCTTTAGATTATCATTTTATTCTTAACTGTTTTTACTTTTCTTACTGAGATTCAATCTGATTTCCTCTTCGTCCTCTTATTGACATTCATTTCCTTCTTTCTGTTTCTTTCTTCTCATGTTCTTTGGTTCTTCTTTCATCTTAAACTTTTTCATACACTGCATGTTATTCTAATTCCCTTTGTCCCTTCACTTTTCCCGTATTTTTTTACTCTTCATTTCCCATGTTCCCTTCTTCATATCTTATTACTCGTCTTCTATTGGTTTCATTTTTCTTATTTTCCACTCTTATCTCACCCTCCTTTCCTTCGCGTCTTTATTCTTCTCCCTACTTTTCTTTTGTTTTCTTTTCTCTCCATTTTTTACTTTTCCTCATACTATTGTCGGACCATCGGATCTGTGCCCCTTCAGCGCTGTCGTCGTTCTTGGAAAAGTTAACGCCTCTACTCACTCCATTCCACCCGCTTTCCTCCCACCACGAACCTTGCCGAATAGGGATGTTGCCAAACTTCCGTCAAACGGTGTCATAAATAACTGGTCCTCCATGCTACAATATCATTTCTTTCAATCAAAATACATCTTGTATTTCTACATTTTTTTAAAACCTAAATCCCATGTCTCGAATCACTTTCCGTAGTTTTTCTCTCCAACGATGGACATTATTACTTTTCAGTAATTTATTCAATGTTGAAACTTCTTTCTGAACGGCATAAAATTCTTGTATCTTTCTTCTTAAAATACATCGGTTCATATCATCTACAATAATTAAAAGTTCCCTTGGTCTGTTCTTCTCTGGTGATTCTAGCTTTTCATCTCATGCACAGACTCCCTCTCTCCTGATTTTCTATATTAGGAGTTATGACCTCTCTATATAAATTACATAAAATGTTGTATTATTAGTATTAGTTAATTAAATAATTTAAATACATAATCAATTGAAATAAAATAAGCCTCCCTGTGATGTCAGTTGCTCTTTTCGTTGCCTGATTTATAGGAAACAGATATTGACCTGTTTGTTTCTCTTCATTGCAAAATGCTATTACGTATTTAATAATATTTCTTTCGCCACTCCGTGTTAGTGGTATTCATGTTGAGTTGACAACACTGGACTGCAAGTGCAAATATTTTAAACTGTCCTGTAAGAAGGCTAAAATTGTGAATAGTGGGGGAGAGAAAGGGAGAGAGATAGAAAAGAGAGAGATAGGAATGCAGGGAGAGAAATGAATGACCGAGGCTGAGAAGGAATCAGGGTTCAGTTCGCATATCTTACGGGGGCACAGATCCGATGGTCCGACTATACCTTCCCTTCTCCTCTCTTCTCCATTTTCTTTATCTCCGTTTTTACCCTTCTCACTCCCACTTCTGTCTTGTACTTCTCGAAGAATGTGATAAAATTAGTGTGGGTGTGCTCATGATAATCCAGAACTGTCTCGCCGGCCTCCATCACAGCACATTGTCTTCACTGTAGATAACAATGGCCGTAATAATTTCAGTAAACGTTGGCACACCGCAGCAGCCTGCTGGGCAAGCGGCTTCGTCCGCCGACTTGACTTCAATTGTCTGTTCGTCAGCGTGGATGAAGAAACTCAATTTCCATTCGGGTTTACTGAGTGTAATTAAATTGAATTGTCCGGCCCCTCTGACCGGGAAGATTGCACTCTAGATAAGAGCCGGCCCTGTCCCGGCGCGGCGGGTCTACCTTTTATTTACGTGTTTGGGCATTGATCGGGTTAATCCAGCCTTCTGGCAGCGCGCGTTGCAAGAGTTCTTGAAAATAGATGAAGGGAGATCGGAAGTTCTTTACTCAGCGACATTTAAAACTATAGACACTACTTTAGAATTGATGAAATGGTATGGAAAGAATCGCAATAGAAATAGCCTATGAGTAGTAAAGAGACATTGCACAACCTCTGCTTCCTTCACGACACTCATTACCAAAAATGTGAGAGCATCGAACTCCAGTCGCTTGACTTTGGATGTGTTTAACCCATAATAGTACATTATGCAACGAGCCTATGATGGTAGTAATTAAGACGCGAGTATGTTTATGAAACGAGCGCAAGCTCGTTTCATAATCTTCATACGAGCGTCTTAATTACCTTTATAGTCAAGTTTCATACGACTTTTTATGCTCGACCATATTTCTAACTTGAAATTATTCATAAGTATTCATGTTATTCTTATCTGACTGAGGAGCGGAACTGACCTTGTGCTATTCCTCGTAAATTGTGAGATGTGCTCAGACGCGAAAGTATTGATTTTTTCCGAGAAACAAATGTCGACATTGACCTTGATATAATCTAGAGAGTAAAATAAACATTAATCTTGATATAACCTTTAAATTGAATTAGACATTGAAAAACGAGATGACAAATTGAATTTATTTGAATATTATTTACAATTAACGCTAATTATTATAGTAACAGAACTAGTTGTCTTTCGAGTGCATATCCGAGAATAATCGATACTTGCGCTTTCATATTGCCACAATGGTATTTTCTGATTGGTGGAACACCTGAACTTTTTTGAATAGGTGTACTTTAATGAGGTCCATTAAAGGGCTGCTACCAGGTGTGTATAATTACTACATTTCGGCATGGTCGAGCATAAAAACTGTTTAGTTTCAGATTTTATGATAATTGGAGGAATGAGATTCGTTATCACTTTTAGCAAACGTTTCATACATCTGCCGAATAACGAACCAAAATTAATTTGGTTAGAAGGCAAAAGCCACGAGT